>NC_134523.1:12187914-12501803 GCF_027942865.1 Odontesthes bonariensis
TTATTGAAACACTTTTTCTTTTGGTCCAGTTTGGTGCCAGGTGGGATTCCTGGCATACCCACAGGAGGGGGCTTACCCACAGGTGGGGGCTTACCCACAGGAGGGGGCTTGCCCACAGAGAACCCTGCCTCCCCTCCCAGTAGTGCTGGAACAAACACCACCCAGCAGCAGCTGATGCAACAGATGCTCCAGATGTTTGCTGGAGGTGGAGGAGTAGGAGGAGGAGGAAGCGCAACGGTAACACACCTACCTATATGCACAGGACTCGAATTATTGAAACCTGTATGATGCTTTGTCTTTTTTTCCCTTTGAGCCTCTCTTACTTTTCTCCCTGCAGACCCAGACCCCAGAGGTCCGGTTCCAGTCCCAGCTGGACCAGCTTAACGCCATGGGCTTCATCAACCGCGAGGCCAACTTGCAGGCCCTAATCGCTACCGGAGGAGACATCAACGCCGCTATTGAGAGACTGCTGGGCTCACAGCCCTCGTAAAGACCTACAGTACATATTGACACACAGACACGCTCATAATTACATAAGTAATTCATAAACACACCCAGCATCGACAGAAAACCAAGAGAAATTTAAGTGCATTGTTCCAAACATTACAGAAGACACTTGGGCAGGAACTGCAAGACCCTCACTCTTCATCTGTTCTCACATCATTCCCTTTGTCCCTTTATTTTTCTTTTTGGCACCATCCTACCAGGTCTGTCTCAGAATTCTGCTGTTAAGTCGGACTGAACCACTCTCACTTCGAAGGGTTCTCTGGTGTAGAGAGAAGGAGCGAAAACCTGTCTTGGAGAGGGATTGCCAACCGTTTTCTTCATTTATTGTTTTTTTTCGTTTTTTTTTTTTTTTTTTTTTTTAAATAAATTTGGAGTAGACTGTTGTAGGCAAATGTTTATGTGATACAGAGCCTTGTGTGGTGGGGTTGGCAGTTAGCTCTTTGTCATTTATGGCTACTGTGAGACAGTTTGGTAGTTTCCTGGTAGACGGGAAGTAATCCTGAACGTGAACAGGAGGATTCCATGTCCATACAGATGTTCAACCTCATTCCTCCCCCTTTCCCTGTTATCGAGAGTCTACACACACACAGCTGTTTTTGCCCAACAGCTTCCACTATTTATTGCAAGCGGCTAATGATATGACACCCTGCACACTTCCCTGAAGTTGTAATCTGTCATTCCAGATCAAAGTGCCCACCCACGAGTGCACAGTGTCTTTTTCCTTCTGAGGCACCTGCTGTCCTACACTGCCCTATGAGAGCATTGTCAGCAAACTACAGCCACACTCAGTGGGTTAATTAGACACCCTCCCTCCCAACTTCTCACTTCATCATACAGAACTTTAACCATAATTGAGTTTCACATTGCAGCAACCCTGAAGCAGTGGTTGCTGTTAGTATGAATATGAATGATACAAACAAGCTTTCCTTTCATTTTAATCTGATTACCGGTATTATTATTTTTTTTTCCTTCTTTTTTGTTTCTTTTTTTTGTTTCTTTTGAGGTGCATTTAGTACCTAGAGATGAGAATGATTTGTTTCACATTAATGTGGAAATCAAATGTGTAAAATAACGAGAAAAGGAGAGGCTTTAAAAACAATTCTGGTATGGTGACATCATACATTTCTTAAATCATAAGTCTAGATTGTTTTATTATTATTATTATAATTATTTTCCTTTTTGAAATTCTCAGCATTGTAGTTGTGGTAACCTTGGCAACTGCTTCAATAGCTTTGCTTTGTCTGTTGACCTCAGCTGAAAAGAAAAATCCATTTCCCAGTTGAAAATGTTGGAACTAACTTTTAACAGTACTGTACTAAAAAGAAAGTAATAAATCATGGTTAAAAATGGACCAAGAGCGTGTCACTTGATTACAGCCTGGCGATGGTTTCAGGTGAAGGTTA
The DNA here is from genome assembly GCF_027942865.1 of Odontesthes bonariensis. Classification (NCBI taxonomy): domain Eukaryota; kingdom Metazoa; phylum Chordata; class Actinopteri; order Atheriniformes; family Atherinopsidae; genus Odontesthes; species Odontesthes bonariensis. The sequence goes on from NC_134523.1 coordinate 12,189,825, forward strand.
AACGATGTACTGTGTTTTAAGGTTCTGCTTCTTTTTGTGTAAAAAGGAAAGAAAAAAAACAAAAACAATGTGCTTTTTGGTGTGTTTTTTTGGGGGGGGACTTTCACATTTGAAAATATGTCCAATAGAGTTTGAATTCGTGTGCAAACAGATATTTAGGCATGTGTTTTCCTCACAGTTTTATACATGAGTGTAGTTTGTACACAGAAGCACAAACACAATTCTGCATATCTGGTTTTATTCAGTGACGATTGTATTTATTTTGGTCCTAAAGAATAGTTGCATGAATTGGCAAAATTCAAACACCTGCCTCTGAATATTATACTCTGTTGTGTACATAAATGCTTATCAGGAAAACCGTCAGATAATTGCACGGGTTCATTTTAAACAAAGCTAGTAGTTGTAGGAAGGGTATGTCACTATAAATCACGACTATAAATTCTTGCGCTACTTATGTGTCACAAAGTGTCGGAACGACACGCTGTCAAAAATTAAAGCTGAAAATCAGAACATCGGATCAATTCAAGCCATCTCCCCAGTCGTGTAAAACGACACTAGTGGTGAAAGGGCGTCATGTTCTGGCGCACAGATTTACTTGGGTGAGGTCTCTTTGTCATACAAATGATCAGAATCCCAGAGTGAAAAGAGGGCAGGAGAGGGTGGAGCCTGCACCTGTGAGTGGTTCTACCTGTTCCACCTGCTCTCCTTCCACTGGCCCTCCTTTGGGTGTCAGCTGATGAGCTATCAGGGATTCCGGCTACTTCCCGTTTGTCCTCAATCAGGAGCTGCACCTATCCACGGATACACAAGGAGGTCGTTTTTTTCCCTTCTTTTTCTCCTTTCCATTTACACCTTCATTCTTTCTGTACTGGAGGAGGGAGGCTGTGATTGCCTTCTCTGCTTATTGTAAAAGCTCCAAAAGTGGCCTCAGGATACTCATTAAGTGGAACAGAGACCCGTCGCCACTGAATGCAGCATGGGGAATGATGATTCGTACAATTTTGTCTTTAAAGGTGAGTCATGCTTATCTGTGGTTGTGAAGGAAGAGATAGTGTGGTGGGCTATTTTTTACTGTGTATTTGTACACGCTGAAGCTGATAAGTGCAACTTAAAGGAGCTGCTTGCTGTCATTTTTCAAGGAAAAAAAGGGAGCAAGGAAAGGAGGAAGTGACTGCTTCCTGACCAGCTGGCTGCGAACTATTTGACCTTTGACCCGTTAGCGACGCACACATTCTTACAGTTCACTCAGGGCGTGTAACGTGTGTGTCCTTATTTTCCTCATTAAAATAAACCACTGCTGATTTCCCACTCCAAAGTAAAGTCATTTACAGGGAACGTTTGCCACATTTGTGCGATGTCTGGTGTCTTCTGTGGGTGACAGGAAGTCTGCACTTGTTAGATGAGATAAAAGATATGATTAGTTACAGTTTCAGCCTGTTCACGTTTCTGTATTTTTACTGTTTCTCTTAAAATGTAATCACATCTAATGTCCTCATCTGTTCAGTGGTTTTGATAGGGGAGTCCGGTGTAGGAAAGAGCAACCTTCTCTCCCGCTTCACAAAAAATGAATTCAATCACGACAGCCGTACCACCATTGGCGTCGAGTTCAGCACGAGGACGGTTCAGCTGGACAACTTCACCATCAAAGCTCAAATCTGGGACACAGCAGGGCTGGAGCGCTACAGGGCTATCACCTCAGCGTGGGTACACACACTCTGACACACCGTGAATGCTTTCAAAAGAAGTGAGAACGAGCTCAAGATGGCTGGCTCGCACACAATGACAGCTTTAGTAACGCTGGTTCCAGTACATGTAATCAAGTCGAACCTCTTCCATGTTAATCGAACGTCATGATAACTGCACCCAGTCTGAAAACAAGATCTAACTCGTTGGTTTGGTTTTTGTCATCTGGTGGATTCAGCTACTACCGAGGAGCCGTTGGAGCACTGCTGGTGTTCGACATATGCAAGCACCTGACCTATGAAAGTGCAGAGAGGTGGCTGAAAGAGCTGTATGACCACGCAGATCCTCACATGGTGGTGATGCTAGTGGGAAACAAGTCAGACCTGGAGAGCCAAAGGACCGTGCCCACAGATGAGGCCAGAGACTTTGCAGGTTGATGAACTGCTCTTGTTGCAGAATGCGTTTAAATTTCACATCCTCGCCGTAAGTTTTGTGAAAATAATCCAATATACGTTACCAAAACTCTGTGTTTGTTGGTCATGATCTTTGACAAATTCAGACAAAAAAGGGCTCATGTACATGGAGACGTCGGCTTTGGACTCTACGAACGTTGAAGCCGCTTTCAACGAAGTTCTTACGGGTAAAAAGCAGCAAAACACACATCCTCGCTTTGATTTGTGTGTTCTGACAGTATCGGGTGCAGACCTGAAATGTTTGTCTTTGTTCTCTCCAGCCATCCATAGGAAGGTGGCCAGCAGAGAGGTGACCCGTGGCTCCATCAGCGCTGTGACCCTCTCCAGCCCCATTGGACCAGCCAGCGAGGCTGAGGGGGAGCGAAAAAGCTGCTGCAGTCGCTCTTAATCTGACTGACTGCTGCCCCCATAAAGATTTCCTCCGTCTGTTGAGCCAGCATCATGCTGGACTATCGTTCAAGCATTCAGCCCTAAATTCAGCCTGAGGACTGAGGTAGAGCAGTCACAGTTAAACTGCTTTAAATATAAAAGCTGTACAGTTTTTAACTCATTGATTGTGTGATGCAAACATAAAGTAAATCATAATTTATACATGGTGCTCCTTTTGGTGGTTGATGGGCTTCTTTTCTTGCTTTTAGAGATGGTTTGTAAAGTTTTATTGCTTTTATAAAAGAATTACTTTGGGATTCTCTTGGAATAAATTATGTCAATTAATCTGTTTGAATCTAATTACTATTATTTACACACATAAAGCAGTGTTCTAATTTCCCATTAGATACTTTTGTTATACACATGAGCGATCTGTTTGCTGAAACTCTGATTTTTTTTCCCAGTTTTTATTGAAATGTAATTGCTTCAGGTCCAGTGAAGTTGGACTAACTTCCAGCTTTCCTACAGCAATGAACAAAGCCTTGGAGTTTGTTCCAAATAATCCCTTCTTCCATTTACAGTTTTTGTTTTCTTTTATCCTCTGTTCAGTTCACACGAAACCAGCAAGATGTCAGCGAGTGTGGAGACCATGTTGGTCTTCTGTTATTCCAAGCCTACAATCTAGTTCTTTTCATCTGGGGACATTTTCTCGCATAAGGGGCAAACATAAGCCCAACAAACCAGTTTGTCCTTTCTCACTTTTCTGTTTGTTCCTAACCAGTCCGAGATAAATATTTGACTAAACTACCTCCCTCAGTCCATCATTGTCCTTAAAGGCATCAGAGAACAGAGAAAAGGGTTTGTAGGGTTGTCGCTAAAAGTTTTTTTGGCATCTGTAAGAATTGTTGCCTTAACTTTTTATCAACATAGTTATGCCACGTCTTAATCCCCGAAAAGCTTTGTTTTATATGGGAATGACTTGATATATGTGATTTTGGCGACTCGGAAGCTTGTGTTTAACTGACTTCAGCCGTTTATAAACGTACATAAAAACTGGAAAAATGTACCAAAACGTTTGATCAGTAAAAAACAATAATAATTTTTATGTAGTAGCCTGATGGGACTCTGCAAATCTGACCTGATTTACAAGTTGTTATAGTTCGATAGTTCAGACCATATATATTATGATCTTTGGGTTTTATATGCATATTATAACAAATGAAAGGCCCACCCTGTGATAATGAGACTGCTTCATTTTAAAGGTGTTGGAGCAACTGGTGTACAGGCATGTCTTGAAGGTGCTGTATCTCCTCTCAGCCTGTAGATGGCAGTGTTAGTGTTATAAATTGTGTTTGGAGCCTGATGATGCAGTGTTCAAATGCATTTTCTCTAGATCTAATTTACCCATTAACTCCAGTATGTCTCTACAACCATCCAAACCCCTGCTGGTCATTTCATTAATGATCATGATGTTGAGCTCATGTGGGGGGTCGTCATCATGGTAGCAACCCTCTGCGCTCTCTTGACAGATGAGCCCACGAACCAGGGAATTAACTCACATTTTTGCACACAAAGAGTAAATTCCTGCGCAGACTGAATACTTTAATGTCAGAGTCTGTGTATACGCATAGCATGTCCATACTTTGAATGTGATAGGACAGGCTCATATGGCACAACTGAGAGAACATATATCTACAGCAGTGCCAGTTAATGACATTCTGGACTGATAGTGCTCTATCTCTGGAGAACAGATGTGTGCAAGGAGCCTTTGCTGTGGTTTCGGTGTGTATGCACGGATGTGTGCGCAGACTCCCCCGAGCAAGATTTCTCTGCCGGAGATGATTTTGCCACAGCGAAATGACCACAAATGCTTTTATTAAGTCTCTCTTATGAAAATATGATAGGGAGACTCTGCAGCGGGCGGTAAATGTTTAATTACATCCTGTGAATGAAGATATTTTTATGGGCTGGGTAAAGACATCTGGAGTAATAATCCATGTATGCTGAGCAGGCCGTGCAGGTTGAAATCCTGGTCATGAAATTTTTAAATGTCGCTTCGTCCTCCTGAGCCTGGAGTCAAAGGATGTGTTTGCAAAAAATTGTGAAATTAAAAAAAAATTACAAGCTTTCCGCTCTTTGTGTGAGTAGAGGAGCACTGAGCAATATAGCAACAGTTTCTCGCCACTTCACAGATTCTCACAAATTCCTCCACCATCGATGTCTTTCTGACCTCACCCTAAAGGCAAGGCTCTTGCTGTGGTTGGAAAGAATTGGATTTAACACATACATGTGATGGCTATTACCGCCATGCTACTAGACATGTGTAGCTTGTAAAAAGTGCATCTAAAACCAGGACTCAGATGTTAAAGTGCTGGCACCTCTGACCCCAACGTGGGTCTGTTTATCTACTGTTTATGATTTCTCCGCCTCTGGCACTTTGCTTCTGTGGGGAGTCTTATCTTCCAAGAATTTACAGCTGCGGCACCACATCTGTATGGGTTTTATTGTGATCTTTATATTTCACGTGACCTTTGACCCCACGGAAAAGGGATTTTCTAAAAGCAGTACTTATGAAATCCGTCATTCCTATGGTTGTGGGGTTTCTCTATCCTCTCCCCAGCTTCTAAACTAGATGTACAGAGCTCATTTTCTGTTGTTTATTTCTGCTTCCTGGGTTTGTTGTGTATTTATGTGATTACAAGAGATAAAAGTCCTACATTCGGCACAAACTTCCATTCACGTGCACGTCATCTCAAAAAAACAACTTAACTCTTTTCATTTGACGGTCTGTTTCTTATTTTCTCAAGAAAAAAAAAAGCTACGCTTCAGCTAAACCCCCCATTTTCCCACTGTTTAGGAATTAGGAAGAAGTAACGTATTTATCTTGTAAAAGAATACTTCCGGAGAGCTGAAAAACAAAAAGAAATAACTGATATAAGCCAGGCAGCTGTGGTTCAGAGGGTTGTGCAGATCATGAAACAATGGAGTCAAAGGATTCATGGTTTAATTCCCCAGCTCTGCAGTGTCGTTTAGCACAACTGGACACTAAATTACTCCTGATGGTCAGACTACCACCTTTGATGGCAACTCACAACCATTCATCTGGCCGCGTGATCAAATGCAGGACACTTAGTGAAAATATGTGGATGCTGTAGGGTTGACTGAGTGGTGAAGACATAAAAGAATGGCTTTTAAAAAGTTCCACAGCCCATATTTTTTCAGTTTCCTTCTTTTCTTTATAGCAGTGGATTAGTGTGGCATATTTACAGTGCCGTTCAGTTTTGCCAAAACTTGACATAAATCTAAACTGAGGAAAAATTTTAAACTGGGGTGTCCCAGCTTGGTCCCAACAAAGCCGCAACCATCGCAGGCATCTCCTACAAAAGGAAGTAAATGAATAAACTTGAAGCCGTGTTTTATTTTCTACCCAACAGATAGTTGTCGTAAGTTGAGAGCAAGGAAACGTCTTAAATATGCTCCCAAACCTGCCTCCATCCATACAAAACAAGTCACCCTCCACTAGCACCGCGACCACAAAAGTCCAGATGGGCAGAGAGGAGTTTGGCAATATGTGGTTCCAAACAGGAGGGAAGCCAGGTTTATTGTAGCAGAGAGGTGGCAGAGCTAATCAGATGAAAATGTGAAAACTCCAATGTTTTGTGAACATGTTGGGTTGTTGGCAACAAGCAGAATCTCTGAAAGAATGATCTGCTTCGTCTGAAACTCCAGAAGACTCAGGTGGAGGCCTCAACAATCACCTGGATTAATGACTACCTGACAAACAGACCACAGTTTGTCAGACTGAAGAATTGTGTGTCTAACCAGGTGATCAGCAGCACAGGAGCACCACAGGGGACTGTACTCTCACCATTCCTTTTCACTCTGTACACTTCAGACTTCCAGTACAAGTCAGACTCCTGTCATCTACAGAAATATTCAGATGACTCTGCAGTTGTCGGGTGTATCAGAGATGGACAAGAAGCTGAGTACAGAGAGCTGGTGGACCGCTTTGTGGCATGGTGTGGGAACAATCATCTCATCTTGAATGTTAACAAAACAAAGGAGATGATTGTAGATTTCAGGAGAAACCAGGTCAGATCAAACCCTGTTTCCATCATGGGAGAAGAAGTGGAGGTGGTTGAGGAATATAAATAACTTGGTGTTCATGTGGACAACAGACTGGACTGGAGACACAACAGTGAAGCCATCTACAAGAAAGGACAGAGCAGACTGTACTTCTTGAGGAAGCTAAGGTCCTTCAAGGTTTGCAACAAGATGTTGCAGATCTTCTACAAGTCTGTTGTTGAGAGCGTCATTTCCTCTTGCGTCATCTGTTGGGGCAGCAGCATCAGAACCAGGGACCTAAAAAGACTCAACAACCTGATAAGGAAGGCTGGTTCTGTTCTGGGGACGACTGTGGAACCTCTGGAGACAATAATGCAAAGAAGGATTTTGCATAAAATCAAGAGAATTATGGACAACCCTGAACATCCTCTCCATGAGACTGTTATCGGAAAACAGAGTCTCTTCAGTCAAAGGCTTCTTCAGTTTGGATGCAAAACGGACCGCTACAGGAAATCTTTCCTGCCCACAGCCATCAGCATCTATAATAACTCCTTGATTTAATTGAGCTACATCAACATTTAATTTCCCTCTGGGATAAATAAAGTATTTTTGAATTGAATTGAATTTGAAGAAACGATCTGTAGTAATTACCAAACCACCCAGACATCTTCTTGAGAGACTGCGTTCAAAAGTGACTGAGTTGGACTGACTGTTGTGTTTTTGTCAAATATATAGTCGGCTAACTATCAAAATTGACACCTTGTTAACTTGTTCTCATGGTGTCTTTTATGCATTATAGTACATTTCACAGGCAAAATCAATCATCAACTCTATGGGACTATGACTCCTCTCTCCCCCACTCTCTAATTTGACTAAAAAACAGTTGGATTTTGCACTAAATATATCGTGAAGAAGACAGACTCTCTTCCACCCATTTATCTACGAGGCACTGCAAGTATGAGAGGGCATGTTGGTAAGTTTATTTTTTCTAATGTGTTTTCTTTCTCCTATCATTCTTGTTTGCAAATTCACGTCACCAGGGACTAAAGCCACAAGCAACACCGACATCAGCCAGGCTGCAAACAGGCTGTATATCCATGCTGCATTTCCAGGCTGTGTCTGACGTTTCCCAAGGAAAACACACTGTGTCTGTGGCACGCAGCTCAGAAAACCTACAGAGAAGCAGGCTTCTCCTCCTACAGCTCTGGAGCAATCCACCCTGCACCGGACTGTCTCTGTTTCCTGGGAAGACAGACCTGCACAGGTGCACTGGTGTGTGGCTGAAAATGGTGTTTGTCCGTGAAAGTCCGTGATTCAGACACTCAATGATCGAGAGTTAGAACACCTGAACATCTTTTTCATTGTTGAGTGAGTGAGTTTGCAGAGTCAGAGCAGACTTTGAGGAAGGGTTGAGAGACAGAGATGTGGGTGGAGTCCATTAGCATACTTGCAAATCTCCATCCCAGAAGCTGGAGTCATGGTTCATTCAGTTTTGAGGCCATAAGTTTTTGTTTCAGGCCAAAACTTAAAATTTTACAGATGAGTTGGTAGGGGATCAGGAACTACTGGAGCTGGGCATTAAAATGTTGCATTGCCTCACCATGACAGCTAAACTTAAGGCTCAAGTTAAAATACGTAGATCTTTAACTCGTGGTTACATTTACATTGTATTACTGTGCTCATTTGTGTAGGCGTGCTGCTCCGTTTGTGCGTGGAAACCAAAGGCTAAGCATGAGTGTGCAACACCCCGCCATGCCTCTTCTCTCCACCGTCCGACATCTGTCAGTGCGTGTCAGCAAAGAACACAGATTTTAAATTTCCACGTCAGCTCACAACATCACATGAATAGAATCAAAGTCAATGAACGTTGATTACCATGGCGATGTTGTTATGGCAACCAGTCAAAGGAGAGGTGAGCTGATGGGTGGTTGTGTGTTCAGACTCTATTCTCCAAAAATGCACAGTGAAAAGAGAACTGAAAACGATCTGTGGGAGACGTTGTCAGACGAAAAGTGTTTATCACTCCTGCTTGAAGCCTTGAGCTGTTTGTTCACAGCTCAGCTTGGTGTGGCATTATAAAGTGCTAAAAATCAGTTTGCAAAGCAGTTTATGTGTAGCATTGTCGATCACTCTGTTTTTGACACAGCTCCAAGTCAACTAACTCATTTGATAGCATCTAATTTCACAATGGAGTGCTTAGCTGTCCACACTCAAGGCCCTGCTGGGGTCACCTTTCTCTTTTTTTCTGGTTTCCAATCAAACAGGTCGCCAGCAACCAACAGAACAGCGAGAGAGCCCTCGCGTCAGGTCATGTAACATAACATTACATACGCCTGTTGCCATGACAGCCTTGGTGGCTGTCTGTGAGTCTGTGACGCTAAAAGGCTGCAGGTGTAAAGATGATACACTGAACCATTATTTGAGTGCTGCTGTCAGCTGAAACCTGAGGCCAGAAACAGCATTAAGTAAAACTGCCGTTAATGAACTAGCTCCACTGAAACAGGTGAGCTTTCTGCTCACTGCTGAATTTATGTTGTTGTGTGAGTGATGACATCTGGAGAGTTAGAGGGAGATCATGTTTTAGGCTTTGACTGGTAACTTTTCTACCCACAAAAGTGCAGTAAAGTCTTTCATTCACAGTCATAACTCGACTTTTTCCTGGTTTTTTGTTTGCCCTGGTCTGACCACAAATTTCCACACTCATGTACTTTTTGAATACTCTTCCAACATTTGACTGCTGTGGCTCTGAGGTGCGAAATACAACACGATTGAACAAATTACGACACAAACAAAAGCACCTCAGCAACAACGACATCAACAAAAAAACAAAACACAACAACTTTTCAGACAACATAATAATGTCATAGAAATTGTAACATTTAAAGCATCACTGAAGAAGTTTGTGAATCTAAAAACTATAAGCATCTGACTCGTTTTGAAGTACACTGACTTTTGTTGTACACGTTTGCAGGCCTGAAACTGCAATAAAGCCCCTCGGGGGGCAGATTTATGGTGATCCTATCGCGCATCAGGTCATTTTGCTTCACTGTTGCTTTCCAATTTTTGTGGGCTTTGGATGACATCTTTGTGGCCTCGTCAACATAACATCAAATTCATGTGTTCGGCTGTACACTGTACAATTGTAGGGGGAGACAAAGAGCAAAATTACCAAAATCTCTGGTGTCACTCTAGTGTAAAACATGCAACAATCAAACAGAAAAAAACAAACAAAAAAAGCATGGCAACAAAAGACAAAACAAGAATGTAACAAAAATTCAGCATGTAACTCGTCCTACAGCATAGAGGAAAACACAGATGGTGTGCTATGACTTTTGGTCTCAATCCTTCAACATCTCAGGCATAGCTTACAGTCGTGATATCAGTCAAAGTTTAAACCGATCACGTGAAGTTGCACTTCTGTTTTGGGACGTGTTCTTTTCTTTCATGTTTTTTGCTGCAGTGTTTTTCCGGTTTTGTTCTCTAATTTCATTGGTACTTTTTCATTGGCTTTGTGGTGCTTTTCATCTCAGGATCACTACATTTTGCCCACTGCATCAAAGGTTTGCGCCAACATTTTAGACGTCGCGCTCAACAACCACGCTGGAGCGAAGAAGTAGCTAAAACTAAAATGTGAAACTCAGAGCTCCCAAATGTGTGAAAGAGGGAAAAACCTGCAGGAGAAACTTTTCAGGTTCTCCCTCCAAAGAAGAGGGGAGAGGCAGTAATACCACACAGCCTCTACACAGTGCTCTGCTCTTTCTCAGAGGAACACAAAACACTTGGCAACACACTAAGTGACAAAAGGGGCGTGAAATTGAGTTTATGAGTAGATATTTCCATGTCTGTATTTTTCTCCCCCTTAGCTTTTGTTCCATGCGGCTCATGGATGGAGGTGCAGTCCAGATGAAATGGCTCAGCGAGTAGATATGAAGACATTCCAATTATTTGTAGATGAATGCAACATATAGTGATTCTTTACTGAATCAATACTGTAATTCCACTGAATGAACCCGAGCGAGGCCTCGGTGTATGCAGATGTCATGTGTGTGCAGAGGACAGCAGCTGTTGAACTTGACAGCCTGCTTGAGATAAGTCTCCCCGGAGTTTTGGATTGTGGGAAAACACTTGCTGTTGCCTTTTTTTTTTTTCACGCATAGAGGAGACATGTTTGGGTTTGGGTTTGAGGACAGGAAAGTTGAACCAAGGACACGCTGCCAAAACAGGCAATTAATCTGAACTGACAGATAGACGGATATTGACTCTTCTTTCTGTGTAAAGCTACGTGTTTGAATGCATATTTGTAAGCCTGCAGGGTGGGATGTTTTTAGCTGGTCTGTGCGGTTACTGTACGTGTCCTGTGTAGTTTCCTCTCCATGCAGGGGAAAGCTTCAGGATGCATCTAAAAATACCATGAGCCCATGAGGAAAAGTGAGGATGGGAAAGCATTTACAGATGCACAAGAGGAACACATCACTCCTTCCCCAACACAGCAGCCTGGAAGGGAGGCCAACAATCTCACTGGCTTATTTTTTTTTAGAGCTGCATGCTTGGAAAATAAATAAATAAAAATAATGAATTTTAATTCTTTTTTTAAAAAAAAGAGGAAAAAAGAAACGCCACACTGCCTGTGCTACTGCGTTACAGGGTGTAAAACCAGAAGTGCTTTTCTGGTGTTGGTACTGAGGGCTGAACTAACCCTGGGTGGCACTACACTGTTACACTCATTAAGGTAATTTCAGTCTGTTAACAGAATTCAAACCAGATTTGTGGGAGATGGAGATACAGGAGGAGACTTTTACACGAATCGTGAAGACATGAGTGGGAGGAGGAGGAGCGGTGGGCAGTGAGGAGGAGGAGGAGGGAATCCAGATGGGAAGGAGCAGCCCGCGGCTCCGCTGCACAGAGAAGGAGACACCGGTGGAGAAGAATCCTCATCTCTGCCCGGAGATGAAAATCACTTTTATCAAACACTGATCACTCGGACTTCATTGGGTGCCGTCATGTATTTTGGTACGTAAACGCAGCATTTTAATCTCACGGGAGTTTATTATTATTATTTTTTTTTACTGATAAAAACGCAGCGGAGTCACTTGTTGCCATGTTATTTTAGATATGAGCTTTGTGAAGTCAGTCACATGCACAGGCATAACACACAGGCAGCTGGGATGCACGTTGTTTTTTCAAGCTCAGAGACTGTGGTTCTGGACATCACAGTTTAGTCTTTATCTTTGGCTTGAATACATGAAGAGCAGTGCAACAATAGTTATGCAAGGGTGCTACAGCAGAGATAGCCAACATGCAGCAAATGATGGCAGAGGCGCTCGTGTTCTTATGGTTTGAGTAGCCTACCTCACAATATTCCCCACAAGGCAGTTACATCTAAGAAAAATATAGAGTGGTTTGAACCTTAAATGCAAGATATAGTAATCACAACTGGCAACGGATCATTTTGAAATTTGACATGATCGAGCGTTAACTTCGTGAGTTCGCGCGCGCGCGTGTCTCCCACGTCCACGTGTTTCGTGCATCTCATAAGTTTCCTCACAAGTCATTTCTCGTAAGAGCCGCAACCTGCGTCAACCACGCATGGGAGTTACATGCCACGCACAGGCACAAACAAGCACGACTTTGGCCAAAAGCAATCAGACTAATGGCAGAGCGGATGGGCGTGTTGTTCGATTCTGATTATGATGATTACACACGCACGCGGCTTCTGATTCAAGCTGTAATCAAGATCAGAGGACATGCAAACTAAAGGCTCCTCAATCAGGGCTCAACGACCAAAACAGGGCGCTTTTCACAAAGGACTGGAAAGGCTTCGCGCGCGCGTGTGTGTGCGTTGACAGAGTTTATGTTTGCAACTTCAATTTTGATCTATTGTGTTAGATGATGTGGTCTGTTATTTAGGGGTGTGTGTGAGAGAAAAAAATACTTGTTGAAGTGCCCTTTTAAATATTGCCATGAAAAGAAAAAAGAAAAAAATGATTGGCTACCCTGAATAATTATACTCATAAAATGCTTTTGTTATCAGCCATGGGTGAAGCATGCATACAAACAATATTAAATGTGAGGTTTTACATGAACTTTGCAACAAATTATTCCGCTTTCAGTCAGAGGGATGCTGGTACAACTCCCAACTTCCCTTGTCCACATGTTGGAGTGTCCTTGAGCAAGTGGCTGAATCCCACATGGGAACAATGTGTTTCTTGCTTGTTGTAAATCACTGTAAAACAAAGCATCTGATATATGGGTATAATGAAGTTATGTGTAAGTCGTACCTAATTCTGTAAGATGTTATATCAAAAGATCCAATCTTAATCAGCAAACAGAATTACACTCTTACACTAAGTGAGATTAATTTGATTTCACTGCCAATGCTGTTGACAATTTCTTCAATAAAAAACAACCTTATAAGTCATCTGTTCATGTCCTTAAATGTGACCCATAAGGCAGTGCTGTATAAAGTACCGCCTCTATATGACATGAGGGAAACACAACTTATATGAGCATTTCCAAATTGGAGCATATGTCGTTCTCAAGTTTTTCGTTGAACCAGCCACAAAATGCTCAAGACCAACATATAACAATTGATACAATGGAGTTGTTACCTTCATGGACACAATTTCGCTGGTTGCCTTGGTTACATGTAAGCACAACTTCCTGGTTGGATTTAGGCAATGATATCACTTGGTTAGGGTTAGGAATTGACCATGGACTGAATGGACAGACTGAAATATATTGTTTTTATGATGGAACCATGTTATTTTACACTTCACGCAGTTGCTCTCATGACAGCTGAGGGTCACGCATTCCTCTTACATGTTATATCTCATCAGTTTGGCGGGCAGTGACTGATGAGTGGGTGCTTTAAACCGTTAAGATTGACAGTATCAAATATTTACCAGTGTAAATGGGCTTCAGATGGTTTTGTTTGTTAACTGTTGTTCATTTGTTTATGTGTTTATTCTTCGGGTTACATCACATATTCATCCACATATTTTAAAGCCAGTATCCAAATTAGATGCAAATCAGCACAAAATGATGTTATCTCTGCTCTTTTAGCTCTCATCATCACCGTTGCATCTAAATTAATTCACCTAATCTCTGTTTGCTCCACATGTTCATCTACCTACCTTTGTCCTCCCTGTTGTGTTGTCTCTCAGGTAATGTGTGTCACAGCGCTGTGCTGCCACTGGCTCGTCCCACGCTGGGCAGGACCCAGCCCTCCCCTGACCCAAAAGCCCTCCTCCCCTTCCATCTGCTGCCTCGATTCACTGACGTGAGTACTGTCAGTCATCAAGGCTGTCATGGCAACCAGATTCTCACCACGCTTTTTAATCAAAACCCAAATTGTTCACTTTATCGCACCAGTTTTTTGCTGCAAGTGGACGACTTAATTTCACAGAATGTTGTGCCTGTGTGGAACTAAATGTTCCATACCCAGCTGGTTGTATGAGCACACTGCCTACACCTTTCCAAATATATCACCTGTGATGCAGAGAGCAGTGACATTTCCACACAACCTGGGGGGTGGAGCTGGTTCTTTGGTATTCCTCATGCAGTGCTTTTCTTAGAGCTATCTGCCGTAGTTTGAGGAGGGTGGAGGTGGAGGGAACTAATGCTGGCCAAGCGATCCCCCGAGGAGAGTCGATGTGTCAGGAGTGGCCGAGGGCTGATATATGGTTTACAAGGGAGTGATGTCTTATCTCTTTATGAAATCCTCGCTGCATAATACATGAAATCCCTTTTTTTCTGGCTTGAATCACTTTAGCAGAAGTAATGGAGCGGTCTTGTGTGTGCATATTTCAAGCCAACAAATTGCGATGCGTTTCTTTTTTGTTGTTGTTAATGTTGCTGCTTCGCCCTCACGCATACAGCAGAGAGGTTAAAGGTGAAATTTAGTAATAGCTTAAAAAAAGAGTCACTCATAAAACCTATCACTGAGACACCACTGAAACCCACCAGCACCTCTTTTTTTTCCTCTCAGCTTTGTACTTTTGTCTCATTTTTAAATTATAATCTGTTGTTAGATTTCCGGAAGAGAGGAACAGACAGACATGAAAGCTTTAACAGAAACAGTACTGCGTGCGTTTGTCGACAGTTTCTGGGCTGTCAGAGTGCAGTGCTCTACATCTTTTTGCTGTGGGATGAATGCCTTTCTGAAAAAGCCAAACTCCCTAGAAATGAGACATTTGTCTATGTAAGCCCTTTCTCTCCATATCACCCAACTCTCCACTCGTCTCCATCCTTCTCGGCCACGCCTTCCACTTTCTGCTTTACACTTGCTCTACTTCAGCCTCGTGGTCATATATGTTTTTCCCTCTTTGTCTTGTGCCATAATCTGTCCCATACCACACATTCTCATGTTCTCCCTTTTTGGGGCTTCTAGCTCCTCTCCTCTCCTCTCCATCAAATCTCTTCTGACCTTTCCCTGAATCCTGCTTTCTTTCCCTCTTCTTCATTCATCACAACAAACCCAATTCAAAATATTATTCTTCAAATGTTGGCATGTTTCACCTTTCCAAAGCTTTCTCATACCGGGTGACCCTAAAACATTTCTTTAAAAATCTCTCCCTACTGAGCCGTATCCCTTCAAATCTATTTCATTTTATTCCCTTGCTTCTCCCAGTCTGCAGGAAAATGGTCAAGCTTGTAAAAAAAGTCACCACGGCGTTCTGGAGATCTACAATTTTACACATTTGAACTCTTTTCTTCTACAATGAAGTTCAAAAGCATCAAATAAACAGCCAAATCATAAACCCCTCCTGCCACTTCTTTGTACTCATAGACTGCTGTTAACATCAGGCTGTCATCTCAATTAATGATTACCATATTGACATTGAAATGTCAGAAAATTGTTACACACTAAATATTTGATTTTCAGTCTTATATGATTCATAGTCATAGAAATTTTCGCCATTTTGCTTAAAAGAAAACAATTGGTTTGTTTCGGCTTCATTGTATAACTGAAATAAATGGCAGAAAATAGAATATTGTCTCAAGTTATTTTGTTAGAGACTCCTCTGACTCCGCTGTATTGAACTCGTGGGTGTGTGGTTAGACGGCACACAGCTGAACTGTGGAAGTGTGCCTTTTCGCCTGGAACATGTGTTTTCTTGTGTTTTTTTTTTGTCTCTCTCTTATGTGTTTATAAGCCGACATTCTCTCTTTAGTAGGTGCAGTGTGCATCTGCCTCCATAAAGCGCCGCACAGGAGTTTGTTTGGTCCCCACATGTGCATCGTCATGGTTACAGGGTTCCGTGCGTGCATGCGTATGTTTGTCGTGATCCAGATCTTCAAACTTCCCCCTGCTAGTTTGGCTTGTAGTTTGACAGTTTCTGCTTTGTAAATGGAAAGTGAAAAATGATGTTTCCAAGAAAAAAGTCATTTAAATGACACAGAACCAAAAGCAGCAGCTCGTTCATCACAAATTCTCTCCTTTTTGGTTTCTTGACGTCATGGGTTCATGCACAGCTGTCACTCTGGTACACAAAGTAAATCAACGAATATCCATCATCATAAATGGTGAAGCTCTTGGTTATGATCCAGGTAAATGTCTACTTTGCTTCCCTTGGCCACACGTCCCTACCATGACTCACTAGAGCTGAGCCTGTCTGACATGCCGCCACCCCTGAGTGTGAGGAAGTTTCCAGAAAGAATTTAGCTGATTATAACTGATGCTGTGGGGTGGATGTGATGTCTTTATTTGTTGTATTATTATTATTATTCAGGTCATATGGTGTCTGTGTGTGCAGAGGAAAGAGGAAATAATTAAAAAAGGGCAGGCTGACTTTGCCACAGGTGCTAGTCGATTATAAAGTACAGAGTGGGAGTCAAGGGAAAGAAAGTGAGTCCTTGGGGAAGCAGGAAAGTGACTTTGATCAGATGAAGACGAAGAGGGAAATAAGAGTTCAGAGGTAAGCAGATGGAGGGATGGAGTGAGGAACGTGGGATGGAAGGTCACAATACAGGAGCCCTGGGGCTGAGGAGGGTGGGAGGCAGCCTGTAACTGATGTTAAGATGCAGTCTTATCCAGAGAAGCATACAACTGCTCTTATAAATGTTTTAAGGCAAAGATTTATTATAGATTTATTCCTTCACATAATCCCTTAATTAGATTTGGTTTTTTACATAATGCACAGAATAATGGTGCATATTGTTAAGGTGTGTTTGAATTTCAGAATACACAAACAGCTGCAGGGAAGAAGGAAGATAAGAGACCAGCGAGTGAAGAGGTGCATTCCTGTGCTGCCGCCGCCTAGAGTGATCAAAGAGAAGAGGGAAAGATCACACATACACAGATTCTGTTTTTGACTTTTGAAGAGGAGTTTAGCGTTGGCGCTCAAGAAAAATGCAAAATCTGTAGTGAAGCGCTATATGTTCCCCTTTCTAATTCTAACAGAACCAGCCGGGTGAACCATTACAACTTACAATTTTACATCGGTGCCAGCCTCCGTGCTATGACTGCTTATACGGCTCCCCTTTTTTAATTTCCGCTGAAAGCTTTGTTTTGCTCTACACAGACCAGTTTAGTTTTATTCCACTGAGTTTAAATGCTCATTACAATTTCCGGGTATGTCCTGAGTTGTGTTATTGTGTGGTCAGATGCTGAAGACTTGTTTGATAGTGAAACTAAGCACAAACTTAGCACATTATTTAAAAGAACTTTCATTATTTAAAACTAATTATTTCTAACTGTTGAACGGCAAAGACATTACCATTGTCAGTCTAATGGAGTGTTGCTGGAACAGGCCTGGATGAGTCACCCCTGTGGGTTTTAAAGGTGGCTGTAAAAAGTTTGTTGTTTGTTTAAAATGGATAGCAGAGGCTGCGGTCAACATGGCTTCATGGTGGTCCAAATGGACTCCACTAATGAAGACAGGAAAAGTAATCAGAATATCTTTAGAGGATTTCTTTTTTAATAATCTCTGCTCCATAACTTACTTCACACTGCCTCAGAACAGCCAATGAGTGAGTAAGGATTGAGTCACTGTGACCAGAGCAAGAAGCTGGACCAACTCTGGTGTGATATTATTAACATTTAGGCCCAATCCCATTTCAATACTCGCCTCTTCCAATTATTGTATTTCTATACTTCCATTTAAAAAAAAAAAATCTGGTCAAAAAAACTTTTAATGGAAAATTTCTAATACTCGAGTACTTGTGTAAACATTGCAGAGGTTAATTCAATATTAATAGAAGCCACTACGTTTTATATGATATTATACATGCCCCAAACTGATCCACCGGTAGTCTCAGGCCTTGAAGATGTTTTGGTTTTCTTACATTTCTCCAATTTTTTTGCAGACAATTGAAAAGACATGCCTACAGCCCGCACAGCCACACAGACACAGTGTAATTCCATCCCTTACTGTTGTAGTAGTTTACAGTGTCGGCCCCTGGGAAATAATGATAATTACTGGATTTAATCAGCTCCTGTGACTGTGTGCATAGCCCAACGCATGCTGAGGGCAACATGTTATTACAGACGATAAGAAATTAATCTATTTGGCTTGTATTGGCATGTACACACTAATCTGGTGTAAACAAGCTTTTACAGTGTGAGAGCTCACAACTGAGCCTGTTTACATCATGTTGCACTTTTGTCAAAGTTGCCGATGTGTGATAAGCAGGTTGTATAGAAAGTGACATCTCAACTGGTGCTCTTTGATGCACTTTTCTGCTCTCCTGAGATTTCGTAATCTGACACCTATCAGTGGGTTACCATGGAACAGAACTTTTTTTGCTGCAGCAGTATTTGCTAATAGTGCCGTTCCAGAGAGTCTCGCTTTCTCTGTGTATGTTGCAATCAGAGCTGATCTATGTTTTAGTAGCCGGTTCTGCAATGCCTGCATGTTACATGCGAGTTGCTCCCCTTGAAACTGATGGCTTTCCCTGTTTTTGTAAACAGGAATGATCATCGGTTTAGTCTATCGTGTTCAACTGGATGTAATCCTCATGGTTTTTCTCAAAGGTAGAAACCACATCCTCAAGCTAAAAAGGCTTCAAAGAGAGGAAAAAGACCAGAGTAAACGTTGGTAATGTTCTCCCAGGACAGCCGTACGGGCTCCTAAAAGGCTCTAGATTTACTCTGGTTCTCTTGGATTTATCTGGGATGCTTGCATTTCAACCAGTGGTTTTGAATGTTTTACTCTGTACCTTTAATCACAGAATAAACAGTGCTTGTCAAGTGGAGGTGGAAGCAAGATATTTAGTCAAATTTTACTGAAAAAAATGGAATCTGGAACATATCAAGCACATCAATGGGTAAATGAGACGTGGAGTATGCTGCAGTGTTTACAGATGTATGCAAACATTTTGATGCTGGTTTTCCGCCATGAAAACATTCAATTTAAATTAGTCTGATGTGAATACTTAACTTTCTCTTCTACAAACCAATTTTTGACTGCCAGTCTTCCAGCTTGCAGGTATTGCATGTTGTATACGTTTTAAATGGGGAGTCACTTTAACCCTGTTGTTGTGTTAACTCTTGTGAATGCTGTGTGTATACTGCTGTGTCCATATTCTTGTCACAACTCCCTTTTATTCAGCAAATTTACATTACACTAGAAAAAAAATAATATTTGTGTTAGACCAAAACCAGACTGTTAAACATGTTAGTCCAACCAAAATCATCTGAAATCAAATCAAAGCAATCAAAATTGGACTAATAAACCGGTATGTACAATCAGCAAGTTTATATCTATACAACCGACTTCTCAGTAAAGCTGCTCTCATTCACATATTTTTTTTTTGTAAGACAGCTAAACACGTCAGAAATTTTGAATGAAAATTAGCCTATTAATACTTGTCAGCTTGTGGTCTCTTATAGGATTCCCAGACTGTTGCTCTGCTCTAATAAAATGTTGAGTTTCTCTGAAGTGTCATATGACAAAATGGCCATTCAAGTACTTTAATGATGCCGTCTGTGCAGTGAACTGGCTGTGCTTACATGCATGATGATCTCCACAGAGAAAGTTGGAGTGTCTTGTACATGTGCTTACCCAGTTGACAAAGTTGCAGCGTCGGACATAATTCAGACAATATCTCGACTCCCCTCCTCGACATGTAATTGTAGCTTGACTCAACTGTGCATGTAACTGAGCTGAGTGTAAATTTGGGAGCCCTGAAAGGAGCACATTAGCATGTTCCCAGCATGTCATTTAAGGTTCAAGGTTATTTTATTGTCATGAATAGATTAACCTGAAATGCTTAACATGCTGACACAGGAAGAGATCATTTTCACAACCCAACACAGTCTTTTCTCATACGGTACGACACAAATCACGACCTTTCCTTTTCCTTTGTTGCAGATGGATCACATCCACAAAGCTCTGATTAGCCCCGGGTTTGGGCTGACTCCACCCCTGAAAAGGAAGGCCAGTTCCTGTGGTGTCTGTCGGCTGAGATTCAACTCGGAGGTGGGTGCTGTCGCTTGGGAAACACACTCTGAATTGTTTTTCTCTCAAGGTTTTTCACACACCCTTTCTTGGCAGTTAAATGGCTGAGAAGACCTGCCCTTGTATTTGGCGGTTTGACTGGTTCTGAGGTGGTTGAGCCGTCTCATAACTGGCTGAATTGGATACGCCTCTATAATTTGACCTCTGAAAACAATTAATTTTTAAATGTTTGTATTACTTTATTCACAGAAAGGGCTGTTGTTGCCAGAACTACAACGCATTGCCATTACTTCTTTTTCAAACATGAGATAAAGTCCTAATGCACTGCTGTCAGAGATAACACATGCTCTTAGAAAAAAAAAGATCAACTGTCACCATGCAATTTACTGAAAACCGATGTTAGCAAGCATTCACATACGGAATATTGCAACTTTGAGGTACTTGCCCTATTTCTGCATTTCAAAACAACTGCACATCATTCTGAGATTCACAGAAGCCTCTGAAACTGCTGCGGCTACATTTCTGTTCCCCTTTGAGTCATGTATTGTGCGATATGACATAAAAAAATCTGTCAGGTTTTTGTATTGGTGCACATTCAGTTTACACTTTAGTGTTTGCTGTCACACAGGCACAGGCCTCTTCCCATTATAGTGGCACAAGGCATGCAAAAAGGCTGAAAGCTATGGACGCCCCAGATTCGAAGATCAGGACCTCTGAACCAGTCGCTAAGGAAACCACATCGCAAATCCTGTCGTCACCCTGCTCACAGCCCAGCAGCTCTGAAACAACATCAGAAGGTGTGTGTCTCTGCAGACACGCTAATTTCCCTGCTTACATATGTGTGTGTGCAGACTTCAGATGCATGACAGTGTTAGATATATGAACATACATCTCAAACCTTTTTCCTTTTTTCCCCAGTCACGACTTTAACTCTTTGATGTGATAACCCTCCTGCTCCGTTGGGTTGCTCAGTGCGTAGATTAAAGGTTGAGCATTATCCTCTGCTCCTTCTCCGTGTCTACATTTTCTGACCTCATTCAGTGGCCTCCTCAGATCAAACGCACATTGAAAATGCTTTGAATGTGATCTGTGGGCAGCTGTACAGCGAGTGTGTGAGTGTTCTCATGCGCCTGAAGCATGTGTCTGGAGGCATGTCAGCGTTAGTGTGGGGGTGGGTCAAAAAGCCGACTGCTTTCCAACATATGTATATACAGTAAGTGTGCTACTTTTACATGCGTGTGGGTGTGCCCCCCCCCCCCCACACACACACACAAAAAAGACACATTTCACGGTTCAGAAACACAAGTATTGAAAGATTCTTGTTGACACCACTGATATCCACTATTTTTAGTTTGGAGTCTGTTTCAGGGAAATAGATGAGAGCTCTCTGAGGATCACTTCAGTAAGAGAGGGTGACAAACAGACTCCCACTCAGTGTGCCAGAGCTAATCATTATTATCAGCAAAGAGAAAATCCTGAAATCAGCATGTGCTCCTACAGGAGCAAGTTTGTCTCCGAAAAGATAAAAGAGCCAAATCATCCCTACTAAAGACTGTCGGTGAAGTGCTTGCAGGCAGATAAAAAGGGGAAAGCAAGTTAATAGCGTTCGCTGTCACCTGTGGCTTGGTGAGATTTTTGTTTGATTACGCAAAAAATTTGATGATTAGTGCTTCTGTGAGCTGCAAGAACTCGGTTGTTTTATAGTGAAGTGGAAAAATTTTTCCCTTAGATCCAAGGAACATTCAAATGGTTCAGTGGGTGATGAACTCCACCGGAGCTGCACTGTGTCAACAATTCTGTTCATAATTTTTATTGACCGATCTTTTTGGCAACGCCGTGATTGAGCTGCTCTCCAGTTCAGTGAGCTCAAGATCCTACTTTGGCTTTAGCAGATGATGTAGTCCTGTTGGCTTCATTGCACAGTGACCCCCAGCTTTTTCAGGGTTTGTTTGCTGCCAAATGAGAGTTTGCATCTCCAAGTTTAAGGTCTTGGTTTTTAGAAAAAGAAAAAGATGGATTAATAGTGTACTGTTGAGGAAAAGTTGCTGCCTCAAGTTGAGGAGTTCAGGTATCTTTGGGACTTTTACATGACAGGGGGGAGAATGGAGCAGGATGATTATAGGCGGTTCAGTGCATCGTCTGCTATGAATTGGATGTTGTATTGATCTGTGAAGAATCAGCTGAATCAAAAGCTGTCCCTTTCCTGGTCTGTCCAAGTTCCAACATTCATCTTTGGTCACATGTAGTGGGGAATGACCGAGAGGACAAGATCAGCTATATGAAAAGCTAAGCTGATGCTCAGAAAGTGGCACCATCACTGGTTCAACTCCTGGCTTCTAAGTGTCTTTGGCAAGATACTCAACTTCGCTCATTGGTGTGAGAGTCACTGAATCATTTCACATTAATATCTTGGCTTAGAGACTGTTTGTCAGACTCACTGACAAACTTTTTAGAGTAGAGCTGCTGCTTCTCTGCATCAAAATGATCCAGGTTAAGTGGTTTGGGCATTTGACGAGGACCTGGGTGGCAGATGGTGGACACGCTGGAGAGATTGTGTGTCTCCTTATCGTTTTACAAAGCGGCCATCTCTCTTTCTCTCCCCTCATCTTTCCTTTCTTACAATATCTTTTCGTAACTTAATCTCTTACTGCTTTTTTTTTGCCTTCATCTTAGAACCATCAGCCCCAAACCCTACCTCAGAGACAGCACCGTCGACCGGCAGCCCCTCTGAAACTTGTAAAGAGTCTTCTGACCCTTCTCTGCCTGCCAGTCCGAGGACCACAGACAAAGAGACACAAAAACATGTGGCAGTAGAGGCTCCAGAGGGGGAGACAGAAGAAGAGAAAGCAATACGTCTTCTCTACTGCTCCCTCTGCAAGGTGGCTGTCAACTCAGCCTCCCAGCTCCAGGCCCACAACAGTGGTGAGAAACTGTCAATGTGTTGTCAAACTGAGCCCACATGCCCCGTGTTTGAACCTCTGTGATGTGACTTTATGTGTGCTCAGGTACTAAGCACAAAACAATGCTTGAGGCCAGAAGTGGAGATGGAGCCATCAAGTCCTTCCCAAGAATGGGGGTCAAAGCTAAGTTGGCCGCTCCATCTGAGCCGCCAACTGGACTCCAGAACAAAACTTTCCATTGTGAGACCTGCGATGTGCACGTTAACTCTGAGACTCAGCTCAAACAGGTCAGTTGTAGTATATTTTCAGCAAATAAGCAAAGATTTGCAGTGGGCAGGTTGTTGTCATGATAAATTTCACCACATTTGTTTATACCCTCATGTTGATACAAGATTTGATAAAACTCCAATAAAACTCTCCAAATCTGACAAATACAGCAATCACAAACAACATGAAAGCAACTTCCCTAATATTTTTTTATGCCCTCCTTGTACTGCTAAAACATCTTGGACATCCACAGTGGATCCTTTGGGTTCTGTGGGCTTCTGAGTGGGGCCTCAGGGGGCCATGCTCATTTCATTTTTCACACAGATGCATCTGATCTCTATCTGGTCTGAATAATCAGATTGGGATCTGGTGAGTTTAGAGGCCAGGTCAACACCTCAGGCCCTGTGGTTCTTCAAACAGTTCCTGAGTAGTTTTTGCAGCGTTGGAGGAGCTAACTGTCTTGCTCGGGTGCAGCAGACTGCGATTGGGAAGGGTTGTTAGTCACGTTTAAAAAAAAAACAATCGCGGTTTGTCCCTTTGGCCCTAGCACCTCTGTTTTACAGGGGTAAGGTAGTGGTTATCAAGCCACCTCAAATGGTCCCCATTGTTCCGGCTGAAGGACGAGATGATCACTACTCCTTAATTCCAAAAAGAATAGGGGCTCCTTATCCCTGTAAGTGTCAAGCCCAGAGAATGGAGGACGCAGGAGCAGGAGATGTTTAATCCACAAGCTTTTATTGGAGGAGCAGGAGTTCCCAAAAACTCTCCAAGAGAGAACAAAGCAGGCTATAGAAGTTATCAATAATATATATACTTCTCTCAAAATGAGAGACTTGGACAATGGCTTAGTAAAGGCAAGAGTGACACACGTTAGGACCAACAAATACAACACACTGGCACAAGACAAGGGGAGACGCAGACTCTTATACACACAGGGTTAACAGGGAACAGGTGGAATCATTCATGCGACAATCAGACTGGGACACGAGATGAAGGGCAAGTGACCTGAAACGAGAGGAGAGTTAATCTTTCAAAATAAAACAGACGTGACATGGAGACGAGACAAAAAACCCGCTTGACCTCACCGCGGTGTAACAGTAAGAGTCTTAATGCCAATTGTCGGGGCCAATGAATTGGGACTGGACCTCATTCACGTGAAAACCAAGAGCAAAGGTTTACTGGTATAACATAGCATTGCAATGAGATGAACAATGTTAATACACAATCTACCTATCAGTGGTTTTAATGTTGTGGTTGATTAAATGGCAGGTGTCTTGGTGTAGCCCAACTGTTTTTCACAGAGGTGTTTTTAAATATTTTTACGTCTCAAAACTTAAAACTAACTACCAGTGAGTAAATAAAAAGATGGTTTACTGATGTTCAGTGCAAACTTAAACTAAAAATCTTTAGCTATTTGTTGAATTTCCATCAATCTTTCCTCCTTTAGTTGTCATATAGGTTGTCCAGAAGTCTACATTCCCACTATCCTCTCTGTTGCCAGGTTTTCCAACATATTAATTTGTTCATTTACGATTTGTTCTCCTTTGTATTAGGTTTGACTGGTAGACTGGTATTAATGGCATCAGTTTCTGATCTTCTTCTGCAGCTCTGGCAGGAAAATTGGCACCATCTACAGCTTATTGCAGTGATCCAAGTCTTAATAATCACATAATGGTGGTGACTGGAAAAGTGCATAAATTCACATTTTATTTAGCAGATTTTCCTGAAAATTTAGTGTAAATTTACGATATATTTAAATCCTGTAATTATGTTCTGTTACCTTTAGCTTTAAAAACATTGAGCTTTAATGTTCTCCGTGAACAGAAAAGGCTTTGTTCCTTACTTGGCTGCTACCAAAGATAAAGTTTATTCTATGTTTTATTGCTCCTCGTGTGATTCAAGGATTATCCTGCACCTTTCAGGGCTCGGTTGCTTGGTTTATATTGTTATATTTCATGTATGAAGTTATTTTCTTGTCTGCTGCAGTAAAACTCGGCAACAGTAGATTCAATTTTTTTTTTTTTTTGGTTTAAGCCATAAGCTTAGGGACTTCCAGGTAACTGGAAGTGTGACGCTGGCTCATCAGACTTTTTGTGCGTTTAAAGCTATAAAGAGGTCAACTTTCACTCGGATAAGTTAAGATCACCTACTCAAAAGCTTGAACATAGCCATCGTCACTTTATTCATCATGCACTATTGAGAGAAAATACTGGATCATGCTTATTTTATTCCAAATGACACATCTCACACCTGTCACTGCCGGTGAGTTAAAGTCCCTGCTCCCTCGAGATAATTAGTACAAAGCTACTACGGCTCTTCTAGTTGAGTGAGCGTTTGAATCTGATGCTCACCTCTCTGTTTGTGATAGGAATGCATAGCCTTAGTCTTCACACCTAATTGTTAAAAAGTTAACTCTGGCCAGATGCTCATGAATATTTAACAGTTCACTGCTGATTGTGTGCCATGCTGGCTATAGCCATCTGCTTGTGCTGGTCAATCAAATCAAAAAGAGATCCAAACCCGCCCCTCATGAATATTTTGAAGTCAGAGCCAACAGATTACAAGCATTCTGCCGGAAATGCCAACCTAGGAATTTTGATTAAGTTTCCTTCACTTTTTTTCTTCACAAATGATCAAAATCTCCAAGCAAAAGCGACTGTTGCCCTATTCTTTTGTCTGCGCGTTCTTTATGCCGCCGCGTGTGTCTGTCTGAGAATGTTTTCCTGTCTGTTTATCTGCGACTTTCTCTTCTCCGCTCCAGCACATCAGCAGCAGGAGACACAAGGACAGAGCAGCAGGTAAACCGGCCAAGCCGAAGTTCAGCCCTTACACTCCCACCCAGCGTCACCAGGGTCTCCAAGCAGTGAGTACTCTGCTGTTTCTTGACTCACTGTTCTTTCACCCCTCATCATTGTGTTGTGTGTACATGAGCTGATCCTCAGGAGCCTCTTCCAGGAAGCTCCACTCCCTGCTGCAAGTGTGAGAAATGAGCAGTGAAATGAACTGAAGAGTGACATGTTTTGCACTGCTCTAGTCCTGCAATTCCCGTGAGGGGGGGGCAGGAGGGCAGGTTGTGTGAAACTATTGACATGATTCATTGGAATTAATGAGACGGCTTATGCCTCTGTTTGTCAAGTACATACCTCTTCATACCTTCTTACTTCTCTCCACTTTCCCACTTAAATTGTTCAATGTCCTCCTGAGAAAAAAACAATGAATAGCAGTTTGTTTGTTTGTGTTTCGTCCTCAGATAAGGCTGACTCTACGGAAAACCCAAGACCTGAGCAAACCTCTGGCCTCTTGTCTGCTGCAACGTCAGCTCTCTGTTGCCGCTGCTGCTGCCATGGCATCGTTGCCCCCCTTCCCCCTCCAGCCCGCTGCAAACTCGAGCCCCTCCCTGTTTCACAGTCAGCCCCTCCCTCAGGCGCTGCTTCATCCGGTGCCCTCACCCATCTGTTCAACACACACATCAGTTCTGTTTTCCCCCTACTGACCCCGTCGATGACTCAGTCAGTTCTGAACAACAGCTGAGCAGACACAGAACCTGATCAAGATGTGATACAGAGCTGTGCTCCCTATCGTCTCCATACCAACAGGGTGTCACGAACCAGAGCTGAAGAAAGACAAGTTGAGATTAAAGACGTTTAAATCAGCAAATGAGAGAAAACAAAGCATTTTCAGATGTGTGTGACTTTGTAAGGGTGCGTGCACAGATGCAGTTGTCAGAGAAGTGCAGCATTCTCAGTTTATTTCAAAATATATATGACAAAGATACTGAATGGTGTTGTTCTATGATGACGATAACTGTGTTGTTTTTTTAACAGCGGCTTGCAAGATTTTGGAACATCAGGTTCAAATTTATTTTACTGTGAACAAAAGGTGATTTTACTGAAAAGCATTAGGTTCAAGACGAACCATGTCTTTTTTTTCTGATAACTCTAAAATATTACTTTTTATCTCCATCTTTCATGGATTCAAGATAAGAAAGGAAATGGGTTAAAGCAAACATTTGGGCACCGTGTGTTGTGTGTACTTGCACTTTGGCAAGTCTCACAGCCTCTGAATAATTTTTTTCCCCAGCATAGAGGCTTTTGGGAACTTGTTTTGGTAGATTTTTACGTTTGAAAGGTTGTGTAAACGTTCTGATGATTAGTGAGTGTCTCACCTGTCAGAGAGCAGTCGGAAAGTTCCCACCTTGTTGAATGAGAGGGTTTTATGGCTGTTGAGCGAAGTGTAAGTTCTACTCATGGTGAGGCTATAGACATTTTCCCCATCTACAACAACTCAAACCTCAAGAATCTTATAGAGGTTTGAGCGCACACTATGTATTGTGATTTTTACACCATTTCACTTTTACATCAGACTGTTATTTATTTTGTCGCCGTTTAATCAACTGAAGAATGTCCTATTTGCGCTGCATTATTGCATCCACTGTGGCGCGGAGTCCTTCAGGTCCATCAGTTATGTCGGACTTGTTGGATAGCTTACTGCTGGTCATGACTTTTGCAAAGATTTGAAAGATTCTTTGTTTTTGTGCTTTTTTCTCATTCTCACAGTCTCAAAGGTGGTATATTTTTTATTAGACAGCACTTAACCACAGTTGATCACAGTACAAAGTAACTGCTTAGAGGAGCTCATGACTGATGATTGTTGTGAAAAGCTTTCAAAGTTGCATCATCTGGCCTTTCCTAATCATTACTATGGATAAGGCATAACACCAACAAGCTAATAAAGGTCTGAGACTTTGGCTTATTCATTCTATTAAGGTCAGGAGCTCAAATGTTTGCCAAAATGTTTGCATGCTTCTCCTTCACTCCTTCTAAATAATACGACGTACCAATCTTCCTTCTAATGTATTGAAAAATATTGAATCTTTAAATTCATAACAATTTGAGTTCATCCGCTACTCACAGTGAAGAGGATTTCGACCAAATTTTTGCACGTCACTGAAAGTACATAAGTGTAGCTTCTCAGCCATCCAGGTCATGGTGATCCTAAGAGCTTGTAAAAGGGCCACTGCACTTCTTGGTTCTTGAAGACCTTTTACAGCTCATCCGAAAGGCTTCTTCCTTTCCAAGCTAGTTGGTTGAAAAATAGATGGCTACATTGTTTCCTCTCTCAATACCTTCTAAGTCCAGAATGTGTACATTACTGTCCTCAAAAGAGTGTCCCTTCACCTTAAGATGTAAGTGAACAGCTGATCTATGTTAAACTGGAATAATCATCTTTGAACAGAAGAGCTGGTCTCAGTTACCACTTCCTAGCACTTACAATGCAGCCTTGACTCTCCTCCCAAGGCGGTTTCACAACCATTCGCAGCTTGGATCCTGTGACAAAAACATGCTCTTTCAGACAGCTAAACAAGTCACAGGTGAGAATGACGACCCACACATTGGTCAGGTGGTTCAGTGACCCATGTGACCTTAACTACCCGCCAAGTGTGGATGGCCCCTCTACTACTTATAAGCCGATACTCCCCACCACCTAGCTTAAGACTTAAGAGGCCTTACGGATGGGACATGAAGAAGTCCAGTTGCCCTTATTCAGGCTCTTAGGATCACTGAAAGTATGAATGCCACTTTATTATAATAATATAATATTAATAATAATATTTTTCATTAAACATTTGCTGTGGACACTTAAAAGGATTGCAGAAGTTTCTTGTTTGTCTTTCTGAGGCTAAAAGCTTTCTCCCAGGGTCACTAATGAAAATGACTGA
Source organism: Odontesthes bonariensis (assembly GCF_027942865.1). Lineage (NCBI taxonomy): Eukaryota > Metazoa > Chordata > Actinopteri > Atheriniformes > Atherinopsidae > Odontesthes > Odontesthes bonariensis. The sequence continues at coordinate 12,218,701 of NC_134523.1, forward strand.
TATGTTTTACGTGCAATATATTTGCAATATATTGAATAGATAAGGGCAAAATCGAATCAGCATACAGTACTGGTCATCTGTTTGTCAGATGGAAATCTGTTCTGTTCTGGAGACTAATTCAGAAAGAGTGTCTGCTTGAACAAATATTTATGATTGTTTCATCAACTGCTTGTATACGAGTTAATTTAGACATTGCCAAAAAAAGTAGACCCCTTAAGATGTGGACAGGTGTCGCCTCCTGCCCTGATAAGTAAATTGCTGTATATTGACGCAGAACATTGTAGCTCAGCAAAATGCAAAAAGTCCTCAATCACTGGTCAGCGTTCTGCTAGTTCACTAAAAAGTCAAATTAGTAAGAAACATCTTACCCCTACAAACCCATAAAACTTCCTTCAATGTGATCAATCAGAGCAGGAATGTTCTGCCCGATGTTATTGTCTGTCTCTCTGATGACGTTTACACTGGCGCCCCAAGCAATGTGGTCAATTTGGTGTACTAGTGTTTTTAAGGAAGGTTGTTCTAAAAGATGCGAGTGTGTGCTGCTGCTGGGTCGGTACAAGCACTGACCTGATGAAGTGAGTGTGAGCAACTGCTAATGGCATTCCTGTACTGACGTTATCTTAATGATGGTTTTTTTCTATCTTTTTAGAGGTCAGAGTCAGGTCAGAGAATGTATGACTTCTGCTTTCTCAACTTTCCATGACCCTGCACCCTTTTTTTTCTAATTTTGTTCTTTTAGCAGCCATCTGACACCAAACTGGATTAATCAGCGAAATATTTTTTACTTCTGTCTCCCGCAGTCAATCCAGAGTAAATAGCTCAGAGGCCCAGTTCAAAAAATTACCATCCAATCAATCATTTTCTCCTGATTCTCCCAGTCTGAACAACATTCATTATAGTTAGGATTATTAATCGTCTGGGTTGATGATTTTCAACATCTGTACGGGATGCTCAATTCTCCACAGAATGCTGGAATTCAAACTTCCACTGGCCTCTTAACTCCCTGGCTCATTCGTTCGCCAGCCTTCACTCCCCTTTCGTCTCTACTTTATGTCATCTTTCTTTGGTTATCTCACAATACAGTCATGGCTTCTCTCTCCACAGCTCTCAGTCTCTCTCTCCACCATCAAGTTCGTGGCAGGCAGTCGTACATGCAGCCATAAACATGTGTTCGCATTACAAAAGCCTAACTTAGCATCCAGAGAATTTTTTCTTTCTCCTCTTCCTGGAGAGACTACAAAGGTACAGTTCTGACTTGCGAATGCCATGTGAGGGCAGTTTTGCTTGCTGTTCACTCAGACAAAAGACTGTAATAAGCTCTTGGCATGAGGACGCAACATTTTGACTTCTGCACACTGCATTTTATTCCAAATCATAAAACAAAGGTGGTCATGGGTGAATGCAACGAGACAGCAAGCAACAGAAATGAGGGCTGGAAAGAAAGGATTTTATTCAAATAATGGAAAATGTACAATTGCAAAAACTTCTCTTACAAGGCGCTTGTAAAGTCTACATTGCAATAAGTGTAGTAAGAAGTCAAATAAAAAGAAATACTGAGGGAAATGTTTAAGCTATATAACTCGCTCAATATTAGCCAAAAGCAAAAAGCAATATCTTGACAGAGATATATCTATATAAAATATCCACATATTTACTTTCTATCTATGAGTTGGAGGACATATCCAATGCTCTTTATGTAAATGCAAACTTGACTGTATTCTCACACAATGACTGCAAACTGCAAACAGCAATTTCTTTCTCAGCGAGTAAAAGATATCCAAATAACAAGTGAAAGTTTGGGTACCTTGCATAATCAGTGGTAAGTAACACCTTCTCTTGCAGGAGCCACAGCTTGTTAGCACTTTTTAAAGCAGCTAAAAGTCTTGTTTGATGCATTTGTACTCCATTTTCCTGACAAACTTCAGGCTACTTTCATGCACTGTTTTATTGATCATTTTTTTCGGGTTGGACAATAAAGCCTTTAACTTGGGCTCTATTGACGTGGTCCATAGTTGATTCAGAAGTGTGTTTAGAAATGTTAACCTGTTATAGAGGTCATTCTCACTTCATCTTCACTGCTTTTACGGTCTATTTGTGGTTTTCCCTCTAAAATGCTGCCATTTAACTGATCCAGTCTACAATCTATCACCGAAAAGTTCCTTGGGCCTCTCTGCGTGTTTACATGTTGAGCTCTAGCTATCGTTCGAATCGGGCATTCAACTGGACCACAATCTCTGTTCCAATTTACATGCACAGGATGCCGTCCTTCAGTCGAATGGCCGATTGAAGTTATTGACTGAAGAATGTCAAAGACCGTTGACTAAACCTTCAAGGCATTCTGCTGATTCTAACTTTCTCTTGGAAAGATCATTGTACGTGTAAGTATGGCTGAATTCACTGCAGAGATGTTGTCTCTAAGTTACTTGTAGAAAATTATATTTTTCCATATTAAGCTGTGGTTATAGAATTAGGATTTTGTTATTAGAGTAGAGAGACAGCAAAGGCGACGCGAGTCAGTGGTCGTTTGTCTTTCACAATTTCCAAAGTGCAGTCTGAATAAAGAAAAATCTAAATATTCATGAATGAGAGCAGCTTTATTGGGAATTTAGCTGTGTTCATATACATTTACACTTTACTGTTCCCACAAAAAGATGCAAAGAGATGGAAATTAAGGAGCATGTGCAGAGCCTGAGACAATTTGAGTGTATTTGAGCATATACACACAGGACTGATTTGACCCACAACTGCATTATCGGGATACGTTAGCCCAGTTTTGAGAAGCTCAGTTTCAAGCAATTTTGGCCAGACAAACATGTTTATCTTAAACGTCTGTTTTTTGTTCTAGTGTTATCTGAAGTCCCTGCTGACAGTAACAAGCCCAAAGCATAAACTTCTCATCTCTATGCGTAACAGTTGGAGAGAAAGGGTCTTTTCTCAAGAGATTCTGCCACTATTCTCTAACTTTTTTTTGTCTAATCCTCTTTTAATTGCTGCCAAAAAGATCTGTTTTAACTTTCTCACTCCGCAGTTTTTGTTTCCAAAATGCATTAAACTCGTTCAGATGTTCATTTCCAAACTTCTGACGCTGTCGTTTGTGGGGAGAATTTGGGAAAGGTTTTCTTCTTCCATGGAGGGGTATATTTGTGCAGGTGTGGCTGCGCGAGAGAACAGTGCACCACCGCTCCACAGTCTGCGAAAACCTCCTGAAGGTCTTTGCAATCAGATGGGGCTTTGATTAATCTTTTTGGCTGTCCCACGGGCAGTTCTCTCTGAAAGTTTTTTTTCTTTGATCAGACTTCAACTTGACCTCCATAATTCCTGTTAACTGCAGTTTCTTGATTACTTTATGACCTACAGAAACCTGAAAATGCCTCTTGGGCAAAAATTAATTACTTTGATTGATTAATTTTTTTTAGAGGTGGCTAGCTACTTAGATAAGCCCATGAATACTGATAACTGGGACAAGATTAAGGATTTTAGGAAGTCAGAGTCTTCGAAATTTGCTTCAGCTGGGTTTTCATGGTGCCCCAACGAGCAAATTCAAATCTTAACGAATTAAGCCAATTAAGAGGTGAGAACTTAAACCTTTTGGAGTGCAAAAAGTTTTACTCGATGTTGCCTTCCTTTGTTTTGACTTGAAAATTGAAAAAAAAATAAATAAATAAAAATTTTGCCTTAGATATTTCCATTTTTATTTAAAGGAATGTTTGATCTGTATGCCTCTCAGAGATTTTATTGTCTTCTACCCATTTACAGAAATGACACTTGTGGTCTCGGTTAAAATGTAACATAAAAGAAAATCTGCCTACCAACACATGTAAAGGTTTAAGAGTGAAAATGGTAATTATGGGGAATGGGGTTGTAAGGAAGGCGGTTATACCATAAAGGACTACTTTTTGGCCCGAAACAAAAACTTCCTGGCACATGAAACCGGATTGCGTTAAACTTGATGAAAGCAGTGTACAAAGGTTGGCCCTTTGACACAACAAATTAAAGCGCAAGCTGCCCTGTGGGAGCATTGTTTCTCCAGCTCAAGTAAGCAGACTGAAGGTGTTTTGGTAAAGAGGAGCCGTGATACAACCACCATCTGTCTGCATCAGCATGCTTCCAAAGCTATACGGGGAGCAAGAGTTTAAAGTTCACACATCATAAATGTCAATTCCACCTCTTACCCGAGTTTCATTTTCTGCTCTTGCAGCAGCAGACAGGATTTGTTAAGCACTGTGAGGCTTTCCGGTCCCGCAGGAGGCACCGCGGTGGGTATGGCACGGAGCAACAGATCAGTATAAAGAGGGGGGTTGGGTGTGAAGTAAATGGCCCAGCAGGGTGTTCAAGAGCAAGCTGGAAGGCATATTGACCATCCTGCAACCCACAGTGCTGCTGTTGTCTGGGCTGAAATGAATGTGACGGCAAAGGAGTGCTCCTTCAGTTGGCTTTGTTGGCAATGCAGCCTGAAAATGGTTTTACATCCATGGAAGGGGAAAATGTCATAACGTGGCCTATCTGCACGGTTTTAGCATTTTCATTAAAAAAAAAAAACACAAAGCTTTACGATGATACAACAACAGAGATATATTTTTCTACATTTTCTGTAGATGTGTGTGTGTGTGAATTGATGACATTTAACTAAATTTAAAAAAAGACATGACTGAATCATACAGTCATGTATAAAAGAAAGTTCACCTTATCTACTAGTTAGTAGAACCAACTTTAGCGGCAGTGGTTTGAAGTGACTGTTTACTGTATGATGTTATCAGTCTCACATCATTGTGGAGGAATTTTGGCCAATCTATCTTTACAATGTTGCTCCTATATTTTTGCTGTTTGGATCATTCGTTCATGCACAGCTCTCTCAAGATCAAATACCAGCATTTCAATCAGGTTTGACGTTGGAATTAAGACTGGGTCATTGAAACACCTGAAGCTTTCTCTTGGAAACTCTTCCAATCAAACCTTACTTGTCCAGGCTTGTTTGTCTTTTTCTAATTGTACTGACATTAGCTTTAACATTCAACGTGGTAACTGAGGCAGTAGTCTGAAATGTAGCTTTTGGGTTATTTTTCAATTTCTCTGGGCATCGCATGCTATGACCTTGGGGTGAACTTAATGGGAGGTCCCCTCCTTGGATATAAAGCATCTATCTTGAATATTTTTAACTTTCAAATAGTCTTTCTCATTGTAGAACATTGAACTCCAAATTGTTTGGAGATGGCCTTATAACCCTTTTCAGTGTGGTTGGAGTCCTCTTTCCTTAAAGGGGTAGTTCGCCATTTTGCACATTAAGCCCTGTTTTTAGGTAGTCTGGGGTGAATTATAGATGTTCTGATCACAATTTGGACATTTGGTGCTGAACGGAGCATTTAGGTATCCACTGCTGCAGCCCCCCCACCTTTGCATTGAGTCAATGACCACTCAAGCAAACAATCATAAAACGGCATTAAACTTTCGTTTGCAGAGACATGAAACTCACCGTGTGGTCTGTGGTGGACAGCGATACGTTGGCTCGAAAATCACCGCGAAATACGCTTCCAGAGAAGTTATATTACCATTATTGTCCGTCTTCATTGATTTGTATTGTACACAAACAACGCACTATCGCCACCTAGTGGCTGGATGTCTTGCTGCTGCTATTCAACGGTGTCCGGAAAAATAGGTCCACCAAATGCTAAAACAACTGTTAGAAGGCACATTTCGCTGCGATTTTCGGGTCAATTTATCGAAATTGAGTGTGAGTTTCATGTCTCTGCAAACGAAAGTTTAATGCCGTTTTATGATTGTTTGCTTGAGTGGTCATTGACTCAATGCAAAGGTGGCGGGGGCTGCAGCAGTGGATACCTAAATGGTCCGTTCAGCACCAAATGTCCAAATTGGGATCAGAACATCTATAATTCACCCCAGACTACCTAAAAACAGGGCTTAATGTGCAAAATGGCGAACTACCCCTTTAATGCTACCAGCAAATTGCCAAAAACTCTGCTTTTATAGAGGCGCTCACTCTTGCTGATGATCAGTTAATCAAGTGCTTTGGAGTAGCAGCACCTGACTGCTACTGACCCTCTTAATTTCTGAGGCGTATCCTTAGTTTTCAGCATGCTGCCCCTGCATTTTGACTTAGCTTTAGTTTAATGAATAATGACACCGTGTAATATGTCATGTGCTGTTATTGTTAATCTTTGAGGTCTATAATGACAAGATGACTTTTTATTTTGTCCTGAAACACAAAACTTCAGAACTGAAAGAGGGTTTACTTTTATCTTCATACTGCTGTAGGTGGTCACCTAATGTACTGCGGTTTGTCTATTGATCTAAGTTCTGCAAAAAACAAGGTATAATCTAATGTCCTGGGCTTTTTCTGTCTCAAACTTGAGTGTTACCGGTTGATTACACGGTCAGTGTTATGATTCCATTACTATAAATTGTGAATGTGGCACCATATGCACATTTTCCACATTAAAAAAAAAGGGGGGGTGGGGGGGCTGTGTATTTTTGGCCCCAGCAGAGGCCAGAGCACAGATTAAAGTTAATACGTTTCATCTGGTAGCAAAGCATCTGATCATTTTGTTGGCTGGTCACACTGTCTGGACAGGGGTGTGCGTCTAAAACATCTGACTGGACAGAGATGAATTCATGATCTCTCAATAATGATATTATTGCATCACATCCACAGGTTAACATAATTGAACTCTTGTAGCAACAAGGCTATAATCTATTCGCAGATGTTTACAGTCGTCTTATTTTTTTTCATGAAACTCACTTTATCTCTAATTTAATGAGCTCCTCCTATTCTTATGCCTGTGATAATAAGCTTCTCTCCAGGCTGCTGACATGTGGTGAATATGGGTTGGTAAGAAAGTGTGATGGATTTGTCTATTAAATCAAGCCGTGGAGTCCCTCTGGCTGACTGACTTCATATGTTTCTCTCCCTCAATCTCTGTCTTTTTCTTTCATTCTTTGACACACACACACGCATGCAAAAACACATGAAAAACATCACCGAGTCTTTCCCTGCTGGGAAGGAACATCTGAAACATTTGTTTGCTTTTAGTGAGAATTTTACAGCTTTTAAGCAAACAGAAGTGATGTTATTATTAAAACAGTGAGTGATTACAGGTTTGTGTTGCTCACTTTGTACTGAGTGCTCACTCGGTCTCTGAACTCAGACTAAGAACGCACACCTGTTACCATGAAAGCCCACATATGTTCTATGTTTTTCATTACTTCTTTTGTTCATAATATAGCTTAACTCTTACATATCCTCATGTAAGCAATGGGGAAATAATTCCACCGAAAACATACAAAGTGCCAAACAGAAACTAATCGTGTGTGGTAAACCATGGTCTGCCCTGAAAGCGCAGGCCTGCTTCACAGATGAGACACCCCCGCTGAAGTCATTTGTTTTCAGTGGGCAACACAGACGACACTTGAGCTTTACTAAACCCCTCTGTAGCCTCAACGTGCTGCAGCACATCTGCCTGTGTATCCAGCAAGCCAGACGGTGAAATAAGGACAGCAAAAATATTGCTTTCTGAGGTAACTTTAAAAAAAAAAAAAAAAAGTTCCTTTCAGATAATTACTAGACTGAGAGTATGTTTCACAGGAAAATGTATCTAAATCTGTAATCTATAAACGGTCCCACCCACTAAAGATTTAACTTTTGACACTGAAATCTAGCTTTACTATTAACCCTTAAATGTCCTTTCTGAGAACTGAATTAAGGAAAAATTCTTCTGGCAATAATAATGTTTCGAATAGTTTTTTTTTTTCTATAAATGTGTAGGGTGAGGTTTTATGGTGAAAGTACTATTTTTTTGAAAGCGCAACGACATCAAATATATAGTCTTCTTGTATTACATAGCTAAACCAAGAGGTAGAGGTGGCTCAGGCAGGTTCACTTCCTCAAATTTTGAATAAGATACAGTTTAATAATTGAAAACTGTGCTCTCCCAAACAGTAGAGGAGGACATCAAAGGGCCAAGGACTCACATTTCTCACACGAGTGGATGATTGTTGGTACTTATTCCTCCTTTAACGTCTAAAAAGTACTTCCAGAAAACCTCATGGACGCACACAAACCCACACGCACCAACAAAATATGCAGTTCCTCTTGCAGACTTCCATTATTTAATTGTGTAGTCTACTGAAATTTCACTGATATACTGTTAAGAAGTTCACACTATCATTGCTTAGTAGTGTTAAAAAATTAAGTTCAGCCTTTGCAGCAAGTAATTTCTTTTTTTCTCTTTAGCTTGATATTACTTTTATCTCTTTGAACATGTACTGTTTCCAATAAACCAATTCAACTCAATTCTGAACTCAGGATGACAAAGTGTTTCATATGTCTGAGGATAATGGAAGTTTTACTGTGGCTTGGCCAATGCCGACTCCTTTCACGTTTATCTGGAAATAGCTGACGGCGGTAAAAGAAAAGTTTTATTCCAACATCAGTGACAATCAAAGTACAACACAAATGTGCTTTAGTCCACCTTTGACTACTGTCAGAGTACACCCAGTAGTGTAATGCACTGTGGTGGTAACATCTGTTGAGACTTTGATGAATGGCGAAAGGTCATGGCCTTGTAAAGGCACTCCCTCATGTGATTGAATTTATAATCTGGTTCTGACCAGAGAACTTTAACTGACCACCACATCAAGCAGGGGAACTTCAGCTTCAAGCGTTCAGCCATCAGTCTTCTGCTCATGAAGCTGCATGGTGTTCAAATAAGTCAAGGTTACTGTTAGTTTTTACCACGTAGAATTATAGAATAACTATTAAGCTGGTGCTGGTATCTGAAAAAATTTCCTCCAACCTTATCTGATTTATCCTGACTGCTTGTAACTTGGTTGTCATCAAACTGCTTTTATCTTATACTGAAAAAAAAACACGATTAATTGTACATTGGCAGTGAATTACTGTCAGCAGCTTCACCAGCAAAGGGAAAGTATTTTTTTCTTCCATAGTTTCCAACTGTATTTTATGACTACATCTCGTCGCTGGAGACAAATTCATTATTTCTTACTGCATCCCTGTAGACATACGACACAATAAACATTTTTGTCAGTAAGTTACTGTATGTACACTTAAAGTAGTTGAGGTGTATTTGAGTCTATAGTATATATTCTGTATTTGATCATTTCTCTAATATAAATTACACAGCTCTGTCTGGTTATGATAATAAAACAGTAATTCATGCAATATAGCCGTAATGATAGTTAATATGCCAGCTGATCACAATTTATCCCACAGAGGGTTGTAGAAGGTTTGAGCATAATTTACCCACATTAGGTGAGGGGCATGGTACACCCTGAACTTGCCGCCAATCCATATGGTTAATACAGAGAGATAGCAAAAATCAGTATATCAGTTTAAATCAGTAAAAATACATATAAGCTACAAAAAACAAACTTTAGCAAGGATATAGGAAGCTTACATTTCAGACCCCAGATGCTCAACAGTTTATACTATGGCAAAGCTTACAGGGAATTCTTGGGAATAATGGCGTTCTCCTAAAGGGTTGTGACAACTCTCTCTTTTTTTCCTTTCAGAGTGCACCTCGGTTCACAGCATGACGCTGAATGAGAAGGATACAGCTGATTACTGTCTCATTTTATTGGAGATGTGAAAAAACTGTTTCCGGAGTCGTATTGTAGATTTGCTGCAGCCACTTGTTCTGTCTGTTCCTTTGAAAATGACAGAAGTATGATAAATGACATTTTTGTCTTTACAGCTTTTTTGTAATAGTTTTTGTGTGCATGTGTGCGTGCGTATTGTTCCAAGTGCAGTCAAACAGTACTGGGCCATTTGCTTAGTTGGTTTCGACACTTTACTTCACTGAGAGAAGGTCCAACTGGATCTTATTAGCTACTGGGCCCTGTAAGAATGGTACATTTGTTTCTCGCCAACAAATAAAACATATCATATCATTTGACCTCTAAAATAAAATAATTCATGTGTCATAATGTAATATCAAGTAATCCAATATTTACAGAACATTTAGTAAGAAAAACCTAAGGAGGGGGGCAATGGGTACTTATGAATGTAGAGAAGCTATAATCGAGACAGCTGTAAGCGCATAAACTCATATAGGTGTTTGTTTAGGCCGGATGTCGAAAGCAAAAGGATAAGAGTCCAGACACTTGAGAGGAGTGCCAAAAGACCAGCTAGCTCATTTAAAATTTACATTCGTCTTGTAACTGAACGACTTTCTGAGCTGCCGTGCAATCTTAGCTTGAAAATACCTTGGGAGTTTTATAAACCTCAAGGAACACGAATCAAACATTGCTTGTCAGAGGGTTTTGAGATTAACACAATTATCAGCTCCATCCACATGCAGCACAGCGCTTCATAGAGCACAGCGCAAGCTCTTATCCACAGCAGTCAATAATGAACACTTATTCTGGTGGAACTGAATGAGCCTGACCCTTGATGAGTCTTAATCCAATTTACTTTTTTTTTAAGTTTATTCATCAACTGCAGTCTATGAGTTTATTTGGCCTTCATTCCCAATGGTGCACAGTCTCCATGGTGCTTTGTTTATTTCTAATTGACAGGAAGGAAAAGGGTGAAAAGGGACTGATTGAGACGCCAAGAATTATAATTAGATAATAACTGTAGAGCTCTGAGGCTGTCTGCTTTTCGGTCCCAAAGGATAAGAAAAACAAATACATCCCCACAGCGAGGACTTAAGGTTTATTGTCTTTATTTTTGCGCCATCTAGCGATCAGTCGCTTCATTTACAGGAAGTGACGTTTCTAGAAATGCCACCAATCAGCAACAGCGGCTCCCAATTCGAACGTCAACTCCTGGGGGATATTCGCTTTAATAGTGTATTATTTTGCGGACTAACTTAAGTCGCTTAACTGTGTTGTGTTAGTGATAGAATACAAACCAAATAACTAAACGCTACACAGTTTCTGGTAGGTTTATACAGACGCAGTTTTGATGTACAATGTCGGGCCGTAACTACTGAAAATAACCGAGTGGTCTGTCAAACTAACGTTTACTTGCATGCTAACTTAGCTAAGGAGCTAACACGTTAGCTTGATAAGTATATTTTGCTAAGATGTGTCATTATGCCACGCTTGCCTAACAATGTTCTCTGAAACTTAACAAAGATCCTGAACCATGGGGAAAGAAAGGGCCCAGAAGAAGTCTTTCCAGCAGAGTCTGGAGGACATCAAGGAGAGGATGAAGGAGAAGAGAAATAAACGACTGGCCAGTGCTGCAGCTCCGGGCATTGGGCGGCGCAGAACGATGCACAAAAACAGTGGTAAGTGGTAGAACTTTTGTAGCATAATAGTCATGGCAGTCAGTAATTTAGAAACCATGGCATGCAAAAATGTAAAGAGTAAATTGAGATGTTTTTTGTCATAAAATAAACAAAATCCTTCCCGTATCCCCCTTAGGGACTAATTCTACAAACACAATCCTTAAGGGTGTGCAGCTGAACAACAAAGTGCTAGCTGTGGCCCTGCAAGCTGAGAAGGAGAAAGTGAGGCAGACCAGCGCTGTGATTCTGCAGTTGAAAAGGGAGCAGCAGGCCCTGTTTCTTCACCTGCTTCTGCTCAAGAGGAAGCTGAAAGAGCAGGAGGCTCGAGCAGCGAATGCTTCAGAGGTAGGCTCTGAGACATGCTTCCTGTTTATGTCCCGTGTCAGATGCATGTCTCTTAAATCAGGTGGTTCCAAGTCCTACTATAGTTGCCTCGATAATTAATGCAAAATGCCATTGTAATATTTTATTTCTATGTATGCTGGTCTAGACTAAAGCCCCAGGCATACCCATTGAGCCCCAGCATCCTTTGGATTCAGCAAGGCAAGTTTTTTTTTTTTTTTTTTTTTAAGTGAAATGTTTCTGAAAATTTCAATCATATTGTTTTGCCTGAGTTGACTGTCAGGATGTGTTACCTTTGAATTTACAGAAGAAAGAGGACAAGCCAGAACCCCGATGAGCATATTCTGTGCCAAGCTTCACCAATTAGTGCAGGTATAAACATAATCTGATATTCTAACTATTTATTGGGTATTAGCCATAAAAGCTAACATATAACCACCACAGTATTTTTATGTATGTAACAATAAGCCAAATTTAGTAGATGTTATAATGTAGATTAGTCTGGGAGCCAGACATGCTTGGTAGGATGCTAATGTCAACATTTTATGTATTTATTTGTTAGGAAAAATGTACATTAACCAACAAAAAAAAATTATTAAATGTAAACATACCTGAGTTAATCAAAGTCTAAAGTTAATTGTTAGCCCTTTTACTTTACGTTATTCGACATACATTTTTCAGTAATGCAACATTACCATCAAAGTAGCAATTCAAAGACCCCATTCTCTAATTAGCATAGACAATAAAAAATGAAATTGGCAATGATGCTCCGAAGAAGAGTAATGAATGAGTGAATATATTGCTAATTCCACAGTACAGTAGGATGTTGGTTAGGTTTAGTCTGTTAGTAAGTCAGAATTGTTTGACATGTCCCGTTTTAGATTAAAAATAATTGTTTTACAATAGCATGGCAGCACTCCGAATCGTAATCGGATGGTGAGATGGCCAGACATTTGTATACATGCATGTCTCAATCATTGTTATGTCTTAATCAGCTGAAATAAGAATAATTCAAAGTAAAATTACTGATCTAAGTTGGGCCCCAGAAAAAAAGAAAATAACCATTTTGCTTGTTAATCTAAGGTCACAAGTTGTCTTTGCAAAGATGAACATTAAAGTTATCCTAAGAATGATTTATGGCCAATTTTAAGCGTAGCTGTTCTTCAGACTATGGCCTGCTAATCAGATCTTTAGATGGCTCAGTGACGGAGGTGGTGTCTATCATAACCTTATATCTTGATTTTTGTATTTTATTTTTATAGATCCTCAACCATCTAAAAAGAATAGAGAACTTCATAGTGACAAAGAGGTTACATTGCCATCCACAGTAGGTGTGAGGCGCCGACGCACAGACAGAAGAAGCAGGAGGAGGTCTAACCGCATGCAGGACCCAAGCCTGTTGAGTGAGGGAGACCCTGTTGCTGGATTTGGGGCTGTAATACCAAGTCCTATTCTCAGTGACGGTACAAAACCAAATCAAACACAGAAAGCAGCAGAACCAGAGGTGGCAGGTGATGGTGTCACTGAGGTATTGTATCACTCTACTCCTGAACCTGCCCCTCCCAAAAAACGACAGCAGCAGGCAAGCAGGAAACAGGCCCAGCAGCAGCCCCGCTCCAAACCAGAACCGGCTTCACGGAAACCCGAGAGAGGCCGTAAACCAGAGCGTGCCCCATTAAAGAAACCATGGGAGAATTCCAAACCCAGAGCCCGCTCAAAGAGTCGGGATCGGTCAGCCGCAAGGGCCAAAACAGCACCTCAACAGCAGGGCAACAAGCTCAACACCTCACTGGGATGTAACGACACCTTCGACTTCGACTGTGAAGAGACAGTCCACATCGCACCGTTCAAGGCCAAGGCAGAGGACAATCAGCCAGCCACACCCATCTGTGAAGAGGCCCAAGCTGAAGCTGCAGTTTCCAAACAGAGTGAGACAGGCTCGTCGTCACCCTCTTCGGAATCAGAGGACAGCCTATATGTCCCTCAGAAGACGAGGCGGAAACAAGCCTCTCCTGACAAGCCCAAAGTCATCACTACTCGTAGAGGCCGGCCCTCGAAGGTAGTCAGAGGAAAAGAAAACATCCCTCCAAAACAGGAGATGGCAGGTGAATGTTTACCTTTGTCCCTCTCAACTTCGGTTTAATTTGTACTTTTGCAACTATGGCTTCATAATTTTGTATTTTGTAGTCTTCAGAGATGAAGAGTCAACCCCCAAAGCAGCAGAGACGGCAAAGGGTGAAGTTGATCTTCACTGCTCACCTGATTTAAGCTTCTCCAACAGCCCCGACTCTGTTGGGTTGGAACAGGAAAATCCCAAAGGTGAGTAAATGTTAGGTTTGTTTCGCATGTGTTAACGTTGTGTCGCAAATTATAAAACCTCAGGGAAGACTGTTAGGAGCTGACATGCTGTAGTGCATCATCAGGAGGATTTAAAAGCAAAACATTTCCTTTATACTCAACTTGGTTCATTGAGTTTCTTTCTGATTATCTGCGATACATGCGGAGCACAGTGTAAATGAACTTGTTCTGATGGAATACCTTTGTTGGAAGCTGGATATGTCAATCACCAAACACCACTGATATGAGAAAAGAGGCGTTGGTGCTCGTTTCAACAAGCTCCTTTCTACCTGTATTCAATGATTTATGAGATTCTGTGTCACCTGTAACAAATATGTTGTCTAATTGTTTAGATACTATTCTTCTCTATGACATGAATGTCTCTTATTGGGGACGGTTCTGGATAAAACTGGACCGTGTGTTGGTTACAGAGCCACATGGGGAGGAGACGCGGGAGGACTGTTTCCTTCCCGTCAGCCCTCTGGTTGAGGCCGAGATGATGAGAATAGACAGTGTCCTGTCCAATTTCGGAGATACTTCCTGTGAAGCTCCGACTCTTTTACGCCACCAAACGCCACAGAGACTCAAAACGTGCGCAAAGCGTAAGTCATTGTTTGATCCTGCTAAGGAGACGTACGCCACAATTAAGTGTTGCTGTGAGAAATGTTGTCCTGCTGATAAAAGCCTTTTCTCACCAACATCAGTGAACAGATGGGTTGGTTGTCTTTTCACCTCTCTGCCGTCTTTACTGGACTCTGGCATTTTGCTGTTCACTGGTGTTTGCACAGAAATGTACACTCTTCCCGTTTCCTCTTTTACATCTTTCTTCACATTTCTACAGGTGGGCTTGGTGTAAGGACAGGAGGCAGGGGCTTGAGTCTATGTGATGTGACTAATCTATCCCCCGCAGCCTATCGCAACTTCTCTTGTGGTGGTTCGCGCTCCTCAGATGCCCGATGCTCCACCCCCGTCCCTGCTCGCAAGCGGCGGTGCTCCATTGCTGTAGACTACAAGGAGCCCTCGTTAAATGCGTAGGTTCACGCGCCAAGTTTACTTTCACTGTTCGCTTTTGTTTTTTTCCCCCCTACAAGAAGGTCTCATTGTTGCTTTTCACACCCTGACAGGAAACTTCGCCGTGGAGACAAGTTCACAGATTTGCAGTTCCTCCGCTCTCCTGTTTTCAAGCAGAAATCGGGTAGGAGGTCGGTGCAGAAATCAAGGAATTCCATGAGCAGCCAGCAGCCATTTGAGAAATACAATGAGTCTTTTGTTGGATGTCGCTGATCTAACTTGACTTTTTAAATACGAGTTGTTGACTCGTGATCGTTTTTTATCTCACTCAAGGCGGTGTTTCTTTGTGATGAGCAACTGTGACCAGATACAGATCATTGTAATGTGCGTCTTTCCCATCTTTACTCTGCTTAGGTCAATGTAGTGAATATTTCCTAAATATGGCCAGATTTGTCAGTACTTAAATATGCGTACATAGTGTCTAATAAATTCTGTATCTTGAGTATAATTCTATTTCTTAAATTGTACGTGTCAATAAAGTTTTTATTCTTAAAGGATTCTATAAGGCTGTTTGCAAATAAAAGGGATGTAGCAGGTGAGAGCCGGAGGGGAGAAAAAAACATGGACACATGTTGGAAAAACAGACCCAAAATCATCCGTAGGTTTGTTTGTATTAAGTCTACAAAATAAGCTAATTCTATGTCATTAAAACCAATTGTACAAAGAGCATGAAATAATTTTCCCAAACATATTACAAAAGTTTTTTTTTTTTCCTTTCTCCCGCCCCCCTTCCCCCACCCTAAAGTTTGGAAAGTATAAACACCTTTTTACAAAACAGCAAAACTACACAGTATTGCACAATCTTCATTCATCTCCATAGTATAAAGTTATCAATCTCCATCCGCAGGACAAAAATAAGAAATAAATTAAGACCTTTACCGTAGCATGATTCTCCTAAATTACAGGACATAAATAAGAATAAACTCTAAATAATTAAATTATTCCTCAGCTGACAGTGTAATTTTTTATATGTAAAACTAGAAGGAAAAAAAAAAAGGCTCTAATTCATGTTAACTAATACTTGGAAAAATAAAAGTGCCTTTTGATAGTCAAACTGCCCCTTTTGTGGCTTGATGAAAAAGATTTTTTTTTTCTTTGTTCTGAAAAAAAAATATATACTGTATGTATACACATTTAAAATATACAGTGGGCGTAAGTGCTTCAAAATCATTCAAATCTATACAAATTTAAAGTATGCGTTCCTCTTTTGGCAGGATGAACTCATCACAAACTTTGACCGCATTATCCACGTACATGCTCACAAACACTGACAGGAACTTCAACTCCCAGTCACTTTCCTCAGAGATAACACTTTTTTTTTTTTTTACTAAAAAGACTCAACCCACCGAAGATGTGGTTCCTTCACGTGACGTCTACCTGAGTCAACTGAGATGAAAAGGCAGACACTAAAAGAGGCAGTGTGAAAATGAAGGAGACAAACTCAATCAGTTGTCATGCTGTGATGCCTTTGGGTGTCTCGTACAATAAACGGAACCTTTGTCCCCGTTCAATTTGAATTACACCTCTCACTGTCCTTTTCTTTCAGCAGGCTTCTGGGATATGTGACGAAACACAAAGACACAGTACTTTTGTTTGCAGCCTCGGTGCTGCAGTGAGGCACTCCCTCGTGTCCCATCTTTCAGAGCAAGTGTCTGTCTAAGGTGCTGATTCGGGATCTGTCAGCCCTCGTCAAACATAAGAGTGCTGATCTGAGACCCTTTTGCACCTTCAACATAAGATATGTTTCTAAAACCCGCCCACCCCACAATCAGTAGTCCTATTCTCTGCTTGTCCTTTGCATCACCAAAAACTTCAGTGTCATCTTCGAGGGGTAAACTTCTTCCTCTCATCTACTTCTCGATGAGGCCCGCTTCTTTGATCTTGGTGTAGAAGAATTTCTCCAGTAAGTTGGCACACTTGTAGTACTCGCTCTCAGGGGGATTGTATTCACGACAGTTGGTGAAGATGCGCTGCATGTCGGCCATGAACAGTTTGCGCGTTGTGTAGTACCTGCTCTTCAGACGCTCACTCATCGTCTTGAGGTCTGCGGGTGAAAAATGTTAACGGTGAATGTGAGACGTAGACTGTAGGAATTAAACATGCTCTTGAATCAAGACCCACACTGATGCAGCTCAAGCTTTGGACCTTGTTCGGTGTTCTTTATGTGCTAGAAGACTAACAAGCTGGCAGCAGCAAACCAAGTCTTGTCAAGAGTTGTAGAGAAGCCATACGATCAAGGATGTTTGAGCCTTAGGTTGTATGTAAAAGACAGATTATATGCAAGAACCCTATGGTGCAGTACCACTGATTATTACTGGGGCTCCAAAAACAATCGGTCTCAAATCGACTTGTTATTTCATTTAATCAAAACTGATTTTCTAAATCTGACAAAGGTCTATTCCCCTGCAACCAGTTTAGGCCACATTATTTTTCACAACATAAAAATAGAAGTTTTCTCACTTAATCCATGAGGTTAGCTGGTGGAAAATGCGAGAAATGACTTTCAAAGGACTCTTTTATTGATTTCATACGCAAAGACAACACAATTGTCTGTCCTAGATCAAGTAAAAAGTTATTACCCCCGTTAGAAACTGTCATCTACGAACCGATGGCTGTTGTCACCGTGGCTACAGCAACTTCTCATATATAGCCTGTGGTTTGAAAAGACCTGCGGGCGAACAGGTGTCGGCAGGCGAGCTGCTCATGACTTTTATTCACCTCTTTCAGGTTCTCAGGCCCGAGGCCATATGCAGAACAACGTCTACACAAAAACAACATATGTAGGCCTTTGCCTCCAAACAAACTGGTATTTATAAAGCGAGACTCTGAACACCTCTTGCATTCGTCTTATCATGCACGCACATGTTTTTATAGCAACGTAACTTATATATGAGATGGAAACTGAAAAAGAGGACACATATTATACCATAAAATGAACTTGCACATTTTGTCGGTTTCTTTCTTTTATTATAAAACATTTTTATTTGTTTTTCATCATCAGTTTCCATAATATGGGTCTACTTTTATGTACAATAGTTTTGGGTGTTATATATAACTGCCTCTCTTATATCACTTTGAAAAGACAAGTCGCGATCGTTATGATATTCTGTCCTAAGACTGCTACGTAGGCTTCCATAGGGCTGTTGCACAAAGCACACACAAACACACCTTGATCCATTTGTATATCTGCGATTCCTTCCTAATCATCTTCTAAGCCAGAATGGCAACTGCCCACTGCATTTAAAACTGCCCTCACCCTGATGTGACGTGTGAGCCGCTGGTTTATAATCCGACCATTTTTTATTCTTTAACCTCTGCAGGGCAGTTTGCTCTGGACTTACAGATGTAAAGAGCCGATCGCTTGTTATGTTTTTTAATTCAGCGGTTTTTATGAAAACATGCTTTTTTTGTCACTCGCTGACTGCATTCATTTATGTCTAAAAAAAAAATGGAAGTGCAGTGGAAATCCGTTTTGTGCACATGCTTACAGTTGGACGATGATTGAGGTTTGTAAAAGAGAACCATACGCACACAGGGGTTTATAAATCTTGCTAAAAGCACGCACAGGTACATTTCCACCTTTGTGTGGTACAATCTATACAACTATTTACACATCTGGTCCCTGGTGTTTGTAACTCACTGCATTCGTGAGCATACATACCCATGGGGAAGCGGATGACTTGGTAGTATCCAGGCGCTTCTGTTTTCTTTACAGGCTCCATGAAAGGCCAGGCATTCTGGTGACTCTAAAATATACAGACCCGTCTGTGTGAATAGGCGCGAGTCAGATACAGATGGTGTGTGCGTGCGTGTCTGTTCCTCACCTTCACGTGCTGCAGGATAGTTTTTAGAGTGCTGTACAGTTGGTCTGGGTCCTTCAATTCCTTCCTAAAAACGCCAAGAGAAACAAGGCATTCAGATTGTGAGACTGAAAAAGACAGCTGAAGCGTGGTCTAGTTTGTCATGTACATGAACGCTGTGTGTATTCCGTCAGTTAATATACAGTTTCCTCTTGTTTTAATTCCAATGAACTTAAGTAAAGACCACAGACAAGGTCAGAGTCCAAGTCTCCTGTCTATACGGTTGTTGAGGAGGAAAGAAATCAAACATCTGTTTCATGTTCTTTATTAGAAATCCCACCTTCTCCCAGTGTTGAGAATCTATTTAACACATCATACGTTAAAGTAATAACATAGTAAACCTTAACACACTTACCCTTTTCCCACAGGCTTCCAGCCAGTGTCACCTGTTGATATAATCAAACTCAAATCAAATTCATGTATCATCAAAATCATACATGAAAGACAATCACCAGCGTATTGTTCTGCAGAATATGTTTGTGGTAACGCACGTATGCCGGGGATGCTTTCAATGGGAATCTGTCGGACTCCATCCTTAAAACAGGACAGCCCTGGATAGACTTTTCTGATCTGAGCCTGCTTCCTTTCTATCAGCTTCTTGATGATCTGAAAGAGACCGATAACGAAGGAATAAAGAAATGGTGATAGTGGGGACAGGGAGAAGCATGAAAGACTTGAATTAAAATTCACCCACGTACCTCTTTCTGCTTCTTAATGATAACAGAGAACTCTGTGTAGGGGATGCTGGGGTTGAGTTCGCAGCCCATGAGTGTGGCTCCCTCATAGTCCTTGATGTAGCCCACATACTTGGCCTTGGGAACCTTGATGTCCTTTGAGAAACCCTAAGAGGAATTAGGAGATGGCTGTTTTCTTGCAGCTCTATACCGTATACAGGGCCAACACCACAAATATTAAGCAACTCAAATTTTAAGAAGACCAAAACAAATAGATTTTGGGAAGGGATCTGGATCACTTGTTCAAAGTGCGTATTTTGACACACAAAACCCGTTACCTGTTTCTTGAAGTAACCAATGGCGTACTCATCAGCATAAGTGAGAAAGTTGAGGATTTCGTGCTTTATATGGTATTCCTTTAAGTGGTTCATAAGGTGAGTCCCGTAACCCTGAAGCCAAACAGCCATAGGTTAGATTTGACCCTACTAAATGGACATCAAACTAAGAAATAAAGGAGGGGGCGCTCCCACCTTGACTTGTTCGTTGGATGTGACGGCACAGAAGACGATCTCTGTGAAGCCTTGTGATGGAAACATCCGGAAGCAGATCCCTCCGATCACTCGACCATCCTTGATGAGTGACAGCGTCTTATGCTTCCTGCCAGAAAACATACAAATTTATTCAGTGTGGCGCAGCGGCATTTCTGGACATGAGTGCTGACAAAGTACAGTTATGGACTCACGGATCAAAGACCAGCCGTGTGATGTACTCCTTGGGCATTCGGGGAAGCTGGTGAGAGAATACATTCTGAAGGCCGACGAGCCACATCAAGATCCTCTTGTTGGGCTTCTGGTTAAGGGAGTTCCCAATGACGTGGAATTCAATCACACCTCTCCGCTCCTCGAGGCGGGCAGCTTCATCACGTGCAGAATGAGCCGACAGCAGGCTGGTCTGCACAGGGAGGGAGGGAGGTATATAACCATGATGATCTTTTTGTTCCTCTCAGAAAATGGGTTGAATATGTGTTCTCGTTGTTAGAATTAGGCACACAACTCACAAAGATGTTTGTAGACTTACACATCATGAGTCTACAGAAGAAGCTTTGCAGCATCTTCAGCTATTTTTCTTTTTCAAATCTCAGATATTTCCAGAATATGGAAATGACCACATGTGGTACAGGTTCCAAAGACAAGGAACATAGAGAAGCTTGGGTTAAAGGCTGACATAAGACTACTTTAGACCACTAACATAACTAGGATTTAGATTTCCTGACAGACGGACAGCAGGGGTCTGTAAGTAACTGCTATTACAAACCGCGGTGACATGCCCTTTGCTCTGTCTGATCCCTTTCACATTTAATCAGATCCATCAGCTGCAGAAGCATAAAGATGGCAGCTATCCTGTCAAACTCTGACACAACTCTGCAGTGCTGCCTCTCCTTCAGGATTAAGCTCAAGCTTACAACTGTCCCCTCTCCAAGGAAGAGCATGCATTTGTTTACAAAGCACTACACAACATAATAAAGATATATCTACGAAAATATTCTGTATATATGACTGTTTATTATGTCCAACAAAGACATCACAACCGCTGAAAATGTTAGTTGATTTTTGTCCGTTTGATCAATCTATGATTGAGAGGGCTTTAACATTTTCCCCTGCAGCTGGTTTGGTTGTCTGCCAGTGAGACACAGACACAACATGGGCAGTAGAAGTTGAGATCTGTAAAGATCATTGGAGCTTTGAAGGAAGCATTTCTTCTTCTTCAAAAGAGTTTATTTTAGGTGAAACTTAACCTTTTCTTTATCTTTAAAAACTATCAGTGTTTCAGCTGTCAATTCTGATAGCATCTTTTCCGATCTGGGCGATGAGCTGCTGCAAAC
The DNA here is from genome assembly GCF_027942865.1 of Odontesthes bonariensis. NCBI lineage: Eukaryota > Metazoa > Chordata > Actinopteri > Atheriniformes > Atherinopsidae > Odontesthes > Odontesthes bonariensis. Next base: position 12,240,134 of record NC_134523.1, read on the forward strand.
AACTGTCCTTACTGGGATTAACAGATTTGTGTTGCACAGAGATGACACTGCATACTTCTGGATGGAAGAATTACCTTTAAAAGCACTGTGTTTTACCCATTCTAAAAATCAGTTTTTAGTAATGTTTTCTATAGTTACAGTGACTCATAGAGATGATATTAATTAAATGGAGATATAGAACATATAGAGGTACAGGTTACCTCTGGAATGGCAGCAGGGTCAGTGATGGTTGCCATGACTTCGTTGATGAGGTCCATGGGAATGTCACCCACCACCCTGGGTCTCTTGTTTTCTTCATGGGGAAGAGGCTCTGAGGGTTTACGCTTTTCTCCAACTATTACTAATTGTGGACGCAGAAAGTAGCCGTCAAAATCATAACTCGTCTCTTTCATAACTTCTCACAAGGTCTCACAAGTGTATCTAAATCCAAACAATTCAATTCAAATTTAAACAAGAACTTAACCTCCATTTAAAGTTGGCTGACTACAAGCTTATCTCCAGCAGCCACCTTAATATGACAGGACTATTCTGGGATGTTCTTTGCTACAGTTTTGCTCGATGAAACAGCTGTTAAGCCCACCCTTCAAGTAAGTCTTAGGAACCGACTGAGTTGCCATTTCCTTAATTCCAGATTACATTTGTCATTCTGTCGTATCTTGTTTTAAAGCAGTCAGATGAAGATGGGCGGAATAATACGCAACAATAACACAGCGATTTAAATGTGAATCACAAGGCTAATATCAGCCTAGTGCTCATTGTTTGCTGACAGACAGTTACTTGGCAACACCGTAACCTTTTGAGGAATTCTGGGTTTGTCTGTAATACCTGGGTTTGACTCCAGTACCGAGGCTGGCTTCCTGGCAGGACTGAGACTGCCGCAGGTGGACGGGTCCACTGACACAGGGCTGGTGCTATAGTACAGTGGCCTGGTTACTGGGGGAGCACTGATCACTACACAGAAAGGGAAAGCATTAATACCATGAAAGAAAGAAAGAAACAAAAAGAGCTACCTTGACAAGCGAGTTTGTTTGGGTGTAGTTACCTGTGTGGATGGGAACCTGCCCTCCTGCAACTCCTACTAAAAAGTCCTGGCTCCAGATAGGAGAGCTGTGGCTGTACACCTCCTCCTCCAGCATAGACAAGAACCTGAGCAAAGATAGCACAACCACTACGTTACTATGTTACATGCTCTTCTCTGCTGGTGACCTGGTCCTGTATTGTCTAGTGTTTTTTCCTCAGTTGAACCCGGTCAGGCCTGATTAGAGAATAAAGATGAGCAGGAACTTTGCCTTACTCCTGTTTTCCTGTTATGCTCCTATAGTTAGTTTTGGCACCAGTTGTCCTGTTTTGGTGGCTTTTTCTTTTGTTGTTGTTAGATTCAGTTGCTGCTGCTTTAGGTTAGAACAAGGACATCCGATCCTTTGGTCTTTTGTGGGCTGGTTCGAGTGGTTTCTCTTCGTTTTGTTAGTTCGGCCGATTCATATTTGCTCTATTTTACTCATGTTTGGGTTATGGTTAAGTTCTGCTATTTTTTTTAAATAAATGTAACGTGTACAGCAACAATGCAGACCTCCTAAATTATTGTTGGAACCCTTCTTTAGGCAGCCACTAAGGGGTCACAACCACCACGTTAAAAAGGTAGTGAAAAATGCATGTAACATTATTCTTATCCAAGTTTCTTATTCGTGTTCCTATATCTGTTGTTTATTTTCTTATTTAGCTTTAAGGCCTCCACACAATAGTGTAAGTTTGAAAAAGTTAAATAAATCCAAGAACATGCAGAAACTTTGTAGTTTGTACAACCACCCTTAGGTGAGAAAACAGAACCAAACCAAACACACAATAAAGAAAGAGAAACCACGACAACATTTCACAAACCACATTAAATGTGTTCTGCACATACTGTATTTTATAAATAGCCGTTTGCGGTTTTTACATGTTTAATGTCAAAAATATATTGTTAAAAAAATGCCACTGTGTTCCCTATTTTTTTTTTGCCGATATTTGTCTAATCTTACTGTGTTTTCCATGTCAAGGCCACCACGATCTGTCCTGCATCACTGTGAGAGTTATTCTTCAATGTGCACTCTGATGCGTCTCCGGATGTCTTACTTGGGAAAGTGTGTGAGGATGAGTGTGCGCTTCTCTGGGGGAAGCTTGTCCTTCTCCTGTCTGGCCTGCTCCAGCAGCTGCTTCCGCATCACAGTGAACACAGAACGCAACAGTGTGCGGCCGAAGATCTGAGTGGTCTCGTATCGGGGTAGACTGTCGCAGAACTGAGGCACGTTGCAGTAGCAGAGCCATCTACCCAAAACACAGAAACATCTTTAAGAACTGTACATTGGATTATTTGATAGCAGGTTAATGGGTTATCTGCTTAGTGCTGCTACCTGGTGTAGTTGGCTTTGTATCCAGCTGCGTCGTCATTGGGCACCCTTTGACGTCTCTGAGAGGGTGTTTCCAACTGCCAGTAGTTGATCTGGTTGAGGAACATCTTAGCAAGCTCCATTATGGTTTGACGTTCCTTAGACGGCAGGTGGCTGAACTTGTACTGGACAAAATTGTTTACTCCCTTTAAGGGAAACACGTGGAAATGGAGAAACGTGAGAACACACTGCAGGCATAATTGGAAAAGAGGGTTGTTCTTCCATTAGTCGTGGGGATTTACCTGTTCAATGCTGGGTTTTTCAAATGGAGGGCTCTCTTGTGCTTCCAACATTGGCTTCCCCATTTGTAGGATGGATTTTCTTAACAGCTGAAAGGTACACAGAAAATTTGTAGGTTCACTTGAATCCAATGCAGACCTGAACAAAGAAAAAACAAAAAAAACAAAAACGTAGAAAATGCAGAAAATTACTTTGAAGAGGGAAAAGTAGACTTGTTTAGTGTCAGCATCCTCCTCTTTGTGAACGCATGTGTACAAATACTCCACATCCAGGACTATACCAAGAAGTCGGTTCATTTCCTCTTCTGAAACATTTTCTAGATGGGTCACGTGATCACCTGGGAGAGAGAAAATAATCAGCTCTTCAAATACAAGAGGTGAACGCTTGTTAGTTTTTTTTTTTTTTTTTTCTGTAAGCGTCTTCCGTGACAAGCTGGCATACCCAAAGTGTGAGAGCAGCTCCGACAGGGCTCCTGCAGGTTGACTGTGTTGGACTGCTGGTCAGTTTGGGGGGGTGTAGGAGGGGGGTTTTGACTCTTCCAGCCGTTACACTTACAAGCTCCTTCAGCCTATGAAAAACATAGCAGAAATTAGAAGAAGCAGGAACAAACCCAAGTATAAACACCTTTTTTAAATATGTATATAGTTAGCTTTTTAAATGACTTACAATAAACTGATGCAGCTTGTTTTGATTTTAGAAAACAAAAAAAAGCTCCGATAAACGTTTGTAAAGTGAAATTACAATATCTGCTAATAATCTAAAGTAAACAGTCAAGTTTTGGCGCTAATATTTGTTATAAACGAGCAATAAAAACTTAAAGGAAACCTGCGCTTTACACTCAGGTTGGACTCAAGAGTCTTATCACCGCTGTCAGCTGGAGGAGCTGTTCCGAGCATGCGCATGAAACAACAACAAACTCCGCCCACCTCAGCAGCTGTCACCCTGTCAAAACAAAGACCCCATCCCTCTCTGCGGAGCATACGCTGCATATGCAGAATAAACTCCTCTGTATCAACCACCGTGCTCCTACAAATGGCCCGGAGACACTGTGAAATGTTCCTGTTGGAAGCGTCAGACCGCGCGCGAACAACCCCGTGCTCAGAGCTAGCTGCTCCCCCAAACCAGCGCCAAGGCAGTGTTTACGCTCACCACCCCCACCTTGACAGAAACATAGTAACACTGTGAAAAAAACTGGACAGTTTGCAGCTGGAAGGCCCCTGCGTAAGAGTCCTGGCGCATTAATAACACTGCGATTATTTCGGTCATTAACGCAGCCTTTTCGGTAAACGAGCTCGCGCGAGCAATAATAAAAAGGGGGGAAAATTTTTTAAAAAAAACTGAAGTGCAGCAATGGCTTCCTTTGCTGCGCTTGCATTTAGAAAACTATTGCAAGCCCAGCGAACACTCTTAAAAACATTAAGCCCTCGAAAGTCAAGTTTTCAAAAAGTACACCGTCTGCAAAATGCGCATACTTTGCAGGATGAATACACTCCGAGTTTTTCCAATTTCTTCGGCCGTGGTGACGAGCGGAGTTGCGCCTTCTTCACGGCAATACGTGCGGATCCTCCAGCGGCGCCGGAGCCCTCCGTTCCCCCGGCTCCAGGAGCGGCCGGAACCAGGCCCGCAGCTCCGATGGCCGGCGAACCTTGCTGAATCCCAGCGCTGTCGGCCATGATTCGCACCGAAACCCGAATGGACCGTAGGCCCCGGGAAATGCTCGCCCCGCGGTCCGCTCTATTCCACAAGCGGAGGATCAGACATGGCGCTCATCCTTATTTTCAATTTCTCGCTGTAGGCCCATTTTCCTCCGCTAGGGGACTCAGCTAGGATAGGCCAATTCAACTATAATTCAGAGAGGTCACAAAATGCAACCAATTGGAACAAAAAATTTCAAGGTCAAACGAAGTGGGAAAATTGTAGTGCGGAGCCACCCCTTGAACAGTTAATACACGCAGCGCACCGAGCTACAAACAGGCTGTTCAAAGTTATTTAACGTCACACCACGAGACGCACGTTAATATTTCAAGTTTGCTCCTCGAAACGACAAAAAGAGGGCAAGATACAAAGATAAAAACGGACGGAAGTTGTGCAAAGTTTAGAGAAAAATGCAAGTGAGTCCATACACACATCAGCAGCCTGATTACAATGATAAATGATCAAATTTATTTCAGTATTTATTTGGTCATTACATAACAGTACTGTAAAATGTATGCATTTTAAATGTTTCCTGCTGCAAAGAAGTGTTCACGCGAAAAAAATAAAATAAAAATACAATTTACATCCCTAGTATGTGTTAACTCATTTAATTGTAAATCACCGTTGTGCCAGCTGACCGCTGTTATACTGTTCCTACATGTGAAATGTTGCGCAGAGGCAGGCAGATGGATTCTCGGACCACTTTAAAGGATGCCCTACTCCTCTGGAACTTCCCCGCCAGGTGCTTTTGGAAGTTGAAGTTCGGTCTACTAACAAGGAGTACTAAGTAACAAGGCATCATTGTCCATTCCAAATAATAAGAAAAAGTCTATAACAAGTTTTTCTTTTTTTGAGAAAAAAAAAAAAGTACAAGACGAGACATCTAAATAAATGCAATTAGATTTTTTTTGTCGTTGTTGTTAATTACACTACATACATTTATAAAGACCACCACTGATTATAATTCAACTGTATGTGTGGGGAAAAAAAGAAGAAAAAAAAAGGAACAGCAACAAAACTCCAAACCTAGATTGTGGCCGTTTTCCTGCCAACTGTACAGTTTTCTTTCTTTTTTTTAAATTTTTTATAAATGATTATCAAGACAACTCCCTAGCAAGCATTAGTCCTGTCACAGGTAAATCAAAAAAGGTAGACTACACTGCAACACCATATTTACAGTATATTATTTATATATTTATATTATGTATATATTTATATCACACTGGCTGAAATTATGACAAGATAAATTCATGAGCATCTGTTAGTGCAAGGCATGAGTTAGACAAAGGAGTAGAAAAAAAACAAAAAAAACAAGGGTTATTGACCGGAGGGGATTCAATGTAAATATGTCTGTGTGCATCTGGATGCAACAATGTACAGCGAGGACAAGGAAGAACACAAACGTGTGTACTGAAGAGTGGATGAGGTGTAACAGACCGTGTGTGTGCGCTGATCTACAGTGAAGTTCAGGTCAGAAAGGAGTTTTTTTTTTTGGGGGGGGGGGGGGGGGGGTGTCAATGCGTGTATCATTGTGCAAATGTGTGATCAGTCACGCACACACTCCAATGTGCATGTGACCAAGTCCACAGATGAGATCAGTCAGCGGCCCGGCCCGGGCTCAAATTGAACATACTGACACACAAGTGTCTCTAAAGCACTATCTGATTAAGAGAAGATGTCAAATAATCATAATGCCAACATCATTATGGAGAACCCCTCACATATTGCAACACCCCACTCACGACCATCACACCTTTGCTTTTTTACATTGGTGCAAACCCAGCAGCTGTCCAGCAATGCTGACAAAATGGAAAAGTTGATGACGGAAATGATCATCAAATGGCAGAAATCTCCAAAAAAAAAAAAAAAAAAAACCTGACCAAAAAGGGATGAGCTACACATGATTTAAGAAAGGACAGAGCACATCAGGAATGGGAAGGAGGTCACTGATGCGTACCTCAGCGCCAAGCTGGGTGGAGAGGGGCTTTTGCTGCGTTGCACCGGTCCTCGCAGACACTCGGAGGGTAAAGACTGCAAAAACATTGCACAATGCCACTATGGACAGCTACAAGCAGGCGTGGCCCCCGGAGTGGAGCCCACAGGTGGAAAATGAGAAAGTACACGAGTGCTTATAGGGTTTAACAGGGGTGAAAGGAGATGGATAGCAGAGGGCAGAGACTTTAAAAGGACTGTAGTCCACAATTCTCTTTTTTTTTTTTTTTTTTTTTTTAAAGTTGAAGATAAAAAGGTTCCAGTGACAAGAGAGGGGTGCAGATTTAAGGGTTCCTCTCTGTCTCTCTCCCCTCCGCCTTTCCTTTCACTGAGACTCACAAACACAGACTCCTTATCTCTAACAGACTTTTTTTGTGCTACTGCAGACAAAAGGTCAAACTATTTATTCTATTCAAGCCCATGTAAGTATACAGCTATGTGCATCCATAATTTCACTAAAATTATAGTGAAAAAAACAGTAGTAAAGTCTTTAGCTATTTGAGAAAAGGGAAGCGCCTCAAAGTCGAACTCTATCTTATCTACATTTTGAACGAAAATGATTGAGGGGAGGTTGTACTTATGCTTCTCTCATCTGCAATCACCGACCTATCAATAACAATTGATAGATGTAACACGATGGATGGCAGAAAGTAAGACAGAGTGGTTTAGGAGGCTTCACCAGGTAGTAGCAGAACCATGATGGAGGAAAAGAGACAGAGCCACGAAGAGAGATCAGTGAGAAGACACACATTTCGCTACTGCAAAAGAGAGGAGGCAAAAAAAAAAAAGGGGGGGGGGGGGTGCTCACAGGGCATCTTTTCTATGGGTGACAATGGGTGACACATTGCATTAGTAGCTGCAGTGGCATCTGGGGGCATTGACCACATTAGTTACTAGTGTACAGGTCTGGAAAAAGTGTGTTCTTCATTCTGGTTAGTTAGAGCAGCATGGGGCCTTGGCTGGCTGGGCGGCCTCCGTCAGGTCCACCCCCCGGTTCCGCCCGCTGTTGGCACCTGGGGCTTGAGGCTCACTTTTTGGCAATCTCTTTGCTGAGGAGAAAAGGCAACATTTCATTTTAGGGGGGGGGGGGCAGATTCATCCGTTTAAATCTTCAAGACAAACACAAACGGCCCTAGCCTAGTGGAGACTGATTATCCCCATGTAAACGCACGGGGCAAAACCTATAAGCACGCGTTGTGAGTTACCCACCAATAGCCATGAATATCTCGTTCACATTCATAGATGTCTTGGCCGACGTCTCCATGAAAAGTAAGCTGTTGTCGTCTGCGTAGGACTGGGCATCCTGTTAACACAGTGTAAACAGCATGAATGTTCAAGACATCCCTGCACATGCATGCAGACACACCAGAAAGACCATCAGAGGTTAATAAGAAGACTGAAAGTCAAGGCTGCAGATTAATAATCAACATATTTCTCATGTTTGTTCTGGATGTGATCACACTAAACAAAATACAGTGATAAGAGTGGCAAGACACATTCAAAAACAAACAGACTGACCTGAAAGTCAACAGCTCTCTTGCTGGCTAGGTCAGCTTTGTTGCCCGACAGAGCGATGACTATATTAGGGCTCGCTTGTCTTTGGAGCTCCTTCACCCAGTTCTTTGCCCGTGCAAAAGACTCCTGCAAAATAAAAGACGTTAATACTCTCGTGATGACTCATGACTCGTTGTACATGTGATCTAGTGGCATCTGGCACGCCTGAATAAAAGCCAGTGTCATCAATCCAACTTGAAGCCAGACATGTATTGGGAAAACAGCATTACCAAACTTAGTCAGTGACCTATGAACGTGCCTCGTTTGTGATGTCGTAGACCACAATGGCGGCTTGGGCTCCTCTGTAATACATGGGTGCCAAACTGTGGTAACGCTCCTGACCAGCAGTGTCCCAGATTTCAAACTTCACTGTTGTGTCATCTAGACACACTGTCTGGGTGAGAAAGGCCGCTGCAGATAGGACGAAAAAAGGAAGTGAGTCAGCATCCTCACCAAACCTTCTCTTTTCACAGCCATTTAAACAGAGCAGCTCAGGAATACACCAAAAGACAGAGTTAAGAGTTTAAATGCCCCAGGTATCAAATATTTACATAATTAATTTAAATCAAAATGCAAATGGCCACCGGCGATCACAACAACAAAAAAAAACCTCTTGAGAAACAGACTGGTCTGAAGACACGATGCTCACCTCCTATTGTGCTCTCCTGGAATTCGTGGAACTGACCCTTGACAAAGCGGAGCACTAAGCTGGACTTCCCGACGGCCGATTCCCCCAACAGAACCAGCTTAAACTGGCAGATCTTGTTCCCTGCATTGGGCCCATTGGGTCTTGTAGCTCCTCCTCGATTGGCCATGACCTAATCAGATCGGATGGTAGCCTTTGTGCCAAACTTCACTATCTGGACTTTTGCTGCAGGAAAAAACAACAACGACAACAAAAAAAAACAAAAAACAGAAAACTTATCACAGAGTAATAAACACACATCCAACTCTTGAGAGTTAAGGATTAATCTAAAAAAAACAAAACACATCTGCTAAGTACGATGTTCCCAAACTTCACCATCAAACATTTTGTTAAGGTGGACTGAAGGGCTACTTTAGCTTGACATTAGCTGAGTTTATAAGTTTATGGGGCTTAAAATAGAGCAACAACTTTGGTTTCCAATATGACGCAGCAGTGTTTTATTTTTAAAAATAAAACAAAGAGTATTTAAAAGGCAATGAGAGATAAAACACTTGATCTGACAAGTGCATAAAAAGCATAAAAACTTAACTTTGAAAAACAAAAGTGGCATGGCTGTTCTATCGCAGTACACATTTAAGTACTCTGAAGGTCTGAGTAGTGACCTCACAAAGCTTACAAACCATTCAACCTGCAGCTCGACTGAAAAATCTATCTAAGGGATATAATTCAAAATAGTGGCTCCTGTTGTCTGTTCGTAATGAACTCTCTTTTTTAAATTTGGACTTGTTGGGTCCCACCTTTACAAACTGACAGTAAAGACATACATGAAACAGACATGAAAAGTGATGCATCTCGCACAACAAAGTCAAACATCAGCCCGGTGGTATCACTTCTCTATGCTGCATCTTGTACGAGTTCTGCAGGGGCCATTTCACATAGACTGAAGCTGGATCGTGGAGCGTGCGGAAAAGGTGGAGAAACCATCGAGACATCTGTTAGAGAAGTGAGGCTTTAAAGGCTGGAGTTCAGCGTTTGGCTGTTGAAATGTTGACCTTTCTGAACCAGAAATGAACTCAAGTGGACAAGAGGCTGGAAATGGAGTGAGACTTGAAACGTGACTGGATAAGAATGATTCCCTTTGAAGGCTGATATGCAATCATCTGTGAAAAAGGACCCCCTGTGCACTGATCATAAGGAGTGAATGAAGTCAATTACAACATGATGACGACTGATGACTGAATCTATTGACTCAAGAGAGAAGTTGACATTTTTATCTGTTGTCAGTGATGCTGTGCTTTATGACTGCAGCAGCTTCCCATTTGCAGAATGGTGAGTGCATCCATCTTCATTTTTATTGTAAAGGATTTTCTTTTCTTTGTAAAGCCATTTGAATCGCCTAGTTGTTGCATAAATAAAGGGAACTTGCCTCGACTCCAGTCTGTAGGCTGAACTCCAGTTTTGAACTGTTTCATTCTAAAAACCCAAGTTAAAAACATGCACACAACCCAGTGGGAAGCTGCCGCATTGCCAGATTCTGTGTTCATGTCTGCTTGATGTGGACATAATCCTTTTCGATTCCTCACACCCGCACGCTGCTGTAAGTCGTCCTCTACCCACCTTCTGCCCAAAGCATACACCCCAAAACAGTCAGAGGGCAGCAAAATAGCAAGAAACAATATCAGAGATATCTCTCACCAATTCAACATTCCAAAAAGCACTGACCGGGTCTGACTGACTGTGCTGCAACAAGGAGTAAGAGTTTAGCATAGATTTAATTACCAAAGAGGCAAAGAAAGCCCACCAGAACCACGTACAATAACAGAGAGCTAAAGAAGTCCTGTCCCTAACCGCGACTGATTTATGACAAGACTGAACAAGAGTAGAAGACCCGCCCACATAACTCAGCCCCGTTACTACTGCGAGAGCTGCTGTATGCACTGCATGCCGACTTATTTAGGAATGAATTGTGAAGACAAAAAAAAACACAAATGGCTGTTGTTGGGAGATAATAACAGTCTATGTGTGCCTTTAGAAGGAGAACGTTGTCCATATAAGGATTTGTGGACTCCCATCACTGAATACAAACCTAACGCTCACTGCGCACTCCCGTCCAAACTCCTCAGAATCACATATGCTGTCTGTAATGCAATAAAGCGCAATGGGTATCTTTGTTTACTATAACACTCGCAACTCAGTTCTCAGAGAAGTGTTTACCTGTGGCGGTTAAGGCCTCTACGATAAACTTTGAGGCCAGGGTTTCTTCTACATCGACCACTTTTCAAGTGTAAGATTTTTATTCTGAGAAATGAAAACCGGACAAAGGTGCCTGCAGCGGGTCACAGCACAGGGGACCCAAGCAGAGGCCACAGAAGAGAGCCTCAGCAACCCCAAAGCAAGGGGAAAAATATGCTTTTCTTTCTAACATTTTGGTTCAAGGTGGACAAACGGTTTGTCTAACCTCTAAACATTAGAACAGTCCTATCCCCCCCAGTGTCAACGTGCGTGGAATAGAGGAAAGTGACAGAAAACAGCATTACCTCACTTGGGAATAATTCATTATGTTGCCACAAGTGCAACAAATGCCTCTCAAGGAGTCTTTTCCATCTAAACAAGTGATGGACTACAGTCAGTCCCCGACATGTGAAAGTCAGACCAAACATCTTTCTTTTTTTTAACTCACCATATCTGCATCTGAAAACAGCTGCTCGGGTATGCACGAAGCTCTCCTCGGCAACGTAAGGAAGATGTTATGGAAATTACTTTAATTTCGGAGGCAGAGAGATGATCTTAGCTCTAAACTCACTGTCCGCTTTTCACCTGTGCATGGAAACAAAAACTTCAGATTCTTTTAAAGTCGTGTAAAATTGACCTGACTTTATGCTCTTTAAAGTTTATTTCATGCCACAGGAGAGACTCCTTAAAGCTGACTGAAACTCACTCATCTGTCAGCTCCTGGGCTCAAGAGCGTTAATCAAACGTCGCACAAGTTCAACTCGTCGCAGCATTGGCATATTGGCTTTTTAAAACATCCCATTAAGAGAATAAACGGTGCACAGCTTTAGTTTTACAACAGAGAAGCAAACATCTATGATGAAACGGTCACACAGTGTATGTGTAGCCAGATTATGCCGGCGCAATCTCTTTCCTCAAGTTGCAGGCCACACTGAAATCACTGATCAAATCAGAAGTAACAGAGACAGGAAACCCTTCGGGACATGTGTCAATGCACTGATGTGGTGAAGAACTTCAGCACGTACTGAGGAAAGACTGAGCTTACTGGATCATCTCCCAGCAGTGCACTGCACATGCTTAAAAAGTTAGTTAACCACAAATGATATAATTCCCAACGACAGGGATGTAGGCAATAGACTACAGCCTATTTTGCATCAAAACAAACTGCCTAATGAGCAGGATTAACGTGGGTTTGTGACTTCCATTCTAGATAAAGTGGGATATATACTGCCACTTATTTTCAAATGTTTTTTTTCGTTTTATTTTGTGTCCAGAAACATGGGGCGCTTTATTTTGAGGTTTGCCGCTTCCCATCCTGCTTCGGTTTTATAGATGTCTAACGGCCTCAGTTTGATTATTACCATGCGGATAAACTTTCCATTGGATAGAAATGATAAAATCATAGGACATCCTGTCAATTAGAGGTCTGAGAAGGAACTTGGGACTCATGAAAACAACAAACGGGGGGGAAAAAAGGAGTCATATTGCAAATCAGTAGATTTCTACATTGGATACAAATCCCCTAACTCTGGTTCATTAAGAAAAATGGAGAGTTTTGAAAAGAAAACTAGCAAAAGGAACACAAAGATGCATGATGAACTGCAGCGAGAAGTCCCCGTGTTTACCCGGACTTAATACACTGACTGTCAACAAACACTGCGCACTCCATGACAGCGATGCCAACACAAGACCTGGATTTATCATCATCCGTAGACTATAAACACACTTACTCGTGCTAGCTGTGGCCTTGCATCTATTTTGTTAAGCGGGGTAGATACACCACTTCTCAATTTACTGAGAAGCTGGTTAGCCAAAGTGCTACTAACCAGCCTTTGCCTTTTAAACGCTCAGTAAAAACAGCCCCACAACCACGGCAAGAAAAGCACCAAAACAAAAGAACAGTCGCCCCATTGAATAAGTGTCCCCGTTTTCAGATATTTTTTTAAAATTTGAAAGTCGGCTGCAAGTCTCACTTTACCAATGTTACTTACAGGGGAGTAGCCAAACCCTCAATTCACCAACATTAGCTTGTTAGCACTTAGCAGTACACCCACCCATTTAGCTGGCGGCTAAACAAGTATGCTTGTCATGTAACCTGCGAAACCAGGTTTCCTTAGCTGCTTGCTAACGGCACACCGTCACTAAAGAGGAGAAACAGTCCAACACGGCAGAACATGACAAAGGCCTATATACCCTTATTCCCATAGCTATCAAAGATCACCAACATATCTGGAGTCAGCTAGCGACAGCGCTGGCTAACGAAGTCACTGATGACTACTGAGCAAACGTTAGCGCAAGTCACTCAGCCAGCTGGAAACGACAACTTGACAAGTACGCTACCTGAGAACCAGACGGTGTGGTGATCTCTCTAATACCACCGCTGTAGTATTTACCCGCTTGACCGGGGGCACTGGGACGAGGTGGTTGGGCAGCCAAGAAAATAATTTCAACAATCCCGTCACGTCTCCTCCTTTCTTTCTTCTCGCAACTTCCCCCTTAGAACCAAAACACAAACAAGCTCTTCCGCTCTCCGTGCCACGTCACAAGGCACGTCGGCCAAACAAGATGAGCTGCCCAGCTACCTACAGGACCCCTCAAACAGGCCCAAAACGCGACACGGTTTTGTTGCCGTGTCATAACACCAGAAGGGTTTTTACACATCATAATACTCTACTTAAAACCGAACTTTTACGCCAAGACCACGTTCATTATATAACTTGACTAGGTTAAACAGCTGAAATGACAAAAAGCTCAAAGTCCAAATATTTTCAGACAAATTTGCTCTCTGGAACAATATACAGATTTATTATGGTTTGTGTTCAAATGAATCGAACTAAAAGAGATGAGAAACAATAAGAGCACTCTGTTACATGTCCGTGAACAGACATCAGTACAGATCTAGACTTTATGGTGAAGACAACATTTCCTTGTGTGTGCATATTGAGATAACCAAAGCCCTGGTTCGCAAACACCTTGGCCTGAAACTGATTCAAATCATTTTTTCATTTTTCATCACAGATGTGCAAACCACCAATATGTTTGTTTTTATCAAAGGGTGGGTTTCCCCCTTCAATTTGATTTTTATAATTATTAAACTGGATCCAATATTTTACAGGAGAAAAAAATATATACACATCGGTACACAAGGAAACATAATTTTATGGGAGCGGGAGTATTTGTTCTCTTTCTAATACCTATTTCAAAATCATATTTTGAACCTTTTCTTATTGGGACTCCTTGGGCTGTGCATTACCCAGGTAGGAAACCAATGATCACAAGAGATATGGAATGCGGGGGTATCTACGAGATAGGAAGAAAGGGAAAAGTGAAACACGTTCAGTCTCATACACGTTCAGATTAACAGACTCAATACAAATCCTCTATATACTGAGCTACTTGTGTTCTGTTTATCACATGGGCTGAGAAAATATTTATGCGAATGATGAGGGTGAAAGTTCAAACCTGGGTGCTGTGTCTATGGCTGTGATGGTGGAGCTGTAGTACGTGAACTCGCCAACAGATGTCGCTGTAGCTTAACGCTCGTTTTTTTTTGTCTGGCGACGAAGAACCTCAACGCCCCATCGCATCCTCCGGAGGCCATGACAGCACGTTTTATTTACGGTTGTCTCAATAGTTTTGCAGTCTTGTGGTAGAAATTCTCAGTAAGTTGCAAGAGTGACCCCGCGACAGCTTCATGCAGTTCACAGAGGCTCTCTGAACAAACTAAACAGCGGCATCCAGCCATGGCGGAGGTGGAGACACAAGAGGAGCTCATGGTGAAGCAGCACCGCAAAGAGAAGAAGGACCTGCAGGGTATCTTCCGTTACCTGGGTTCTTTCGTTGTACACTGACAGTTTTACCTGCTTGTTACCAGCAAGCTGGCATTCACATATGTTGTTATAATTTAGAGGGTTAGCATGGGGCCGCTAACAGCCCAGGAAGGCTGGTGTCATTTTAAATGAGACAGCCCTGAAGGGGGGCAGCGCTGTTTGTTTTCACACTTATAACTCATAACGATTGGATTTGCATAGTGACATTGGCACGGCTTCAAAGCAGGCATACAACCACTGCTTCACAGCTCACGTTTGGTTGAAACTCTGAAGGCCACTGATGTCAAAAATATTATGTGAATGTGATTAAAAAACAAACTGTCATTCAGAGGAGAGCTCGTTTCTGAATATTTTAAATATCTTACAGTTGATGCTGGTTGATGTACATAATCCAGTAGTGCCCAATTTGCACATACTTGACTCCTCTTTTTGTGTCTTAGTCCTTTGGTCCTTGCCACCAGAGATGTGAGCAGAGGAAGAGACTTCAGACACTGGAAGGAGGAGGCAAAGTCACAGGCATTTAACAAAATGAGAGGTCCTTGCTTGAGAATGTCATTTTAAACTGATCTCAACTTACTATGACATGTAACACAACTGCATCATTTAACTTCCAACGAGCCTCCTCTTTCCTTGACCCTCTTCTCTCTTTTAGATGCATTTTAGGATTTTAGTAATCCTTCAAAACATACTGTGAACCTTTTTGTTGTTAACAAAAGGGTTTGGCAACAAAACTTTGCTCTTCGAACCGATGCCCACCGCAGCTGTCCGAGAGCTGTGTATTCTGTGTTGTTTGTTGATATTGTTCTGTCACTCAGTCTGCTCCTTTGCTTTGTTTTTCAGGTAAAATCCAGAGTATGAAAAATGCAGTCCCCAAAAATGACAAGAAAAGACGGAAACAGCTGACGGAGGAGATTGCAAAACTAGAGGCTGACCTGAATCAGAAACATGAGGAGGAATTCGGGCAGCTCAAATCTGCAACTGACACAGAGGTAATGCTTCTAGTCCGATAACCCGACAGATCAAGTATGGTTCTATTTTTGATACGTTTGCAAAAAAAAAGAAGGCTTTTGCTTTATTGTTATGGCTGTCTAATTGTAGATATTGTTAATTTGAAATACATGTTTCACCATTCATGCTTACAGTTCATGAACTCTAGTCTCTGTACCGTACCAGCTTCAGCAACATAACCATTGCTATCGTTAACTCAATCTTGCAAGGTGGAGGAGGCGGTAAATGGTGTGGAGACCCTGAGGATGGAAGGTGGAGAACAGCAAGAGTTCAAGGAGCCACGAGTAACCAAAGCACAGAAGAGAAGGGTGAGATGCAGCTCAAAGTGCGGCGTGTTACTACCAACGGCGTACAATGATGTCTCCAGTTCTTTTACATAATGAAGCAGCCTACTTTCCTAGAATTCTCATTCAAAACACACATTTTTAATAATGTCCAATTGGCACTCAAATACAGTGATACGATTGTTGTTTATTTCTTTTAGTTATAATAGGTAGTGATTAGATCTTTGTTTATTTGAATGGTTCTCAGGACAAAAAGGCAGCACAGGAGAAGGAGAGGGAAACCAGGATAGCGGAGGCCGAGGTGCTGAACCTGCAAGGCATGAGGCACCAGGAGGGCTTAAAGCTGGCTAAGAAACTCGCCCAGCAAAAGCTACAGATCAAGGAGATCCCCTCTGATGGTCACTGCATGTATCGGGCCATTGAAGATCAGCTGACGCAGCGATCAAAGGTATCTCATTTCCAAGAGTTTTGTCATAGTTTGAATGCCAAATCTGAGATGTGATGGGAAAACGTGAATCGATAACACTCTTTTGCGCCTGCACAATGAAACACTTCCACTTTACACACAGAGTCTAGAAATTCTGTGGTGTTCTGCTCTGTTTTAGCCTGAGTTAACCATGAGCATGAAGGAGCTGCGGTCCCGCACTGCTGAGCGCATGAGAAGCCATGCTGACGACTTCCTGCCTTTCCTCAGCAACCCCAGCACTGGCGACATGTTCACGCCAGGTAAAGCTGTCTTTGATACTGGTTTCCATAAACAAACCGCCCCAGCTGTGAGTACATATACGGGGGGAAAAGGCAACTACTCGCAGCCTGATGGTGTTTGCAGGTATTTACAGTAGGAATGTGTTTGCTTCCAGAGGAGTTTGAGAAATACTGCAGCGATGTGGAGCACACAGCAGCTTGGGGTGGGCAGCTGGAAGTGAGTGTCTCTTAAGTTGCTCCATATTCACACTGATGTTTCTCTTTTTTCTCCTATACCTTTTTAATAAGCCCACGTTTTCTTTTCATAGCTTAAAGCTTTGACCCAGGTTCTCCATTTGCCAATGGAGGTGATCCAGGCGGACTCCCCCTCTATAAAGATCGGCGAGGAATATGACAGTGAACCCGTCACTCTAGTGTAAGAACGTCTGTGTATGGCGTTTGATATCTGTTGCAGTAGAACGTAAAAGAACAGATAATGTGGTTGGAAGCGACTTTAAGTTCCTATCAGGCAGTATGACTGGATTTACATTTCAGCCAAGATATTCATGGCAGCAGGTTTTGACTAATGTTTCAAATGTAATCTCTTCATGCAAACCGATCCTTTGTAACAGGCTCAACAAAAGACTCTTCTCTTAAACGTGTATTATCAATTTCATCAGTTGAGATAAGTGCCAGTTGGAGTACAGGGTATTCCAACCGTGTAATTATTCAAATGTGACGGTTTGGACCATCCTTTAACCACATGTAAACTGATGCAAACAGCCACAAACAGACATACTTTTATACCTTTTTTCTGCATAAACCGTTTTATTTTTCTCAGACCTCTCGAGTCATGAAACCTAATTTCCTTTTCTTTATTTCTTTGCAGATATATGCGTCATGCCTACGGTCTAGGCGAACACTACAACAGCGTGGAGCGGCTAAAGGATCCAGTCAGCGTTGAGGACAGCTGAGAAACGGAGCAGTTTTGCTGTGACACGAACCAACGTGTGTGTTTCAGAGAGGGTTCACGCCTCAAACACAAAGGACTAACATCCGCTTATTTGGAGGGTGTTAAGCTTGAGTGGTACTTCTCTGTTTCAAAATAAAACCAAACTGAGCAGGAATTGTAAATTAAAATGAGTTCCTTTCTTCAGAAAACATTGTGCTCATGAACAAATAACATGGAAATAAAACTGAGTTGTCAATTATTTCACATTCAATACCCCAGGAGTATAATAATGTACCTATGAGTTCAGTCTTGTGCACTATGTATTAGACCTCTCGCATCTAATCCATAGAAAGTGGTATGGCACTGTACTTGCTTGATATCCAGAATTTTTGGAAAGCATTCTTGAACTAGAGCCCAAACTTCACAAGAAGTTATCTATTTAGAGCTGACTGTACAAACTTCAGCTCCCAGAGAATTAACCAGGATGACTACTGTTTTTATTGGTCTCATCTAATACTGTTACGATGCAAAGTTATTAGAACTACACCTGTTTTCTTCATCCAGTCATTTTGTTGCTGACAGTTTTGACAAATCACCAATAAACAGTTGATTGTTTAAACTTAAATGATGTTCAATTTTCCCCCGTTTGTCCTACTTACTTAGAGTCCAGGCATGAGCAGATCTACATATCAGTACTGACTTATCCATTTTGTTATTTAATGAACATAATGGATGAATATAGCACCACTCAACTGGTGCTAAGGAGCCAGGGTCTTATCATAACCGCCTGTAGCTTTAATGGTATTTGGTTCATGAAAAAGACAAAGTTTATCTGTTTCCTCTGGCTCTGGCTTCATTTTTTTTTAAAGATAAATTGAATAATTCCCACTTTAGACATTCAGCACCATATATAATCGTAGTTGAACTGGACCACATGAACCTACCAAAATGGCTCTGGTATTCATCTAGTGCTTCAGCTCCCGTGAATTTACTCTGATCTTGTAAAATCTACTTTTAGTTTTGTTCGCCAAAGACATGAAAATACCTGCAGCAGATTCTGCAGGTGGAAACTCACAGAGGGACTAGAAGAGAAGATTTTAGAAGGGAAGGAGAAGATTTTAAACAACTTTCGCTTCAGTGCATACTTGTTTGCAAACTTAAAACAGATTAATGGACCTTCAGTGAACAGGACATGAAGAGTTTTTCCTCTTCCACGCGATAGAAACCTGTCCATATACAGAAGCAGCCTGTATAAGCAAGAAAGCAGATAATATGTTGGTCATGCAAATGATTGCATTTGAAAACTTTGAGCAATAACTAACGGTAGTGGATAAATTCACATGTGTCTAACAACGTAATCTATGACTCGTATTTTCTGTCCTGTATAAAACTCGTTTTCAGTTGCAAAACTCCACCAATGTGGATATTTGCTATGTTTTGTTTGGCATAGATGAAAAAGTTTGAGGAATACAGTCGCTTCTGGGTATGATATCCCTTTTGTCTGGGAACAAATTAACGTTTAAATGAATTAATACATAATAAATAAATACATTCACTCACTCACTCACTCACTCACTCACTCACTCGGCTGGTACCAGATTTTGGTATGAATTTATTGATGGGCCTTGCATCAAGCTGGATTTGGAGCCTGCTGTTCTCTAGTGCGGTTAACCCAGAGCTCAAAGCAACTCCTGCTGTTTGTGAAGGAACAAATTACCTTAATTAAACATCCTCATGTGTTTCCTGTGTGCACTCTTATTTAGGGCATACAAATGAAATTGGGTCTGCAAAAGTTGAATGTCTCATTGATTTAGTAAATACTAACATGACTGAGCCTGAGTTTGGCATGGAAAACAGTATCAGGAGAAAGTGCCCTCCACTTGTGCCCAGTGGGCATCGTTAAAGTCTTTGTGATACACAGTTGTGAAGAGAGCATGTCAGACATGTTTTCCTGCATACCCTTGACCCTGTTGTACCCAAGGAAGAGATCACACTCTGGTTGTTTTTGTAAAAATGACAGAATCCTCATGCAGAAGTAGAAAATCCTCATATGTTTCTAAGTGTGATAACTGGAACATTGTAACTCAAAATGTGATTTCCCAAACATTTCTTTAGAAGAAGAAGAAAGTATCATTAATGTTAACATTGATTCTTATCTCAACTGTCACTCTTACTTTTAAGATAGCCACCCCTTAATCTAAATAGACACTGGCAATATCAAACTTTTCAAACAATCTCTTTTTAATTTATTTTGACATCTCTCTTTTTCTTCATGTCATTTATAGATCCGTCGCGATGCGAGGCCATTAACCATGATGGAAAACTCAGTTGATGACATGTACCATGGCTGCAATGACAAAAAAATGGAAGACCTGGTCAAAAAAGAGTACTCGAAAGAGCTGGACAGTGGATCATTTAAAGATGCCTGGAAGAATGCAAAGAAATGTGCAACAGACAAGTTCAAGATGAGGAGCAAGGAGGACGAGTCTCTGACCGAAGATCACATGCAAGCCATCTGTGTGTACACGGAAAACACTAATAATGTGTATTCAGATTTCAATAATGCAGTCAGAGAACAGGGCAAAGAATATGGTAAATCATTCCAGTTTCACATACTGCACTTCCTGCTGACATACGTTAGGTATGAGCCAGGAAAAAGTTTGAGTGCTGTGGAAGACTTGCTGTCTTTTTCCTGAAATAATATCAGCCATCTGCACCTGATGACTTTAGACTGTCTGTCCTAAAATCTCACATGATGATTATTAACTGTTATTGACCCACGTAAATAATTCAGTAAGAATGACCAGGGTCGACAATGCCAACTGGGGAACTGAACCCCAAAAAATATTTTTCGGTTGATATAAAATAAGGCACACAGGTTAGTACCGGACAGGCAGAGATGTACTTTCATAATAAAATTAAGATTTTTTATTCCAAACAAATCAATCAATCTGGGCTGGAGCTACTAAGGGAAAGAAAACAAAAATCAAGACACCAAAAAAGAAATAAAGGCTGGAAATTTCTTTATTACTACAATTGAAATAAGGCCTTTGTAAGCTTAAAATGTTTTAAATGTATTAAAATAGCCCTCAAACCTATAAGAGGAGGAAACAGAGGCTGTCTGTGGAGGGGCAGACTGCAATGAGGGCTGCCCAGGGGTACTACCATAACTTACAACTTGTGCTACACAACAATCTTCATATCACACGGTATAATCAATACCAGAGTCCCAGTGCTTCCATTCATGCAGCAACGTGAAGGGACCTCACCACAAATGCTTAGCCTTAGAACTCTTCAGCCCTTCTTTAATGTGGAGAGGCATACGAGGCCATTCCTGTCAACCACAGTAGCCTTATACAGTTCAATTCTATTTTGCAAATAGCAACTCTATTTCTGGAAAAGTTGGGAATCTGCAAAACTAAAACTTTAGAGGTGAGCAATAACCCACTTATTCACCTGGCGGATCGAATTTAAGTTTGCCTTGTTTTGAAAACAATTAAGAACTCAAGCTATATAGAGTGTATCATATTTCTCAACCTTGCCACGAGGGAGTGAAATATTAATCTTTGATTGCTACAAGAGCTGTTAAACAATAAGCCCTCGTTTATTTGGCCATGAATCAACACAATTTTCAGTTCGTGAAGTGATTAAAGCTGGATGCCCTGCTGTACATTTCACAACAAACTTCAGAAAACTTTGAAATTTCAATTAGCTTTCAAGGCAGTGGGAAAGAAAATAGGTGTTTGAGGGGATGGTAAACTGAATTGTTCTATTTGCTATTTAACTCCAAGAAGAATTTCATACCACAAGACAACCTTTTTGTCTCAGTTCATAAATGAGCTCGAGCTCAGAAAGGCAGCAGTGCTTCTGGATTTTGCTAATGTTTTTTCTGTGCATGAGTAGTTTTGACCCTCATTTGTTGATACACCAATATGATGAAATCCTTTGTGAATTTATGTTGATTTAAATCAATCTTGAAGTTGTTGAACTGTACACCAATACACTCTTTCACAGTGACAAATCCCTCATAATCTTTTCTGTTTTTTAAACTTTTTTTTTAATGCTTTCTTGTTTCTGACCTGGTGATCTAAGCCTAGCTTAGTTTTGAATTGTTCCGCTGGGCATTTTTTTTTAGCTTAACACAACCTTTTCCTTTCTGGCTTGGAAATCTCTTGTATCTCGGAGGCAAATAGTAGTCATAGACAATTACCAAATGTCATTAAAAATAAATACCATGAAGATCAAAACATCTTTTATTTATTCATAGATGTTTCAACCACAAACTCTTTCTTAAGTTAAATTCAAGATAACTTGTAGGCAAAATGTGTTGCAAAGCTTTGGAAAATTCCAGCTTTCTTAGACTAACTGAGCATTGTTATACGATTGCCCTGATGAATTAGATATAATGATGGTTTGGCAGTAAAGAATGTGTAATGAAGCTGTGAAGGTTGTTTATCTGAAGCATACAGAAAAAAAAAAAAAAAAAAAAGAAAAAAAAAAATCAAGATAACTTCGTTGTACAGGATAACAAAAACCTGTTTGATAAAATACACAATGCATTGCATTGTCTTATGTCTTATGAAAAATATACTAATATAAAATACAAAAATATACACGAAAATGAAAACTGTTTAATCTATCATTCAAGCGAATCCACGTGGATCCTGCTGTACTCACAACCGGCCACTAGAGGTCACACGTTAGCTGTGTAAATCTCTGACGGGTTGAAGAGCGTTTTATCCCCATGGAAACTTCACAGAGTAAGAGTAGGCTACCTGATAAACGTCGAAAAAATGGCTCGCCAAACTTTTTCGGTCAAAGACCAAGTGGTTAGAGCTTTATATGGCAGAGCAACTTCTTTGAATTTAAATTCGAAGAAATTAAACCATGTTCCCGAGTGTGTCTGCAGATTACCAAACCTGTCTGTCCTCTTGTTGAGCAACAACTCCATCAGCGGCCTCCCCGCCGAGCTGCTCTCTCTACAACAAGTGAGTCTTGCTCGTTTGTTTGCTCATCCGTTGGTTGGAAAAATGCCAAATTAGCACTTGAAATGTTTAACTCATCTCGCAGATTTGTGATTAAATAGGCTTCTTTTCCTTCTGCACCGTCTGCAAGCTGACTGAACTGAATTTAGGGAATAATGCCCTGAAGGAGGTTCCTGCTGTTCTGGGCCATCTGGAGTCCTTGAAAAAACTGTACCTGTTCAGAAACCAAATTACAGCGGTGCCACCCGACGTGATGGGTAGCTTCTTACTGTTTTGCATGATTAACTCAAAGCTTCAACGATTTCAACTGTGGTAATATCCATATTTTGCAGGTCGCTTACGAAACCTTGTTGTCCTCAATCTAAATCACAACAATATTCAAAGGCTTCCACCAGAGATTTACAGGTACGTGACTGGCAACATGGTTTCTAAAATGGTTCTCCACACCCTAACTTATGGGCTCATGTGGTAAAAGATGGCAAAAAAAAAAGACATTGAATTCGCAGAAAGGCAATTTAACTCCTGTGAGATGACCAGATGAAGAATGATGCTTTTCCATCTGCCCGTTCAGCTTGAGCAAGCTCCAACACCTCAGTGTCCTGGACAATAAGCTGGAGGAACTTCCTGATGAAGTCGGTCACCTCACTGAGTTGTCGGAGATGAACTTAACTTCCAACGAGCTGCCTTGCCTACCTCAGCAGCTTTACCGGTGCAGAAAGCTGACAAAGCTGCATGCAGCCAGAAACAAGCTGATCAGTCTGCCA
The DNA here is from genome assembly GCF_027942865.1 of Odontesthes bonariensis. Lineage (NCBI taxonomy): Eukaryota > Metazoa > Chordata > Actinopteri > Atheriniformes > Atherinopsidae > Odontesthes > Odontesthes bonariensis. The sequence continues at coordinate 12,263,426 of NC_134523.1, forward strand.
GAGGTGGGTACTCTCCCATGTGATCGTTAGGACGACAACACTTCTATCAGTCTCCCTCGGCCTCTCTTTTATTTTTCAATCTCATTTGCAGTGAGCAAAGCCGAGGAAAATGGCTGATTTTATGTGCTGCTATAAGTTCAGCCACCTTAGTTTCCATTAAACGAATTGGTAGCACCCAGAAATAATGGCAGCTTTTAAGACTTTAAGAAACAAGTAATTAAAAACCTTCACCTGCAGCTTTGCCAACTTTTGAATTATTCAGCAGCAAAATCACAAAATCTACTTACTCGACTTCTCGTCCAGGGCATCACGGCACTGGCTAAACTTCAAGTTCTGGATGTGGCTGGGAACAGGTTGTCCATGTTCCCTGTTGAGGTACAAGTGTGAAGTATTACCTTTACCAAACGCCACGTCGATGTAGTTCAAATCAATCGAAATGCCTGCTCACTGTCTATCTGTGGTGACACCGTCTAGTTCCACCTGCTGCCACTGAAGGAACTGTACTGCGAGGGGAACAGATTTGTGCAGTGTGAGCCGGTGTCTTCGCTGCAGGACGTTGAGGTGCTTACATTAAAGGTGAGTGTCACTGAGGCGAAGAGACAAAACAACGAATATTTACTATGTCCGTCAGAATGAGTGTTTTGTTTCTCATACCGTTGTTCCGGTGCGCTCCTGTGCCCTTTGCTTCTCAATAGGAACAAGTTGCAAGATTTGTTTTGCGAGAGGACAGAAATAAGTTCTCCCTGATTCACATGACGCTTCCCCACCACCCGTGCCTGACGACCTTGTTGGCCAGCGCCAGCTGTTGTGCTGTTTGCAGGAGTCCCTTCCTCACCACCTGGCTGGAGTGTGTGCATTTTGTACGTCTGAAAAAGGTCAGGTTCATTTCTGTTTTAGCTTACTTTCAGCATACATTTCCTTTAAAACAAATACTGTGACACCTTGTAAAGCATATGTAACTGAATTAGATATTAGATATAGAAAATCTCATTGAATGAAAAGACAAACGATATGTTCATTTAAAACAATTTATTTATTTTTTTAAATTTCTTTGAAAGGTAAACTCGTGTAATCAGGTTTGTTGTCCTGCCGCATGACCCTTTTTTTTCTTGACATTCAGTTCACAAACACCCATCCCGTTTCCTTTAGAGTTCAGCAAGGTTATTGAGAATTCATCATTCCGTCAATGATTGCAAGCTGACATCGGTCAGATGTGTCAAAACAGGTTCACCCCGCGGTCCAAACTGTCTGGAGATGGTTTTGTCACTTTTTACAGCCAAATGAGCGTCTCCTGATCATCATCCCATTGATGGAGAACACCTGACTCCAATTTAGTCTTCAAAATGAACTACCAATTGTAGAGGTTCACATACGTTTACCAGGCAGTCACATATATGTAATACTGGCTCGTCTCCTCAGTATGTGAGGATAGTGAAACAGGGATGTGTCTATCTTCTTTTAGGACATGTGAAAACTGCAGGATATTTTAGGTCACGGTTTATGTGGAAACCGAGAAGATTCACAAGAGTTTACACACCCTCCTCTGTGTATTCCTGGTCTGAAGCAGGATAAATATGTAGCCTGCCATGTGAATCGTCTTTGTGTGTTCCAGGACATGAAGGTGAAGAGTTTGCAGACTGTTCCAGTGCGGGCTCTTCTCTGTTCATACAAGTGCTTTAATAGAGATGGACATGGCTACTATGGTGTTGTTGTAAGTTAAACACGAGCACATTAAAAGGTACCATCTACAGTTTGATTAAACCCCCTATCTTGCCCATGTCATTTTGTTTATAGAAACTGCTTGAATCTGTTTATACACACATTTTATTATAAACCTCTTAAGACAGTACACTTATATGTGACATTTGACTCTGTGGCCACAAGGTGGCAGCAGATGATCGTAAACAATTTCTACATTTGGCTGAACCAAAGGAGTCTTATTCCTAACCTAAGTCTGAACAGAAAAATTTGTACTTTTTCCCACAACTACAGCTTTCGTAAAGTTCCTGATAATAGAACAAACTGAAGTGTTATAAAGTGAAGCAGATGGATTTATCTTAAGGTGTTTGACTAAAGATCCATTATTTCATAGAGTTGATTTACACAGACCTTTGCACTGGAAAATGTCACAGACCTTTTCTTTACATTTGTTGGTTTCTACTGGTGGAAATTTGATCACATTTGCTCAACATTTGACCAACATAATGACCAACTGTTACATATAGTGATCCTATATTTAGTAAATTGACTGCTGAGAGAATCTTTGAAATCTATTTTGACACTATATAACCAGGGAGAAACTCCTCCCTTGTCCTCTTACCTGTTCTGTCCCTGTCTTCATCTCCAGCTACTGGCATCTGTTCCAACCTGCCAGACAAGAGAAAGACAGGGAGATGGAGGCATAGAGAGAACTTCATTGCGAGCAAATTAATTTCTCATCCACGCCTCCAGAGCTTACCAGCTCGTTCGCTAGCTGCTGCGGCCGCCGCTGCTGCGTGTGTCTGCTGAGTCGGAGCCTCATGCATAATGCATCAGGTTTAATTGCAAACCCAGAAACTAATGACTTTGGACTGGTTAACAGCAGGGGAGCCATACATCTCGAGCAAACTGAATGAAAAATCAGCTCAGAGGAAAGAAAAAAAGGAGCCTAGCCCCTAATTGATGAATAATTGAAGCGGCGAGCTACAGGGCATAATTGTGACATTTTGTTTCAATCAATTTCCAAGTGGTGTGGGCGAAAGTGCACTTAAAGGGAAAAAGGCAATGACAATGAATGAGAAAGAAAGAGGGATAGATACAGAGAGTGGATGGAGTTTGAAATGGATGTTTTGTCTTCAGTCACTGGAATGACATTTTGCTGGGGTGAAAGACTGGATAAAATGACTCTGCTCTCCATCTACCTCTCATTTCTGCCCAAAGCCTTTTTATATTACTGTTATGTCATTTGTTCTTCCCAGCCAATGGATTTGTATACTTTTTAGCATTTTTTTCTTTAGGCTCATTTTCATTCACCTTATTTGTTTTTTTTTTAAGAAAGAAAGACAGACAGAAAGGTAAAGGTAATTAAGTTGACATGTTATAGAATTAAACAGCTAAGCAGCCTATTTTGCATGTAGTGGGACAGATGGAAGAAAAACAGCAGTCAGAGCCACTAGGACACAATCAGACAGCAACCTCCACGGCTGAAAAATGAAGCCCTGTGCCTCCACACAAAAAAACTGTAGGTAAGCGAATGGCCACTTTGGACTGGCTCCAAAAGAGAAATCATCCTCACAGAGCCTGATGTTGAAATACCAGACTTACTTTAGGAAATACACATCCTTGTAAACAGTCTGCTCGCGGTGCTATACGGAAGGAGAATTTTAATGTAATTCCCTTGTTAGAAATGTCTTACAGCTGAACTCAGCAACCTTGAATAAGAAGTGCGTTTTAAAATTTAAACAACTTACAGCAGAATCCTCCTGTTACCTCTGTGCTGTGCTTCAGCATCAACTAAAAAAGATCACAGGTTGTCTGCCTGATGTAAGCCTCTTACTGTCAGGGCATGCAGTTTGAGTAATGTTAAAAAAGTTAGTTTTACTCCAAGTTACCAAGGTCTGCCTCACGGCTTAAAGCTATTCATTCATTTAGCCCGTGGATGCTTTTGTGTGATGGGTGGGTGCCTTGGCAGCCGCGAAAGTTCTTGTGCGAGCCCGATATTCGTGTTCATTAGTTTGGCAAAAAGTTCAATAAATATCGAAAGCTCCACCGAAAAAGTGCTATAATGCGATGTCAGCACTGTCTTTAATGTTTAGAAAAATCAATATGTGACTGGATCAGGTTCAGCAAGCTAAGATAAGAGCTAAAAACTGAGCATTCCGCACAAAAAAAGGTCACTGCAACAGTGAAGAATATGAAAACGAGAATCATCCCATTGAAAATGATAAATTCAACCCACTAAGAGCATTATATGAGCTCTTCATTGAAACTTTTCTTACTGCATCCACATTTTCTCAGACCCACAAAAAAGGTTATGGAAACAGTCTTCAGCCCCCAAATGTTACATAATTACTAATAAATCCATCAAGCCCATCAAGTCCAAACATGGCTTATTATAAACACAGGCAACGGTTGCCTGGTTACATCGCTAGTGACTCTACTGTTACCGACACGAGAAAGTAGCTACATTTTCCATAAATGTACTTAAAACGTTTTAAAAGTGCCACCAACAATACGTTAGCGTAGCACAGAAGATTTTTCTTCTTCGTTAGATTTCCATAAATGAAGTACGACTTCACATAGTATTCACTGACTTTATATGGCACAACCTCACTGTGGCAGTTCAGATTTATTTTTCAGGGCTCAGGATTTTTTCATCTACAGTTAAGCTGAGCTACAGTATTAGCTCGACTAAGCGATTGAATTAGACTACTCTCCTTGTCTCAGTGTACAAGCATGAAGAAAGAGAAATTTATTTCTTGATCGAAGCAAGTTAGGCTCCTCTATGTGAGGTGGCATTATGCCTCCTATTGGTTTAGTAGGATGGGCAATTTAACTGGTGGCAAATTAGTGCCAGGTCAAGCAGGGATTTATTTTTAGCTTTTTTTTTTTTACAGCTCTGTAAACATGCCAAAATGGATTATCTGGGTGCGTTAGTTTGTCTTTGAAAAATTTCATTCAATACAATTCCTGTGGGATTAACATGCTTGTACGTATTTCAAAAGCTTGGTTATTGTTGGACTAACTCAGTAATTATTGTTATGATTTTTTTTCTTACTCATGTCATGTAAACCGACTGAGTGTTTATGAGCATGACTAATAAATGGGTCATTCCATTCCACTGGCACTAACTGATGGGTGAAAGGCCAACAGTACATCCCTTCTTTCAGCCAGCAGATGTTGGGTCCTGCAGCAGTTGAGCAGCAGCGGCAGCACCAGCTCAGCGGCCTCGGGACTTTAGTTGGTTTGGTGTCAAGCTTTATGCACATATTCACTCATGGACTTACATCTGTAATGCACGGAAGAAAAAAACAACAACAACAACAAAAAAAAAACCCTCTTCACCACATCTGAAGTTGTGGCACATTCTTTTATTATGCTGTTTTGATAAGCATAAAGTCACAGCCCCCCCCCCCCCCCCCCCCCCCGCACATGTGCAGACACACTTTTTCCACATCACTGAGCCGTCCCTTATGATTGCCACATTCAGAGAGGCCCCTTATTTTAATTTCTTTTTTTTTCCTTCCTCCTTTTTTTGTTTTTACAAAATGTTTCTCAAAACCACACACAATATGATTGACACATATGGAAATAAGAAGGTTCCACCCTCAAAGGAAAGGAGACACCATACGGATGGGAGAAGCAGGTTGACGAGAGGCATCTACAAAAGGCGCTTGTAAATTCCTGACATGCCTAACATATGTTAATGAGCCATTCTATCACTGATATAATTACTGTGAGGGGATATTGCCTTTGGTGAAAATATCTGTCTTGCATGGCATGGCTACCTCATGGGGGGGACTAAAGAATGATGAAATGGGGGGTACGTAAATTCTCATTTACCATCCTTGTAAGTAAAGAGAGTGAGGTTGGCAAATTCACTCAGAATGATACATTGAGGGGAAGACACCTTGGGTTCATTACATCCTACTGTTGCTAAAGTGCGTTCTGCAATCTTATATCGTGTGTAAGGCTGTATTTAGTCTGTCTTGTCAGATGGATCATTCAGGATGTCTTCAGAGATACTTGTGGCTGCTTTAGCTAGCACTGCATCTTCGGGCTTGATGTGTCAGCTCAGAGGACAGCTGGTTGGCTTTTATTGTAATGATTTGGTCTTATTTTGACTGAGGTTTCTTTGATTTTATCTTTGAGCATGACACCGTAAGATGTGATATTTAAAAAAAAGAAAGAAGAAAAAAAAAAAAATCAGAAACTTAACAAAAACAGAGAACACAACAATAAAACTAAAAAGATAGCAATGAAAACAGAAAACACTGGCACAGTTCTGCCAACATATTGTAGGTCAGAAAAACGTGTTTTGTAACTTAAAATGCTTCTTGTTGAATGTGACGCCACTTCTTTAAGCTTCACAGAATAGTATAGCGTGTCTGCCGCAGAGCGCTCAGTCATTTTCAGACATCCAAGATTGCAGTCCTCACCTCAGAGGAATGATTTGACACCAGCTCACCCTGATTTCCCCAACTTCTCTTCTCGGATCAACAGCAACGGTCCTAATATAATGAGATGCATTGATTGCAGAGAGAGAAACGGCCATTCGAAAGCCAATAGGAGACCGGTGTCATAGCCGGGAGTGTGCACAACTCCAATCAGTGGAATCTATTGTAGGGCATCGCTGCTAGGGACAGATCTTAGCATCGAGCCACTGGCAGAGTACCATTGTATTGTCTGGTTGACAGCTGCACAGTCAATTCTGTTGTGTTGTTAATGGCGGTGGACACTAGGGGGCAGTGTGATTCTCTGCTGGCTTTGAGCAGATGGGAATGAGATGCACTGATGCACAGCACACTGTGATATGCCTGATGGATCTAAGAGATAGAGCAGTTAATAAAAGCAAGAACAAAGAGCTGTTATTGGAATCAAAGCTTAATTGAAATCTAAGCATCAGATCAAAGCATTCTGAGATACGTTTTCCCATTTAACTCAGTTAAAAGATTTCTTGTTAAAAGAAGGGGAAAGTTTCATTATACTCATTGTTGCATATCAGTAGAAAATAAGAGGGCCAAGGTGCCAGATGTGAAAGACAATAACTGTGGAATTTCTATGTCAAAATCAACACAATGGAACAAAAGAGCTTCCCTTATAGAGATAAAGCAGAACGAAGAAATAATCTAGATAATAATAAGCCAGACATGCCTGACCTGAGGTGTGACTATGAAAGCAAGCTACAAAACAAAGCTACCCAGAGACAATAACCTACCTTCCTCTCAGTCTTTGCTTTTCACATCATAATTATATATATATATATAAATATAAATATATATAAAAAAAACTGTCAGGCGAGAAAACTGACTGTTCTTTGAGCTTTCAAGGAAGTGGTGCCATTACCGAAACATTCCTCATTAGGGGACAGGAGCCCGACTGTCAGGCCAGCTCCCTCTCTCTGGCAGTTCTGGGTCACCACCAACCACACTGCAAACACCATTACCGGGCTGCATTTGTTGCAGGAATACGGCAAAAACGCTGCCGTAACTTCAAAAGAACAAATAAATCTTTAATCTTGGGTGTCTTTGAAACTCTCGGAAAGTTTCCTCGGGTTTGGTAATAACAGGGACCGTGGAGAGGGATGAGGAATATGTGTTTGTGTGTGTCTGTGAGTAGCTGTTTATTTATTTCTGGAACAAAACTGGAGGGAAAATAAAGCTGAAAGGGCTGTAGATGCTGCATTATGTCTTTTGATGTTACTACAGATAGCTCAGTTTGTGTGATGCCATGTGGTATTTTTCTGTTTTGATGTAATTTAGTACTTTCTTATATATCCTCCTCATTCTATCCATTTTTTAAAGCAGCCTGGCAAATGAATTCAGCCTGTCAGTTAAACCGTGACGAACATGCTGATTCGTCCCCGGGAAGTCTTTCAGTTTCAGCTCCACTCCACTCCATCATCCATATGACTGACAGCTCACCATCTCAGAACCTAGTTTTGAGGTCATGTGATGGCCACTGGAGCATGCCCACTTTAGTTGAGCACCAGGCGGGTGGGACACCAGGTAGCGGCATCTGTTCTGGGTTTTTCTTGAACACACACTGCCTGTGGCACTGCAGAACATCTGTCTGCCGTGTGCAGGCCGGCTGGATGAGCAGACCCACAACCCAGCCAAATGAACGTCCTGCGCACACGGATGTCCTTCAGGAATATGTGGGTTAATGTCTCTGTTATCTTAATCGGACTTTACTTATTTCTGTCTGTGAGATGTTTTTTTTTTTTTGCCAAAGCTGCTGCCATTGTTAATCTTTTTCTCCAGTGATTCCTGAAGAAGTTCGACATTTGATATTGCTTCCTCCAATTGCCTCTAACCTTCTAGCCTTTTTTTTTACCTCTCTAATTTCAGCCAGTTATTTGTTTTCACAGTAAGAGGCCATGTATATGTTTTAAATAAAATAAATTGTACTCTAAAAGTTGCTTCTGCTGCTAAACTCGGCACACTCAGTGTTGTAGACAGAGCCATTACACAAATTTGACTCAACACAGTGGATTTGGATGCTGACTCTGCACATACATGCAGCACTCTACAAAGATTTTACACACTAAATTTGCTTTTGAAAACCAAGAAAACTTGTTATTTACCAGTTCCAATTCAGGGTTTTCTAGGACAACCCAGTGTAGGACGTTTGCTCTTCTTGCAGTGGGTAATTCTTATGATTCTATTTGCATGTTTATGGTTCCTGTCATGCTGCAGAATGACATAGGGACGAATCAGATGGTTATAGTTTTACAAGCAGCTATGTGAGGCTGTACTTTAGCACAACTATAGTATGAGCTAACATTCCCATATTGTTAGTGCTCACCTTGTTGATCTTACATATTAGCCTAAAAGCATTTTCTTTGGTGACATAACTTCTAAAAGCTGTGACTGATTTTGGATGTCTTCAGTTTTGTATATTATTGTTATTGTCTGACAAATTAAAGGTGCAGTATACAACCTTAAAATCCAACTTGGTTTCACACTCGAGTGGCAAAATCGCAGTCTAAAACAAACTTGTGCATAATAGAAATCTAACTTTTAGCCCTTCAGGCCGCTTGTAGATCTCTCTATATCTCTGGGACACCAAAACAATATTGATCCTGTCCCTCTATGGGGCTGTTTAGTTAAAGAACAGAGTGGGGGAAAACCTGTAAATTGACCCGCTCTGGAGTGCAAAGTAGAGACTCACATGCGCAAACAGGAATGTGCTCCAACTGCCACCCAAAAAGCACTGAAAAGCTTGGATTAGACATGGGAGAATGACTTCCTCTAAATCTTTAAATAGCAAGTGCTTGTTTTCTGCTTGCAGCTGAAAATGTACAATTAACATTAGACTTTGTGACTTGATGGTGCAGCTAAACGATGAGTTACTTTAAAAGGATCTGTCTTCTGTGGAACGTGTACAAAACTTCACACCTGTTATTGAAGTTTTAAGGAGCAGTGTAAACCGAGATGTCCTCAACTGACCAACAAAACTCAACACAACTCAGCCAACACATTTTCAATGAAACTTTTAGTAACTCAGACTCCATGTTCCTATCTTATATATATATATATATATAGAGAGAGTCAAAACAGATTTTAAAGGAGTACATTTCAGAAGCTGAAATGTATTTAAAGACAAAAGTTTAGTCCATCTTTACTCAGTCTGCTGTGAAACAAGAGCCAGCCATCTGAACCTTGTCGAGATAAATGAATACATTTTGCAGTCACTATCAAGTCAGTCAAGCATTCATGTGCTCTCCCCAAGCGTAGAAGGGTAAATGCTCCCGAGGTAATTGGGAAAGAATTCAATTTTATAAAAAGCAACCATTCACATGTGGGTTTTAATTAACTCAAAACATTCTTCATAGGATATTGCTTTCTGTAATTAGCTCGTGCTGAATTACCAAAAAGAAAAAAAGGGTTGTAATATCCTCATCACCGGCTACAGCTACTTCTAACATTGTGGCAACAGCAATGCAGTTCATTTGTATCTTTTTGTTGCAGAATGTAGTTCACCTTTTCCCTTTTGCTCGAGTATAAACACCAGCAGGAGCAAAAATGAAAACTAACACTATTATAGGACAATTCGTCACATACCTCAGACCAACAGAAAAGAGCAGCATGATGCATCGCGCCCGCTTCTAATCCAGCCTTACCGACAACAGATGGCCGTCTCTCCCACAATGCCATGCGGTCGCAGATGTCAACGGAAGAGGTGACAAACACTCTGCAGGTGTCTGTACCTCTGGGTTCCACGGTGTGTGCGTGCACACTTGTGTGTGTGTGTCCAACAGGGGACAAAAAGCATCTTTCTTGCAAGGAGATGAGGATGTAATTGATAGCAGAGGACAACCTGCAGGAAGGGAGTGCCATCATATGCTAAATTGATGGGTTTGGCACAGATGGGTTGGAACAGATGCAGAAAGAGTCAACTTTACTCATTATGTGTTTCGAGGATATGTTATGCTGAGATTTGAGTAAAGCTTTTCATTTCTTAAAGCGCAGAAGTCTCTGGCCACTAAAATGCAAAAGCAGGAGTGTGGCAGTGCTGGCAATGCTGTCTCTGATATATTGAGATGTGCACATTTTGTCTATGAGTCACATAATTCACAAGTTTTACAGCACTATATAACAAGCTGCAAGTGCATCACAGCATTATTTCTCACTTCGGCACTGGACCACTTTTCACTACATTGTGCAATCTGCTCCCTTTCCCTGTGCGCTGGCCAGGCCAGGTGTTGGAGTTGGCACGGGCCAGCAGAGCCAGGTGAGCGAGCTGCTGGCCAGGTGCCCTCCAGAGGCTCGCTAGACTGACCAGATACCAGATGGCTTTAGAACAGCAGCAGGCAGACAAGTAACACTAACACACACACACACACACACACACACACACACACACACACACACACGTGAGAGCACACAGTTACTCATGCAACTGGACTTTCTAGCTCGTACTTTTTCTACGCACGCTGACACTGATGTGTGCAATAAAAAAGAGAGCATTAGGAAACGTTGCAGCCCTCCAGTGAATTTGTAAGTGAAATGCTTAATGTGTTTTTACTGTACTTCTCTCCCAGGAGCCGAGGTAGAACTCACGCGCGACACAGCGATACACAACGCTCTCCCCCTCAGAGCTCCCATAAATGTCATTTACAAACGCCGGAGCTGGACTACATCAGCATGAATTTTTTAACTTTATGCTTCTCCAGCTTTGCTGCTTGAAAACAAATTTGGCATGTGAGTCAAGCTGCTCATGGAAAGTTTTGCAACAGTTTGAACGCAATTCCACAAAAGGTACTTAAATGGGTTTATATATGGATATGTTCACATATAACGTGTGTTCTTGTGTAGATAGTAATATACAGTGTGAAGCACAATCTAATGTAAATCAAGGTTTTTTTTCTTTTTCTTTTGATGTACCTACACGTGTATACAAAGCGAGTCTTTCCAAGCTGCTTCAGGATTGTTTGACACTTACTGTAATTTTTTTCTATTAACCTAACTAGCCATTAATCCCAAGCCATGCTTTTTGAAGACATGAAAGCCTTGTATGTGAGGGTATTGCATACGCATAACGATGCTGAATTATTTCAATCTCAGCCCAAAAATCTGGATCTAATTCCCTTTAACTCAAATTAGATCAGGTTTAATTTATTTCATTATTCCCGTCCTAAACCAGGTCACAACTATTTCGTTTAAAGTTATTTATTAAGTAATAGAAATACAGTTCAGATATGACAGCCATTCTAATCTGATGTCGTAATTTTTTTTATGTTAAAGATTGTTGTTGTTACCAAGCTATTCCCTATAGTCAGCCTAACACGTTCAAATCCGCTCTGAAATAGATCTTACTTTGCAAGGAACCATCACTTTGCAGTCATTTTATTTTAATCGGGGTTATTGTGACATATTATTGCAATAAAGTTCAGGTCAGGTTCAAATGGAATCCTAAGCGGGTTGAGTGATCTTATATTTCATTCAGCTTTAAAACCTTAATATATTCCTCTACTTTGCCTGTAGGTCCACATATCTCACCAGGCCTGGCAGCTTTTCAAAGTAATAACATGGCAGTACCTCCATAGGTTAATGCTGTCTCAAGAACCTGATTCAAGACAGAGTAAAATCCATCCAGCAGCTCGCAGCTCCTTGAATGCAGCGTTCTAGACCTCAGCAGTTATGAAACATGTGGTGCATTATAGTCGGCCTTCATACAGAAACGGCAGACTTTTTTTTTTTTCTGCATTAACTGACACTTCATAAATCACACTTGTGGATTCGTCTTGAAGAAGACAGATTAGCCATCTGTAAATATTTATTCAGTATCTCTATAATTAAACGGAGCCAATGCATCATGTCAGCCGTACATTTCTGTTGACACCAGCTCACACACAGCGCTGAATAATACAGTGGGGAACAGCTTGGTCAAACATTTGTTGTAGAGGGAAGTGATGAAGGATAGATGAATCCAACATGTTCGACCAGTGAGTGCTGGATTGATAAATGCACGATACCATTTGATAAGACGTTAGAAAGAAATCAGCATATCAGATGATAAATACAAGATGCTGCGGCAGAGAGAAGAACTGCTGAGAAAGACGAGCGGCAAAGACAAAATGGATCCAAGATGTCAGAGACGAGCCTGTGGGAGAAAATAGTTATATGATGGTTTATCAGCAGCTATTTGACCTAATATAGCCTCACACTGATGGAGTTCCTCCTCTGTGTAAAGGAGATGAAGCGGAATCAGGATACAATGGGATCTAAATTGATCTCGTTGTCCAGTCATTAGCATTTGGAGCAAAGTTAAAGTGGTTTACTGAAGTGATCTTACATTGTGATAAAACTGAGAGCAGTGCACTGTGGTTTGGTAAAGATCAGAGGAAAAGTTGTTGGACTTGGCCGATTTATTTTTCAGGTGTTTCAGATGTTTTTCGGATGTCTGTGTCTATAATTACTACACAGGAGGTTGGGACTCTTTGTTTAAGAAAACATGCTATTTTCCTCTTGGTTTTTAATTGCATCAGACTTTGGCCTGTGTGTAAGCTCAGTGAACTCATCGAGCAAACATCCAATGCTGTCACATATAATGTTCACAGTTCAGACTGATCTCATGCATTCCGCCTCAATGCTGTACATTAGACTTAGTTTGACCTGCTAATAGCAACAGCATTATTGTCAGTTTGGATTTTAAATTACAATACACATGATTGCAGCAATAAACAGCTTTTGGCAAATACATGGACAATTAGTATATTGTCATCAATTGCTAGACATTTACAATAGATTTACAACAGTGTCTTACTGTATTTGATGACTGTACATTAAATAGATTTAATGTAAATAAACATTTACTGAATTCTGTCAACCAGTAACAGCAGACAATTCTAACCTACCAACATAGAGCTGTATTTTGTATGAAGCCTTCATCCTCATGTTAATTTGCAAAGCCCTGATCCAGGGATAAAGTGTCAGGAGATACACTACAATGAAATGGTGCTTTAGTTTAAGAGGCAAAAATGGACTTGCCAAGTAAGCCTGTGTTAGGAGGGAAGATCAAGGTTATTGGTTAGTGTACTTGTTGTTAAACAAAATATTATATCACTTTTAATGAAGTATATTTTTGATTTTATGCTTTTTTCAATTTGTGAAGACTGATGTAAAACAGACTTAAAAAAAATCTGCATACTGCGATAAAACATTCATTTGCAACATTTTCGTGCTACTCCCTGTAAACAGTTTGTACTGAAAAATAGTAACTCTGGTTCACTATGACTTGATTTCCCATTGAGCTAAGTCTAAAACACCCACTCCGCTGCAAACTTTTAATGTCGTATACTCATTCAACAGAAACAGAGTCAGCGGGGTTACATGGCACTGAAAGGATCGGATTATTGGCTAAATTACAATAAGAGTAAGAGTAAGAGCTGCTCCTTATTTAAGTAAGGGTAATTATCCTTGGATATATGGCGGTGAATGAATGGAATCATAGGCACAAAGCATGTCATACTCCGATAAGATAGGTGGCACTGTACTCATTTCAACTATTGCTAACAGAGCCACTTCCGGTTGACCGCTTCACCACCACCAACAACAGCAACAAACTCAGGTATTCGAGAAAATGGCGAACGAAGAGCAAGATGAAGGTTCGTCCCTCTACATTTGGTCTGTGATGAGCTGCTTATTGCACAAACGCGATGCACAACGGCGCATTCTCCATCGCGTTGTTTGTTTCTTTCTGACGGCGACGACAACAGTAATATCGTCTCTTCCGACTTCTGGTTCACGACCCCGGGAAAAAATCTGGAGCATGCGCAGAACGCAAAGTCTAATTCACCACGTGCTTCACCGTCTACAAGCACGTTTAATTTGACTTTCAACCGAGTTATCTCAGGGTCTTAATCCAGTCGCGAGTAATCCGATCCGATCGAATTTCTTGTCCGATTAAGGTGTATACATTAATTTAATAACTCAATCTTATTGTAATTTAGCCAATAATCCGAAGCTTTCAGTGCCATGTAACCCCACTGAGTGACGTAAGCACAGGAGTTTGTTTCTTGCTTCCCATCAAGTTCAGTATTCACTTAACACGCGGTTCTCCTACAGCTCCTCCTGAAAGTCCCTTTGGCTCACAACAGTTAATGTATCCATGTCATGTTTTCATCTGCAAATTAACTGCACAGATTGTGGCTTTTCGACTCAAGTGGAATTGGAAGTCAGTTGATTCTGTTAGAACTTTTTTCCTCAAAGAGAGGTGATAGTTATAAGTGCCACTTCTTATTAAGGTATTTCTTCAAAGTGATACCGTAGTAGGCGAAATCTGGTCTAAAATTCGAAAACTGATTTATTACTTCGTGAGAAATTTCCATTATATAGCATTTTATAGACTGTGTGGTGGAATGCGAGCAACATTTATGTAAATAAGAAATTCTTTATCTTCTTCAGTATGATTAATGTGCCGCTGTAGTATACCTTTGACTGGTTAGCTATGGAGATTGATAGAGAAGATTGATGGAGAACAATGATAAACTCTGCTCTATAATATTTTAGTTTTTCTTCACTTTTGAACAAATCTCATATTCAAATGAAAAATGCGCCGTATTCATCTTAATATACATTCAAACAGACTGTTTAAACCCATATTGATCAAAAGCAACAACAGTTGTTGTACGGCAACAACAGATGTGTCTTTGTTAGAGAATTCCTGTTTTACTGCTCTCCAAGTCCTCTCTGAAAGTCCCTCCCTGCATTGTTATTTAGAATGCTGCTTGCGTCTGGATCCAAATCCATATGGGAGCTGCCATTTCTGATTTGAGACATTTCATGCAGATATAGAACAACGTTTGCAACCTCTCCGGTCCCCTGACGACAAACCCCAGACAATCTTTATCCATCTTCCTTCATTCTTAAACCAATCAAATGTGTGTGCCATGGGAGAGCAAAGAACTCCCCATGTATATTTCAACAGCATATCTCAGCCAATCTGCATTGCAAAACTTGGAGCAATGTGACATTTAGAATGAAAAATTGATTTTACAAACAAGCCCTTCACGAATAAATTGCTTTTAATTATGATGTCGGGTTGACATCCCCGCAGTGCTTCTATCACTTTTAATGGTTTTATTAATGTATAGCTCTGAAATGGCTTAATCTTGTATTGTCCACAGAGACAACCTCATTAAGTATTCAACTATTAATATTTCAATGGCCTTATCATGCTTTTCAGCTTCTGGCAACTTTTAAACCTTTTTTTTTCATGACAGTGGCGACAAATAGAAATAATCCAGTGCATAGGGATTTGGAGTTGGTGGAGGTAATTTCTCCTCAGGAAGCAAATATCTCAAGAATTGGTGAAAACCATCATTTTAGGACAAATGCTCAGAATTTGAGAAGGATAATCAGTGTTTTTAAATTATTTTTTTTTTTTATATATCTTTTGATTATTTATGTGTCAACTTTTTGGAAAACATTTGAGCGCATTGAAAAATAAACAAACAATATAATTTCTTAGTCTCAACATTGGACATGTTCTATTTACAATAAAAAAAAATTGGTTTGAATTATGTGCAAATCATTCCACAATGTTTTTATTTACATCTTCATGGCCTCACAAGTCTTTTGGAAACGGAGGTTGTTGCGCCTTGCGAGACAGTGCAGGTGGCTAACTATTATCTTATTTACAACATTTGGATGTCAACTGGAAAGTCCAGTTACTTTATGAACTGTTATTTTATGTCTCTTGTATCTAAAGCTTAAATTTGGGACAATACGTTCAGAATGATTTCAAGTTAGTGTTGAATTGGACATTTTCTGCATGTCATACTACTAATATTAATCATTTATTTTTCTTAAACTGGAGGGGAATACTGCTTTAGCATTCTGTCATGCCTTGCCTGTTTTATTCGTCAAGTCGTGACATCTATCCTGGATTGAAAACCTCCATTAAATGTCGGGACAGGGCAGTAGCACCAAGTTAAAACCTTTTCATTTAGTTTAATTCGCAACTCATCCCCAACCGTGCCTTTCTGCTTCCAACACACACACCCACACACCACATCTGCTCCCTCAGAAAGATGGATGGCATGTGTCCCCATTTCTTCTCTAGGCCAGCTTCCAGGTGCATAACAGCTGGAGAAGCCAGTCAGAGGGTGTTGGGTAAGAAGGGATGGAGAGGCAGAAGACCAGGGATGGGTGGATGGAAGCTGGGCCAGGCCTTGTAAAGGATATTCAGGAACTAGTTATAAATTTCCTCTGGAGTGCTCTGGATGCTAATGGCTACTCGTGGTCTACCCAGACAACAAAACTAATCGCTGATGTAGTTATGATGGTGAGCCCAGCTTTTATCAAAGGTCATATATTTCTACATGATGACGCCACTTTACATGTCTTGTGGTTCTTCTTTTAGGTAAAAAAAAAAACCTTTTAGAAGTAGGGAGGAGGTGGCAATAGGCGCCAGTTCACAGACCTTAATGCAAGAGATGGTTAGTGGGAGACTTGACCTGCACGTTTTCCAAAGTCACTGCAATTTTCTACTTCCCTCCCAGTTGTAATTATTTTCTTTTTCCCTTCTCCTGTGAATAGTTAGGTAGAGGAGTCAAATGTTTCTGGTAAGGGTGATGATTATTGTACATATTTAGATCTAGATTTTAAAAAATGAACAGAAACTAACAGCTAAGGGCTACATAGGCATCACACGGTTTGCAACCATGAATTGTGACACCGCTGCGTTTTGGACATGTGGACAAACATAATTTGTGCACATGCTTTCTGGTGAGACTGTTGCTGTTGGAATAGAAGTTCTACCCGTGTACGTTTGCCCAGTGCAAGAGGAACAGAAATCGTCATCTCTCCTCGGGCAATGGACCACACAATTATTCTACAGAATTCCATTATTGACAGTTGAGTCATTTGGAAATGTTGCTTACATTCACCTTTATTCCACAAGTAATACCTTCGGGCTCCAGACTGTAGAAAAATGTAGTATGATGCAACATCAGTTAAAGGAGAGCAGAAATGCTCTTTTGTAAATCCGTCTGATCTCTTTATTTAGTGTTTATGTAAACAGTGAAGTAGGAATATTTGAAAAGAATCATTTTGACCAGTTTTTCTAAGAATTATTTGCCAGTAATAGCTACTTATTGATTATTTTGTTACTGGTAATATTGTACATAAGTACATGTATTTAAGGCAGGGACGTGCACTTTTCTTTTCTTGGAAGTCCAAACAACTCAGTCAAGGTTAATCAACTCCATACAGACCAATTAATCGCTGATCAGATTAACTTGGAGAATAAAGCACAATTCCAAGCTATCCATATGTGGCAGGGTTTATATGAGACTTCATGCTGCTTCTATAGGTGAAGTCTGTGTGGTATTTGAATGATCTGGGATGGATTCAACAAGCAGGAAGACAGTGGGGTTCAAGGTGACTGATGGACTGTGATGTCCCACTGTGTGTCATAATAAGCTGTTCTTGGATCAGTCTCAATGACTTACAGCAACACTTAGAGTCAGAGCAATACTGCACACACTTTGAACAGTATCATGTGTATGTGTGGGTACTGTATCTCAGTGTGCCATCCATCATGCGGTAAAGCCACAATAGGCAGAATAGTGTGTGTTTGGCCTCAGCTCCTCGTTCAGCCCTCATTAGCCATCAATCACCTCCTCTTCACCGACTGCCTGCTTGGGAAGAGACCTACTGACTTCATATCACAGCAAGATGTTCATTTTGGCACTTAAACACCCATCCACACACAAATGCGCACACTCACATGCATAGTCGTAATAACGTGTACTTGGACACACCATGAAGTCAATGTCAAATACAGAGCTTCAGAGAGATACTTAGATTCTAAGAGGTTAGTCGCTGTGAGAATGCAGAGCTGATGAACGAAGGTGTGCCAGTTCTTGAAGTTAAATTGCTTGTTTATCCTGCACAGTTCAATGAGGATTTGGAAATGTCAAGGGGAGCCCTCAGACAGCACTACAAGCACTGCAAAAAGGGCAGACATTTCCATTTTAAAATGACTTTGAGATAGTTTTGATAAAGAGAACGATGGCTTGTAATCTGATTTGGCGCAAGAACTTTGCAAGATTCACCGTTTGCATTGTGGGATATGATTGGGAGTTAGCGCAGCTATGTTATACTTGAAAGTGCATTTTTATTTGTGGGGGGGAAAAAAACAACAACTAAACTTTGGAGTGCAGGACACTGCCGTGGTTTAGGAGGAGGAGGTGGGATTGGGTGTAATGAAAAGAAAAAATGTTATTTTCTTTGTTTAAACAGTTTAGGCACCAAAACTACTTCTTAACATGTAAGAAAAATATCATCATCAGTCTTTTAGAACCCTGAATTATCTGACAAAACAACATGCTGTAGCAATTATACTGGACTATGGTTGACAGTGTTGAAATTATACATGTATGTTTTATTTCTTTAGATACAAAATAGCAACGCTTACTGGCCTTTTTTGCACCGAATGTGACAAGAGCATGGTGATACCCATTAATTCAAATAGCTTGCGTCATGTAATGGAAATGTGTCACTTGCTGAAGCAGAGAGTGGAATGCTGCTGGATGGCATAATCATAGGCAATGGGGAAAGTTAAACTTTGTGTATATCAGAATGCCATTCGGTGGGACAAATATCTCCTCAGCCAACAGAAACCAACATGAATGAAGGAGGGCTGATATGGTTAAACTCTATATCTGCTCCTGATTTGTTAAACACAGTTTTGGATTTCTATTTAAACGTTGGATTTCATCTTGGAAACAGGTTAAATAGGTATAACAGGTGCGATCTAACAGCCTGTTGTAGACAGGCCATTTGTAATACAATATATATTATGAAGTGAGTCCCACTAAAAAATGTTTAAAGCTATTTTCCGTCCAAAGTTTCTGCCTTCCCCAAACAAGGAACTCGACCCAGCAGAAAGCACCGCACAAACAAGAGCCATTACTGTGGTGGTTTGACGAAAAAGTGTTAGTGTGCTGTAACTGGTATGATTTCTTTTTTCTTTTTGAACTGAATGGACTCTCCCCATCCTATTCTGTTGGACTGACTGCTCTGATACAACTGTGATGCAGGTCTCTCCTTAGATCAAGAGGGAATCAAAGTGGTTCCAGGGAGTCATAAATCATTTTGAACTCTGATATTTGCAGGGCTTTTTCTTTTTCTTTTCTTTTTTTTTTTCAAATGTCATTGATAAAAGGAGGGCATTTCAGCCTCATATTCTTTACTACTAACTTCCTCACCCTTCCACTCAATCTCTGGTTCCTCAACTCCTATCTCCTCCACCAGTTGTGTTAATTCATCTCTTCCCCTCGTCTCATTTGCTATTTTCCTTTTTCTTCTCCACTGTTTAGCTGTGTGTGTCTCAGAGAGAGGCAGACAGAGAGAGGCATGACACATATGGAGGCCCAGTTCCTTAATAATGTCATTCGTTGTGAAAGCTATTAGAAGATTACCCTTGGCCCAGGGCAGCCTAACCATGTGCAGGAACTAGATAACCTTGTGTTCTGTAATTTAATATCAACACTTCCCCTCTTTTCTTACCACGCTTTACAACCCACAAATACCCCGCTTGTCCCCTCCAGTCGTATCTTTTTAAAAACGAGGGAGGCAGAGAGGAAGCTATGAGGGTAGGGGGGGGGATTACAAGATAGGGACTTCTTAAAGATTCCTTTCCTCTGCAGAGAAGTGTGGCCAATCGTCCCTTGTCCATGAATGTGAGAAAATACATAAACAGGCTTATAATGGAAATTCCATCAGATTTAATGCAGTAAATTTAGCTCAGCACAACATCAAAGGAGCTCCGCATCTTTTCTAGATGGGGTAATGTCATTTTCCCCCCTGCCTGTAGTTCTTCTCCTTGCAGGCTATCATAGACCTAACATTTACCACATATCAGGCCAATATAAAACGCGCAGGGGAAATTCCTGTCACACAGTTGGATTTTGTTAGAGTGGATGAGAGAGGAATGAACAGATTGGAAGGCAGAGAGAGATCTACCTCTTAAATGAGCGAGCCGTTATAGAGTCAAATCCCACGCTCTATCCCCCACAAGCTGAATCACAATCCTGCATTAGCAGCTATATCACCCTCCGTCCTGCTGCTGCTCTTTCTCCCACCACCCGTGAGCCAGGCGGCGTTAGCATGAGGGCCAGACGGCACAGCCCTATCACTCACCGGCACTCACTCACACCAGCATTACTATGCCTTTATCTCATCTCCTGCAGCCCGCCACGGACGGCCGGCTCTCGGTCCTCCAGGCTACTTTACTAATAACCCACTCCTTATCAGTCACTGTGCACCTCTGCCTGTGATCAAAGAGCCAATTAATGAAGCGGGGAAAGGTGAAGCATTCAAATAATGGAGACAGCTGTTTTTCTCTGTTTGAGAAAATCCATTTTGTATTGTTATCAGCTCCAAGCAGCACCCCCCCTACCAAGTAGCGCTTAATTCAAGTCACTGTCTCCTTCTGCCTGGCTTGATAAGGGAGTGAGAGAAAAGACAGGGGCAAAGAAAGTGGAAGATGAGGGGGAGAAGAGGAAAAGAGCCCTGGTCACAATGAACTTTATGTGGAAGAATGTGGCAGGAATATCACAGCCATCCAACTCATCCCCGAGCTTTATCAACTCCAAAGTGGTTCAACACAGAGATAAGGATAGGGGATGGGGTCATAAAAAGGCAGTGCTTCCAGAGCTGACGAGCTGCTTTGTGGCTTCACTGTCATTCGTTTTGAATGGGAGCTGCTGATTCCAGCTCTTTGAGGACCAGCGCAATCTTGTTTGGCAAAAAGGTTTGTTAGAGAGTTAATTGTGCCGGTGTCAGAGCAGCATATAACTAGTTCCATCACAAGCTCATATCTTCAACAGCTTGTTGTAATGTATCCGCCTTCATTGAGCTCAGTTACTACGTTTGGTGACATTAATGAATTAGTTGGTGTGGCAGATGTTTAGTGTCTGAGATGCTACACGTCACACACTGGAGTTGGTTGAACTGCAGTAAAAATATAAACCAGAGATACATGAAAAGAATAATAACCACAGCTCACAAAACCACAGTTGACTCTAGCTCAGTCTGGTCATTAACATACATAAAATGAACCTGACCTTTTCACAAAAAGAAAAAAAAAAAGTCTGCTGGCACCACTGTACGCAATTTGTTTTTACAAAAGTTTTAATCTCTGTTGTCTTGGTTACCAGATGAGGAATCCTGCCCCAGGTAGTGGTGGCATCACCACAGCTGTTGTGAAAAGAGATTTTACAAGCACTTCATTCACTCGAGCAAGGCAATTGATATTGATTGGCTCCCCCAAGCAACTTTACCTGGAAGGGATGTTATTTTTAGACTTATGCGTATTAAAATGGGCAGTGAAACAGATCATCGCCAGTTCAGGATTTATAAATGCTTTAATGCATTAAAGCCTTTTTTTTTTGCATCAAAGGAGGCACGCTTTAATGGTTTTTGTTTAAACCTGGGCATGCCCTTTTTACTCTGGTCAAAAAAAAAAATCCCATCATCTGGCTTTCGATGGCTTGAGAAAGTGTTTAAGGACAGTATCAAGGACCTTTCCACACTAACGCAGATATTTAAAAAAACAAACTTTTCCTGCTGCATCTGAACTTCTCCACCACACGCAAATTATTTTTTAGCCGTAGAAAACTGAGATTTTTAAAAAATGCTTTCCAAAGTTAACATTTTTAAAAACTCACTTCTCAGTGTAGCACAAACTTGGGCATCTCAGCTGCAACGCCCACATCTGCTTTGCTTAATGAGCATACGCTGAAAACTCTAACAATGGTGCCTATGTGACATTTTTCTCATGTTTTCCTTGGGTTTCATCGCCCAATTCTGTAATGTCGCATTTATCTGAAACTCTACATCATCGTCCGTCCACACAAACGTGTTGCATTTGTCTTTCGGTTTCACCATTGCGCAAACCACTATTTTGGTTCTAAAGTTTTGGCCAAAGCTCATAACGTCGTAGCGTAACGTCTCACACGAAGGCTCTGAAACTGCTCACTCAGCTTGTTTTAGTGGATGTGCTTATGCTTAAGCAATATCTTTAAGCACTTTGCTTTTGGTTTAAAATAAGTTGATTCAATTCTTTCCCTTTGCCATTAGTGGTATGTTTACATTTTGTGTTTTGGGGACTTTAGAATATCCAGAACTTTTCTACAAACTGTGTGGAATCACAGTTTCTGGTAATCATGACTTACTGCGATAATTAAACCAGTTAATTATTTTTGACTGGACCACGGACGTCAGCCACAAACAGCGGGACTGAGAATGAGTTGCCAGCTGTCTTGCTGACAGGTGAAATCAGTCAATCTTTCCTCTTTACTTGTCTTTTTTCTGCACGTTTTTGCTGACAGTCTCCATGTTATATATTACAGTGTAAAAAAAACAAAAAAACAGAGCTGTAGCCCCTCTTATGGCCCAGAGTGCAGCAGAGTCAGCGAACATTTGCATGTCCATGTGCACCTAGCTGTTGTTTTCCTATCAATGCAATTAGAAGCCTGAGCTGTTTTATACCTGCAATTTCTATTTATACGTTTGAAGCAGGACAGAATACTCTTTCTCACTCTTGGAAAAAACAGATGTTACTGGAAGTTACCAATTTAAACTGTGCTTTACTGTGCATCCAGTCACAGCTTACATAAGCAAGTCCAAATTTCCCAAAAGCTCGAAAAAAGCGGATAAATAATACTACTGAAACCTCATAATTTCTGTATTTAGTTCTTGTTAAAGAATTCTTTTAGAAATGGGTTAGGGTTAGGATTATCTCACATCAGTTCAAGTTCATAATCTAAGACCAAAAAAACCAAACCTCTGAATATTTTTCTACTGGAAATCTTTATTTCACATGCTGTCAGATTGTATGTACGACTGAGAAAGAGAACATGTTTGATTATTACATGTTCTTAAATGGATTTTTTTTTTAATTGTTGCAACACTTGTGAGCACTGTGTTAGAGGGTCTTGGGAAAGAGGAATGAAGCACATTTGACTACATAAATTTTTATTTTACAGCATCACATATTACTGTGAGGGTACTGCATAGAATACATCTTTTGAGCAGACTGTGAATATAGCTAAAGCCCTCCAATGTTAACCTTTGAGTTTTTGTAGATTAAATCAATTGAAAAAAGCTTTCCCTTTTAAAAAAAGTCACTTACTGTAGGTTTGTAGATGTAATCTAAATCGGAACGATCAAGCAAAACGATCCCAGCACATAATGTTCAGACTGTGTCTTTAACTGAAGACTGGACAAACCATTATATATTTTGCAGACACTGCATTGGTAGAAAAGTGACACTTTAAAAAAGAAAAAAAAAAAGTCAGGTCTTCGTGTGGAAACAGGAAGAATAGTCATCACTCTGGAAAAATGAAGAAGCTGTGCATGTACTTAGCAGCCATTTGGGGGTTTTGGATTGAACAGAACTCAGCAATAACGGATTCCCCACTTTTTAATGGTGTCTCTAACAGCTGAACAAATCTGAGAAAAAATAGCCTACATTTAAATTGTTTACTGGCGAATTCTACACAATTAGGCATTTTATTGTATCATTTGTTATTTGGTCTGATATGCAAAGCAGCAAAACAGCAAAAAAGAGCACAGAACATAAGTAGGGTTAATCGCTGCTGTCTAGAAAATGTGGGAGAGAGTAGTTTTGATCCATGTTCAGACCTGATTTTACACATCATGTCTTATTTTATAGGTGGGATATCCGTACTGAGTAACATCCTAGTATTAATCTGTTAGTAAAAAAAAGGAGTTGAATTTACTGGTCTAAAAGTAAGAGAATGCTAATGCCATGAGGATTCACAGCATGAGGGATTGGGCTGTAAATGCTGTATAGCATATTGCCTAACAGTTCATCAGAGTTGTACTCGAATGTAAGATATCACAAATGAGTTAATCCGACATGTATTACTGGTGCAGATTTTCAAAAAGGCAGCAATAATTAACCATCAGGGCAGCCAATTGTGGCAGCTAATATTGTTCATCTTGAATTTCGAGTTTGGATCAAGCTTTAAAGCAGTGCTGTAACCTTCCTATACCTCTTAATGTCATATTGCATTTCACCTACCGACCTGCTTAAAGGTAGGGTAGGAGATCCTGGATTTTGAGTCCAGCGAAGCTGCATTTTGAAAATACACAGGTAAAAAGTCCCAACCCTTTTCTTCACTTTCCCCCCGAAGGCACGCCTCTAGAGTACATGAACGCGCACGAGCACGAAGGTGCACGAGCGCTGTTCTGACAGCAAGCATCGATCGTTGCCGTATTTAGTATTTAGTATATGCTAACTATACGTTTAATAATGCTAGGTGCTAGCCAAGCTGGCTCTAGTTTAGCTTCCTGCCAAGCTTCATTCACGGAGCAGGGTACGCGCACAGGGGGAAGGAGGGGGAAGGAGGGGGAGGGGGAGGGAGGAGCAGATTGCAGTTTGATAGACGGCATCAGAATCCAATCATTGTGAACGGTCCGTTCACAATGATTGGATACTGTTTTTCCTAGATTGTACGTTCTAGAGGCCACTAAAACTTTTAATATTTGTGTCAAAACTTTTAATTAATTGGTTGCAATGGGGGTGTGAAGAGTATTTCAAGCAATATGTAAAAAAATGTTCCAGAAAAAGATCCCCTACCCCGCCTTTAAGTGCCTACTTCATGCAACCCAAAACTTCAAGTTTGCATTGCCAGCTCTATGTGAGTAAAAGGTCTTAAATCCAAGATGAACTTTGACTGTGCTAATCCTTATCAGTGCTAATGCTAATCTTCTGTTGCAATCAAAGTATAGCAAGTCTCAAGTCTCTGGGCAAGAATTAACATATTTATTACACAGTAAAGAGAACAACAATACCAGAATTATACTGCAAAGTTTCACAGACTGACAGATCATAGTTTACAGCCCAAAAAGAAGAAAGAAAAGAAAAGAAAAAGAAACAAAAAGATGAAACAAAAAGAAATAAAGTCAACAGGAAACCACAGTTCTGACATAGTAGACTGGAAAGCTCTCTAGAATTCACTGACACTAAGTGATGTAACGACCACTTAGCATCAGCCTACCACTAACCTGTGGTTTTCATGTCTCAATTAAGTATTGCACAACAACTTCAAATTATTTGAGCTTTTTTTTCACAATAATTTTTCTCAAGAGAAAAGAAAACCCCACCCACCCCAGAAGTTCAACTCATTCCCTGTGATTAATGCTACGCTGTTCACTCTTGGCCCCTACAATTCTCCCAATGTTTTCTTAATAAGCAGGACATTTAAAGAAGATTTCCCCTTTTGTCAAAAACAGGCATGCCTAAATTCACAGCCTTGATTTTTATGTTAAATTTTTTTATTCTTTTTTAAAATTATTTTTATACAAGCTTCGCCTTTTGTGTATCCCCCAGCTGACAGGTCAACAAGCACATCAGCGTGTCTTCACAACAGAGAAGAGGAGAGAAAAGCGGAGAAAGAAAAAGCAAGAAAAACACTTCTTATCTGTGACCTTTGCTCGTGTCATTGAAATAGGAATCCACGACACTTTACTTAAAAATTAGCACAACTTTTTTTTAGATCTGGTAAAACAATTCAAACTCTTGATGTACTCTAGAAACGCCACAGGCATAAAGGAACATAACAAAAACATTCTTTTTAATTTTTTTTTCTCATTACTGTTCATTTATGTTTCTTTTACTTATGAGGTCTGCATTGTTACCAAGTAGTGATATGGTTTTGCAGCTGTATGAGCTTCGACTTTGGGTTTTTTATTTTTATTTCTTTTATTTTCCTGTTCTCTTGTGCCCATTTGGTTTCGACTAGACCAGTATCAGCGCTACGACTGATGCTCTTATCGTGCTGTAAGAGGTAGAGTGAGACTTGTTTGCCACCGAGGAATTTGTAGCAAAACACACATAGAGGAAGGAAGAGGGGGGGAAAAAGGGAGCTTTTCAAAGAGCCATTGACCGATAGTGTTTGTCTTGAAAACCCAGATTTTGCCCTGATTATAATGAACAAGTTATTTGTTGTTTACTTCTAAACACACTAGTGTTAAAACAGCTTGGCTGTCTCTTCACAGCTTCTGAGAAGTTGCAAGTAGGGTGTTAGACACCTTTTTGGATTGTTTAACCCTTTAAAGTCAAGAATGCAGGTGTGTGTGTGTGTGTGTGTGTTTTTTTTTTTGTCGTTTAGAGAAGAGGGGAGAGATGATGAAGGCTAGAGGGAACCAACTGCCCTAAACTTTTGTGGGCCTCCCCGTGTTCCTTGAGGTCTGAATTTTTTGAAACGTGATTCTGTGTAGCACCAAGGTGTATGGGGTGAGGAGCCTTCGTGTGTGTCAGGATAAGCGCTCTCTTACTGCACGTGAAAGGTTGGTTTGATTTACAATGAAGGTTTACAACAAAGCTACAACTGATTACCTGTCCCATACATTTTTTTTCAGTTTTTCTTTTTCAAATGAAAAGAAAAGCAAACAAAACAAAAAAAAAGCACTATTTCGAAAGCCCTGTCTCACATTCACCGCGGATCTAAAACTTAACTGGTTCAAAGCTGAATCGGACACTCAATCTGACATCCGTGTAATGTGAAAGTGCACAAACAAGATCACTAAATATCATGTCAAACGTCACATCGAAAGTTGTTATTGCTCCAGTTCAAAAGTATCACTGCTGTTAATGGTCCTCACGTCAAACTGACATCTTCTCATTTAACAACGCGAAATGAGCACTTTCCGATTTCCACAAATGATCGAAATAAATTAGCTTGTGTGTTTGAACAAAAACCTGCAGAAATAAATGACAAACTATTTGAGCAGACAAACCTTTTTTTTTATTTTCCCCAGAAATTGTTTAAATCGGGATTTTGGTCCTTGGTATCAGTCTTTGGCTGTTTTCGGTGTTTTCATGCTTACCGCGTGTATTAATACTGTGTGTGTTACCTGGTGCTTTGCAGTGTTAAAGCTGTCAATCGGAGTCTACACCTTTGCATTTGGAAAATTACTTTGTTAGAATTTTTTTTTTTTCGTGTTTCTTTTAAACATTTTTTTGGTTGTTTTTTTTGCAGTTTTTCTAAAAAATAACAAATATTTGACAAACGTTCAGTAATGTGCATGCACTGTCTGTAACTATTCAAACAAAAACATGACTTTATGGCTGCTTTTCTTCGCATGTTGAGTAGAAAAAAAACTGAAACAACATGAAATCGGTGCGTCTATGTTTTTCCAATGTCATCCCTCAAAAGAATGCAAAAACTGACAATGTTAATACTACATAGAAAATGGTTGATGAATTATGGCTCTATACAGACAACACAAATATGATGAAAAGAAGCATGCCAAAATAACCTCTGTGACAGTGCAAATACATTTATGTATGTCCCTTGTACAAAACATTTAGGTTAGCATTCCGCGCAACATGCTAGTTCTCAGAAAAGATCTGGGTCGGACTCAAGTAGCAGCTCTGAGATATAGCTTGTGTCTTTTCTTGAGGACGGGGAGGAATAAAACTTATAGAACTACAAGGAATCTACCACTTACACACAGAATAGAAAAGCAGCTTGGAAAAAAAAGATAACCCTTCTCTCTTTTTTTTTTAATCTCTTTTTGCACCAGCCAGGGAGAGAGAGAGAGAGAGAGAGAGTTATGAAGGACTTTCAGTTGTGACCGGTTGAAGTACTATGCATTGTCACCATTGTCCAACACATATACAATAAATAACCATTGGTGACACCACAGGACAGAAGTCTTAAACACCGTGACATCTACAGAAAACAAATAAGAACCTGAAGAAAGATGAAAATGTTTTTCAAAGATGAAAGAGAAGGGGGGCCTCCACACCGTAGGTTCCTAAGCTCTTGAGCAGCCCAGCGGCTGCTTTCCAGGTGATTTGACAGTCTCACTGGCAGGATGATGACCTTGCTTCCTGTTTGTTTGAGAGCTTTTGTGACCCACTGAGCATGCATGTGCGAACTGTAATCAGTCAATCATGTGTGCCGTGGGCAAAGTTTTGTATCTTGTCCAAGAATTCTTCCTTTCACATCCTTCAGGGGGGCGGATTTGTATCTCCCAGCCCACTGACCTGGATACCATTACAAGTGAGAGGGAAATAACATTAGTTGAACAGCTGGCTCTGATTGCAATCTGGTGCGCATCTGTCCATTTCATGGCGGTCTGTGGGCCAGAGATTCCGTCCATCCCTCTTCCCTTCTGCAGGCAGGAAACTTGTTTATTTATCTGTCTTTGTGCTGTTTAGGTTATTTAAATCTAATCTCTTGCAATGAGTATTGATGAGTTCCGTCATTACGTTACCTTGGTATGTTGTTTGGTAAAATGTCTGAGGTTGACTCGGCTTTTGTCCAAGGAACAGGAGGGAAATAAGCTTTAATTCAAGAGTCGAAAATAAAAACATTTAAAAAGGGAAGGTTAGACATATTTCTCTTGAGTTCACGGCTATGTCTGCTCTGAGTCTTCATATTTACAGAAGAAAATAAGATAAGCTACAATGACAACAATATCATCAAGAACAGATACAACGACAAACGGACAACAACAATAGTGAAAGTGTAACCATAAAAGGATGTTAATATTTAAATTCATTCATTCAAAACAAAGAATATCTTTGTGTTTCTTTAAAGTCATGGCAAGTCAATATGACCTGATTATGGACCTCGTCTTCTTCCTTCTTTGACTACGCTGCAACACAGACAGAAGCATTGCCGTCTCTTCCTGTTAGTTATTGTAGCATCTTTGCAAGGCAATGTAGACAGTTGTGGGTTCGAGGATTGGCCACAACACTCAGGAAGCTTTCGCCTCCAAACTCTCTTAGCGCGGTGTGCCATCAAGGGCAGAGGAGGACGGGGTGCTGGGGGTAGATGAACGTGGGGTAGCAGCAGGTGGGGTTGCAGCTGGACTCCCTGTCCCACTACTTGGGGTGCAGGCAGAGGAGCTGATGGGAGCAGGGGTCTCTGACCCCGGGACGCCTCCCTGCTGCTGGCTAGACTGCTGCTGCTGGGCCTGGATGGTCTGACCGCAGACATGGTGGTGTTTCTCCCAGTCCTTATGCTGGCAGAAGGAGCCACAGTAACGCGCTGTGTTGCAGCCACTGCATGTCTCGCTGGCCTTTCGACCGCAGTTCCAGCAGCTCTGATCAGACAGACAGAGACAAAAATGTGCAATTAAACATATGCAATGAAAGACAGAGTTGAAGAATTCACAGTCAGACAGATAATTATTCAGTTGTGATCAACGTTGTTCACCGATAGAACTGTGGTGTGACTGGTAGCCCTTGTTTATATTATTTTACAGCACAGAGAGGCCATTTCTGATTTTGTTTTACAAATCAGAGAAACAGAGAACTGAACAATACAGTGTGTACAGGTCGCGTAAGGAAACATGCCGCTGCTTTTATATTCAGCCCTTGAGCTTATACCATACCACGGATCTTATTACACTTTGGGCTTCTTATATAGCGGGGACATCACAAGGAAAATATGACAGGAAACAGGAGAACAAAGTTATAAACAGCCTCTGCAGGTTCTTCTCTGGGATGCAAACGTTACTCCTGCAATTAATGTCAGCTGTGAGACATATTTCCCTCACACTTAGCTGATGAAACATCAAGGTTTCCATTGGTCATTAGCAAATGAGAGTTCCTTTTCTAATTTCCTCTCTGCTCAATTGATAACAGCCTTTTTAACATTCTGACAGCTGCGTTAGGAACAAAGAGAAAGGTGGGAAGTGATGCTTTTGCTTTATTTTGATCTACTTTCCACTCTCCTCTGCAACAGTATTAAGCTGTGAATAATTGACAGACTTTCACATAAAGTTGATGCATGGTAGGAATGAAATACAAGATAATCTTCTTTGAAAAAAGACATGGATGCTCTCAGCTGTGTCTTTGGGAGTTACTAGAACAGCTGATGTCAAGAGTAAAGAAGATATGACAATGAAGCAAACCGCGATGCCATAACTACCAAGCCAGGCGATGACACTGACAGTTATGATGATGTGCGCTAATGTTCTCACCTCGCTGGAGTCTTCCTGTTGGTTGATTATGGAGAGCGCATCCTCAGCTGCTTGACGCTTGGCCTCAGCTACTGTGCGCTCCATCTTGGCCCGCTCACTGCTGATCATTTCATGAGCCTTACGCTCAGCCTCAGACACGGCTTTCTGCAGCTCTGACATAGCCTGCCGCTTCACTTCATTCACGGCCTCCTCTGGAAAGAGTGTGGAGACAGAGGAGGTCAGGCCTGCCGTACCTGCAATGTAGTATGCATTATGTCAACCTGTCGTTGGGACTTTTCATTTTTCTTATTGAATGCACTTCTAAATTTGAAGTGTCCCTGATGAGTTTTTCCTTTTGTTTGGGACATAAATGTTACAACATCTGAACCTGTACATATTGAACTCCTTTTACACTCTTACTTTAGCTTTGTTTAAGATGGGTGGTTTCATTGTCTTTAATTATTTTTCCAGTGGAGCTGCCGTAATATAGATGAGCAGCCACTGGGAAAAATAGAGCTTATACAGATGCGACTTGATCACCAATTGGAGGCAGCGCTTACATTCTTATGACATCACAAAGTGCGGCAAACCTGAGTGGCTTGTTTAGAGACACACTTTGTGATCTATGAATATATTACTGGATTCTTATCTCTCATATTTAGCGGGCTTATGGATACACTGGGCTCATTTAACTGTATTCAAAAGCAAAAAAAGAAATTACTGTGAACTTGTGCCTTTCAACAAGATTAACGCTAAAAATGTTTCTTCTGCTCAATATCGAACAAAGACGCAGACCACCCTAGTGAAACAAAATCTGATATTTTTTACAGTTCTGGAGATTATGACAATGTTTTCACATGTCTAAGACATCTGAATAATGGGCAGTGTACCTGCATCTAATAGCAATAATGATTTCCTGAAAGATGATTCGTCAGTTCTGTGGTTGAGAATGTGATGTTTCAATGGGGCAAAAAGATTTCTTGAAGGAAACAGCATAAGCCAAATTACTTGCAGGTTATCACTCATAAACTGTGCTTTTAAGCTGCAGCAATGTGTTATTTCATACTTTTGTGGAATAAATGACCTTGTGTATGGATATTAAGCAGTGGAATTCTGAGTGAACGTCAAAGCGAAAGGAGGGCTTTTTGTTTGCTCCCATCAAGCCTGTAACTTGACTAATTGCGTATGCAAATCAGCCAATTTACATTTAAATTATGCGTTTCCATTGTGATCCCAGAGGCCCATGTGGTGAGAGGAAGCGGGAAAGCGGTAGGACACTGTGCAAGGTGCTTGAATATTTATCACCAACTGTAAACATTTTGCCCGTTTCAAACAGATGTATTCACGGCTGCACTCCATTGTGTTAAAAAATCCTATTTTGCAATCTTCCCTGGGTCACATTTAAATCAGCCTCTCCTCAGCGACTGAAAAGGAAAGGATAATACTGAGAAGCAGGCAGGGAGAATGCAAAATAGCAGAAATAAATACAGCTTTATGTCTGATAATATGCCACCACCTGGCTTGATTTGTACACATTACACCTCTATTACACACGCAAAATCTGCTTTCAGTATCAGACAGAATGTGTGCTTTTATTAAGACGGAGATACTTTCTCTCCGCTGTGACTGAGCAAAAATGTTTAAACCAGGCCGGTTTTGTCTTTAACCGACTATGCTGACTGAAGTCATGGAAATTGCCCTGGAGCCTTGATATATATGCCTTGTGCATGGAATTGTGATTACACACCAAATGCCTGAGATGGAAGATCAATCAAAGCTGGTGAGGAGAAGGAGAGTACTGGAGAGTAGGCAGAGTCCCGATGGTGATACTCAATTCAATTTAAATGCATATTACTTGTTCTGAGTATCTCATACATCATGCTTGGTCAAGCAAAGGGACAATTTCTTTTCTCCAGCAGGTTTAAAAGGCAGGTATATTCTATCACTGATGGTGAATACGAAAGGGACTCCTTAGGAAACTGAACTCTCAGAGCTAATTCTTTGTAGTTTTTTAGAACTCTAATAAGTTTGAGGCTGCTGTTTGATTGTGTTAAAAATGTAATAACCACTGCTGCTTTTAAAGCCATCGTTAAAGATATAGATACGTTTCAAGACTAGTTCTTAAATGGTGTAATAAATGAAAGTACAGTACCTCAAATGTCTCGCATTAAAGGAAAAACTAAAATGCCAAAGTCAAAACGATGTCTTGCAGCTGTACTTATAACAGCAGAATGACAACCAGCTTTAAAAGCTACTCATGTTCCTTATTTGACTGATGTAATAAAATCGCGGACATCGTATTTGGAGTGTGGTGGTGAAAGTCAGTAAGCTGTAACTCTATCGGATATACATGTTTTCCAAAGATTTGCCTGCCTGTTTATGCAAGTTTAACAGGGCTCATGAATCGAAGGAGCTCCTCTCATGAGTTATCTGGGTGACACAGATGGTCTTGATTTCTACAAAGCAAAAAAAGTCCTATAAACTGCTGAGAGATGAGCATGTGATGATTGAGACTGTGGAGCGGCTGCTCACCAGCTTTCTTCCAGATCTCCTCGGGGACGTAGCCGGACCCGGGCCTGTGCAGCAGCTCCCTGTGAATTTCTGTGGGAACACACAAACACACACAGATGGTAACAAGAGATCAGCCATCGTTTTGCACGACACAGGTTACTGGAAATATTGTTGAACAAATCAACGTGATATAGAACCTTTTGGTTTCTCTGGTAGTTCTTCCAGGGCTTGAGGCTAACCATCCATCATTTGTCATGGATAATAAACTATATTTTGGAAAATGGCTTTAATGGTTACAGAAAGAATCATCAGTATAATATGACAAAATAGGGAGTTATGTCATATGGCTGGTGTTATCAGGCAAACTGAAGAAAATGAAGTCTAGAAATTAAACCTGGAGAGCTTGTATGAATAAAAATGGTAACGCTAAAGGATGATTAATAGCAAAGCTCTCGGATTTGGGCTACTTAACTGGTGGGCTTTAAAACTTGAAATTTAAGTGACTGAGTTTGCAAGACCAAACCACACTTCCCACCTCCTTTAAACTGTGGCAAGAAGTGGAAAAAGAGAAAATGAAAGTTTCAAACAATTACATGCTGCTGATTTTGGATTCAGTAGAAACCTACGATAAAGTTAAAAATACTCTATTCAACTTTTAAACTTATTCTTTTTTTAGGCACCTTTGCTCTCTAAAGCATGCGTGTGATACATGTGATCTCCCACCTGATGTTGCGTTTTCCTGTGCCGCGGGGCTCTGCTGCCTTGACTGCCCACTTGCTGCACCCTTCTTTAGCTCTTCGGCATCGCTGTATCGTCTAATCCAGTAGTTGAGCTCCTCGCGGTCGGCCTCCTGGCACCGCCGCAGCACCGTCAGTGAGCGCCTCGTCTTCTCCACCATGTCCATGATACAGTTCAGCAGCTGGGCGGGACAAGAGGCAGACATCACGCTGAGTTTACGCGTAGAAAGGACGGATGGGTTGATTCAAATTCAGCAAGGATGCAATAGTGGAGAGCGGAACATTAAAGCTAACATCTGCCATGCTATTTTTGGATGTTATTGCAGAGTGTGGTTGTGGAATTATAGGTGCATATTCCAGAGGCAAATTTTCAATGCTGAAACGTTTGTCAGATCACACCTCACCAGCTAACATCTTGCTTCATCGCTTCATTTCGGTATCAAATTTGTGTTCACATTATGTCTCTGATCGATTAAATTATCACTGCATAGCAACAACAAGGTGAAACGGCATCACAAATGTGCCATGAAAAGTAATAATAATTTAAGAAGTTTGAACTTGGATAAAGTTATGAACAGCAGCCTCAGTGGGACCACACATGCAGTCGGCCAACTCTCAGTTCTCAGTTTACACGGCACGAGGGAACAAACGACCATGCAAGCACATGTTATGCATGTCTGCAAACTATTAAGAATAAAAAGTCTGATTGTTAGTTTTGACATATACATAATATCATACCTTTCTTTTTAATAAACATATACATTTTTGAATAATAAAAAAACGGTGTCAAGAAGTGATCTAAAACGGCTGTAGTGCAGTTATTTATTTATTTTTTTCAAGGTGTGCCACATCTTTACATGATTTAAAAAAGCTTTTACAAATAAAGCAGTCCATAACAACGGAATCTAAAATATATTATGACCATACTTCGCTATGTGTCATACCATTTAATATAACATAATAACTTCTATAACCTGTTACTTACAGAGAGAGAAGAGTATAGTAATAAAAAATGTTATTACTTTTCTTACATGGTCAAGGTGCTTCCACTCCTCAGCCCATTCTCTGTCTGTCAGCCTGTGGTCAATCACCTCCTCCTGCCTGGTCCCTGCATGCATACCTATAGTACATGAAACATGGACACAGAAACGAATGGAGAGATGGAGAAAAAAAAAGACAAAGATAAAGTCAGGATGACACTGGATGTATAAATATACTATTACTCCATCACTCCCTTCTTTTCTCTTTCCACTCTCCTCCATTTGTTCCATGTTTAACACCCTCTCTCCATCCATTTCTTTCTCCCCTACTTTACTCCCGCCATCTTCGCCGCAGTATCCATTTCTCTCTCCCGAGGGCAAATTACAGAACTTTTAGTCCAGTAAACATCCATCACAGGGTGAGACATGGTAAATGTCTCCTATATTTAGAACACAGCCAAAATCTTCATTACAGCTTCATTACGACTTGGCCTATTCAGGAAAATGTATCTGACACTTCTCTAAAATGTGTCAAAATCTATGGTGAGCTCATACATAGTACCACTCTACTTCTATCAGAGGTTGGAGCATTACTTTTTGCTCTCCAGCGAGCATCCTCAAAGCTGAAAGGGACAGGGATGGGTAATAATTAAGCTTATAATAGACATCTCAGTGGTTAAAAAAAGAAGGAGATAAATTACAGCTCTGTTCTTTGACATCACACTTCTGGCAACAATCACATACTTGAAATGTTTCTTGTAGCCATCTAGAAGCTTCTTGGCCCTGTCTGTTACTGGCTTCTGCCACTCTTCCGCTGTTATGCATTCCATCTGTTTTCGGTTTTGAGGAATCCCTTTTCAATGACACATTTCAGCTCTTTCAAAATATTTTTCAATGAGATTTAGTTCAGCCGTTTTTTTTTTTTTGCTGCTGCTGAAATGTGTTTTGTGTCGCTTTTCTTTTGACTGAGAGATCATCACCTCAAACCAGTTTTCTGACACTGGTTTAAACATTTGCTTAGAAAAAGTCTTGGTAATCTTCTGATTTCAACATTCCTTTGACGCAAACAATAGAGTTAGTATAAGATACAGCGAGGCAGTCTCACAGCAGAATGGAACATCCACAGATTTAGACTTGATGTAGGATATTCTTTTCCATATGGGCCTCATTTACTATCCTATATAAAACTGAAGCACTGCATTCCCAAATAGCCTCACTTTGGTTTCCTCTGTCCACAGAACAGTGTCTTAAAAAAAAACTATGGCTTATCTATGTCTGTATCTATGTTCGACCAACCCTGTACATGAAATTATGTATGTTGTTTTTACTTTAATATAAAGTCATCCTCATGTTTTTCAGAGGCCAAAACACTCATGTTGCACAATATCCTCACCAATGGGCCTGGGTCTCTCCCGGATCTCCCGATGATTAGAAGCGGGGTGTCTGTAGTTATCACGGTAGTGATGGGCGATGGCCATGTCGTCTAGCCTGTAGTGCTGCGGAGGGAGTGGGCCTGGGTGGGGCAGGCCGTTAGGCTGATAGGAGAGGCCATTGGATGGGCTGAAACGCTGGGCGGGGCTTATGGTGCAGGGGCGTTTGCTGGGGTGTACGTCGGGGTGCAAGGCACCATCTCGCTCAAAGCCGTTCTCTTTGGTTCTGAGTGGAGACACAGAAAGATGAGTTTTGAGTCCAGGTAACACTGTGTTGGGAAAATGTAGGCAATTATTATTTTTTCTACTGGCAAAAAATTCTTGTTCCAAGTAAAAAGCCAAACTGATTTTAAGACAGAACCTGAGACCAATTATGGCTAAAATATTTGCTGCTGTTATCAGTCTTCAACATATTCTTGCTAGAGTGATAGCCATTGAGATAACATAAGATTTCTTGGGGGAGAAAAAGGAAATAAAAGAGAGCCGAGCACATGATGCAGGTGCAAATTATGTTTATATCACATCTATTTCCTAAAAATTACTGGTACAACATTTTCATGTTACAGTTATTTCATACAAGAGTGAAACAAGTGGTCCATACTCTTGTGCTGTTGTCTGTGGTTTGAGTCCAACCTCCTACCAGATAAAGTAATTGACATGAAAGGCTGTTTTTTACAGAATTATCTGAAATTTCTTTTCTAAAACAGACCCATTCATGCATACACAGTTAAAGCTCGACTGTGCACGCTCACACAAATGCATGCATGCTCACACAAGTATTTTCCAGGGAATCAGGTGGATTTTTGTTCGCCTGCTTCCGAAGATTAATACGGCCAGGTGTGTTTGTGTGTGTGCATGCTTGCACATGTGTGTCTGTATTTCTGCAGTAAGTGTGTGTGTGTTCTCAGCTTTGCCAGTTCACAGTTAAAAAGTGCCAACCTCCCCCGCTATCTGCAGTCCCCCTGTTTCCTCTCTCCCCCTCTGTCTCACTCCTCTTCTTTCCCATCTCTCTCTCCGATGAACAGATTGAACTTCTTAATGAGCTGTTTTTATGGGCTCCTAATGCTCATCCACAGCTCTCCATATGCTATTTTCTTCCATCCGTCCATCTCTCTGTCTCCCTCGACTCATCCATCCTCCCCCTCCCACTCTTGCCTCCCTGGCCTTGCTGCTGCAACAATGTTTATATCTACAGGCAGCGGAGTGTACACAGCCCCACACATTCACAGTCACCACAGCAAAGCACTGACGTGTGCGCACACAGTTAACCGATGCATACTGCACATTGCAATCCACATGCACATACCAATACTATGACATTTCAATACTTTCATCTATTTACTGTGTTCACATTGAAGAATAAAGATGCAAATTGAATGCCATAACCTTCTATGTGGACCTCTGCACTTACTGTAGACACCAAGCTTTTCAGATATTGGACTCTGTAAAATACAGTGTTCAGTGACATGGAAAAGTTTGGCCATCAACAACTCTGTTTCTGTGAACTGCTAAAAATGATGGCCATATATCTAAAAGGCTTGCAGATTGTACATTTGTTTCATGTTTTATGTAGGATAGGTTTTTCAGGCTTTTACAGTTTCAAAATGGAAAAATGAATGGGTCTGAAAAAACAAGTCTTGGTTCCCTGCATGGCCATTACTTAGTAACACTCCCTTTGTCAAGTATCACAGCTTGTAAACAGCTTTTTGTAGCAGCTTAGAGTCCCTTGGCTCTTGTTTGTGGGATTTTCACTCTTTCTTTCTGCAAAAGATTTCTAGTTCTGTGACATTCTTGGGATGTGTTTCATGTACTGCTCTTTGAGGTCTGTCCACAGATTTTTGATGATGTTTAGGTTGGGGGGCTATGACCCCTGGGGCTCATGGGAATACCAGTTGCTTGCCCCTCTTAAGGTAGTTTATTTTGACTTTGCATGTGTGAGTTGAGGGTCATTATTGAGGGTCATCTGCACCACTAAATGGTCTATGTACACGGTATATATTTTAAACATGGGGGCTCCCCTAAGAACAATCCGTTTTTTAATCTTGAGATATCGGCATCAAAATAAATATCTGCAGGCAAGGCTTTTGTAGATTTGCCTTTTCTAGTGAGATGTTCTCTCTGAAAGTTTTATTGGTCTTTCGAACAACAAGTTGAAATTTACTGCTCATGTTAACTGTCAGCTGTTCATCACATTACAAACTGAGAAAACAGCCAACTGGAAAATACTTCTCTGTCCTCGTATAAAATTGTGGGCATCGAAATAGTTTCCATAGGTACGGTAAGGGTTTAGAGGGTGCGCATGGTTCCCTATCAATGAGACCAGTTTTGAGAAGTCAAAATATTCAAATTCATTGATGTTTTATCTGTTAGATTTTCTTACAAAGGCTCCGAACAAGTCAAAGACTAACAAGCTAAATAAAGTCTGAGGCCCTGGTAAAGATTGTTGGTGTTCAAAGTGATCACCACGGAGATCAGATCAACTTCTGTTCAGTCAATTATTCACAGAAAAAAAACTTTTAACATAAACATTGAATATCCCTGATGGAATTTTTTCAAAATATGCTAAATTAAGTAAAAGAATTTACTATGCAAGCAGTTACAGCAAATGTACCAGTAACTGTGCATTATCAGCTATTTCTTAAATATTGCCTTGTATGGGAATATTCTGGGTACACACTAAACAGTGTTTTTTTTTTCCTTTCTTTCCCTTGTATGCACACTACACCTGATATATGTGGTTTAGTTTTCAACAAACTGTTTTATTAATTAGGTTGCATTGACAGTGTATTGTTGCCTGTAATTAAGGATTCCTGTTCAAATTCCAATACTCTGACACAGACTGTAATAAGTAGGAATACAGAGCAGAGGTAAGCAGAAACAAGAGGTGCTTAGCCAGCCATATTGATGCTGGAACCTCATCTGTATGTGTTATCAGCTAAGCCTATCTCCCTGGGCACACACACACACACACACACACGCACACACACTCACACCGACGCACAGATTCACATACATGAAGCAGACTCACACTTTCACACATGATAGAGAACCATAGACACACATATATTCACACTCGGAGACTGTATTTTCTCACTGAATACGGGTGGCTACTTTCTTTTTTACTCACTACATATTTTCCCTCTCACACACACACCTTTTCCCCTAAGCCCATTCCCCAATGCACCACGGCCTGCAAATATGCAGGTATTACAGAAAAAGTCTGCCTATCATACAGTTGGGGGAACAGAGAGGTGAGAATTATTAATATCGCATTCAGCATTTTTGGCCCTCAGCAAATGAATGTACAAATAATGTAAATTTTCCTTTCCCCTGCCTGTACTAAAAAAAAAAAAAAACCTAGACCAGTGGGACTTTATCTCAAAAGACAATGCTTACATTGTACCTGTAGCACATACAAAAATGCACAACATAACATAAATGGAAGAATGCATGCTGGGTGTGTGTACTAGTATAGGCTCTGATATTAATCCAAGCTAATCTAAGTAAA
This sequence comes from Odontesthes bonariensis, assembly GCF_027942865.1. Classification (NCBI taxonomy): domain Eukaryota; kingdom Metazoa; phylum Chordata; class Actinopteri; order Atheriniformes; family Atherinopsidae; genus Odontesthes; species Odontesthes bonariensis. The sequence continues at coordinate 12,302,756 of NC_134523.1, forward strand.
ATTCTCCATAAATGTTGCTTGATGCGATTTATTCAGTTTGTAGTTCTGTTGCCTGAAATGAACTGTTCGCAGCTGCATGCAGACACACACATGATCGGTCTGGATGCATTTAGTGCTTGTTTCTCGTTTCCCTGCTTTGGAGGAAACTGCTGGAGGGGGGAATGAAGGTTTTACAATGGCGAGTGTTCCTCAACGTCTTACTGATTAGTACCTTTAGTGCAGGGAACATCGAGTCATTATCAAAATCTGGAGAGGTAGGTGATCCGATCCCGAGAGAGACACATACACTCTGTACTTACACAACCAAGCATGCGTGGACATAAATGTTCTGACTGATATAAAAAAGGATTCATATAAACTCACAGCTGTTCTCTTCCTTATTTTTTCTTTCCCTGTTATATGAAAGTGTTTGTGTGGGTCTACTTTTTCCATCTCTTCCACTTCTCAGTTCTGGCCCATTAAGAGCAGGAGCCAGGAGCCGAGAAGTTCAACAGAGCACATCACAAGGCCCGGTGGTGCACTGACAGACACTTCCCGTACATAAATTTACGCCTCACACTATTGCCTTGTATTGGCTCAGCTCATGTCTGAGGAGTAATGCACCAGTTCATGGTGATGCAGGCAGACTCAAAGGGATTTATGCATGAGCTCAAAAAATAAAAAATCTGAAAAAGATACAGCGACTTTACATGTAAAGAAGGTCAATTTGGAAACTCTACATTCTGACCTGTCCGTAATTGCGCAACAATTCTGAATCAAATTAAGATTCATCAAAAACCAAATAACCCAGAGTGAAGTTCTGAATTTGCGGTTCTCCCACCTGTCTGGTGTCCTTCTCTTGCCGTTCTCATTGACGTCCAGCAGGAGTTCGGAGGAGTCCACAGGGGACGTGGTGCTGGTGTCCAGGAGTAGCTGCTCATGCTGGGCCAGGTACTGAGCCGGGTTCTGCTTGGCTAGCCGAGCACAGTGCAGCAGCTCCCTCTGGAGGAGTGGCAGGTTGGCCTACGGGGAAAAAAACATCACTGAATTATCATGCCGTTTCACTAGCTAACATCTTTTAAAGATTTTGTCTATAATTTTGTGGCTAATTTGGGAAAAAGTGACACCAATTTGTCAGATTCTGAGCTTGGCAGTTTTGAAAAAATCTTACATCTTGAAATGATAATATAGCAATTAATCTTTGGTCTTGCAATAACTGTAGCTGAGGCAATTGTAGTCTGTTATGGAAGATCCAATATGCTGTTGGAATATACTAGTTGTGCTTGTGGCTTTAATTAAAGTATAATATACTCCTGCTTTATTTTGTTGTGATGTGATCTGAATTTAAACACACTGATTTGAAGTAACAGGAGACCCGTTTCTTCTGTTTCCTGTCACCCCTCTTTGCTTTGCATTGCTACCAACCCACCACTTCTCCCTGTGACCCAGTGCATTAACACCCATAAGGTTTCTCCATGCCTTATGCATTTTTAACAGAAGAGCGGCTATTTTCATTCTCTTTGACACACCTGCAACAAGGGGGTCTGCCTTCTTATGTTGAGTTACAGCGACATGCAGGTATGTGAGCATCGACTTCAAAGACATGTGATGGGGTGCATTTCGGAGCAAGAAGATGACAGTGTTGCGTCAGACAAGCTCAGACTAAAAGTGAAGGCTATTTTAGCGAAGTACATCACATGAGCCTTTGGAGGGGCCATCTTTGCAAATTTCAGGTCCGTTAATCTTTGTTCTGTCCTCAAAACCATAATCTGTCTCTAAAGTCTCCTGTTTTTTCTTTTTTCCCCAGTTTATAATCTCCATACCATAAACTTTAATGCTGCTTTGCTTCTGCTTCTATGACCATTTACTCTCGTCCTCCTCAGAGACAAAATAGAGAATGCAGAACCCAGCCATGAATTGTTTACTTATATTAATGCTTTAATCATTTGAAAATCTCCCTCCAGTAATTGGTTGCGGTAAAAGAAATGCCATGCGCTAGCCTTCGCTTTACCTGCCTGGGTTAATGGTCCGTTAATGGTTTATGATCATAATTACCCTCTGAAAAAAAGGAGCCCGGAATAGATTGCTTTGACCCTGCTGAACTCATATTTTTATTAATTAGAGGTCATCCTAATTGCCTGTGCGATGTGGGAGGCATTAACAAAAAGACTGAGTCAAGAAACGTGGACCAACTTAGAGAGTGATTCATTTTTCATATGATGAAGTGCAGTGATTTGCTTCTGTGCAGTTACCCAACATCTGCACTTGCACCTTATAAAAAGAAGAGAGAGATGTTCGTGTAGTGCTCAGCAGCCGCAGCTAAAATCTGCTCAGGATGATTTATTGTTCAAATACTCATTTTCTCATTTTGTCAAATGGTGCCAAAAACTATTCAGAATACGCCAAAGGGAGGCTATGCTGCGCTTCATCAACTTTCTGTTTCTGTGTAATTTACCAACGGAGGAGAATAGTGACTTGGTCTTCGAATGTCTTAATTCTTTTATTTTAACTATTTACTCTCACGACTCATAGTCACCACCAAATATGTTTACTCCTCTGTCTCGCCACCCAGCTTCCACATAAGCTTGACACAGAAATAGCGAAGCACTTTGACAGCAAAAGCACAACTTCGCCCTGGACACAGAGGAACACTGTTGCAAGAACTGCGAGGCGGGCGTACAGCCAGCACATCACATCACATGCATTGTGTGGTTTGTGATTGCCTCCTTCCAGTAAAGACTGACTCCGAACCAATTTGTGGTGAAGCATTAAGAAAAGGGAAAAGGAGTCCAGTGGTTTTGAAATGGGGGTATGAGGGCTGGTGGGATTGACTTGGTAAAACATAAGTGTAATGAGAAACCTTGAGCCCTGACGTGCATTGTTGCAGCTGTGCTTCAACGCACCTATAAAAGCTTCCCCACACCTCCAACTGCTCTCTGCTACCATATGGTAGCTGGCATTAAAGGCTCCGCAGTGGGAAGACACTAAAATTAGACTGGGGAGAGAGAGGCAGAGAAGGAGCGACGGAGGAAAAAAAAGAGAGTTGCATCTTTGATTCCACAGCCATCCCAGTGATACACTAACCATCTGGCGAGAAATGGAAAAGGGAGCTGGAGGATGGATGGAGGGACTGAGGACTATAATGTAACAACACAAAGACAGAGACAGACGGATAAAATGAGAAGGCGAGTGACGGCCAAATCGAAAGACGAAGAAAAGTTAAGGATAAGTAGGTGATGCAGGGAAGGAAAGATGGAGGACACAAAGTCTCGGCATGTAGCTTTAATAGCAAGTGAAGGCAGCTCTGGTGGGACCCATTTCTGATGCCCGTAACTATGCCAGATCTTAGACGATAATATAGGCTTGTGAATGTCAGTTTACACATGCACGCATCTGCAGATGCAGACATATGCGAGCGCACAGACAGTGATATATTGTGTTCTTTTAAATAGCATCCACCTGTCTGTCACTTGGACACCTATAGATAAAGAAAAGGTAGATGAACAGATAAAGAATGGGACTGAGGTAAAACACAGTAAAAGGCAAGTAAACAAAGCAGACATCCCAAGTCTCCTGGAAGTTCCGGGAGTCTCCCTGATATTGATAGTTAATCATGGATGCCCGCGAGTCGGATAAAATATCCCGGATTTTAGACTATGCGAGGGAGTGTTTTTTTTTTTTTTTTCAATGCGAGTGAGAGCGTGCAGGCGACACAATAACTCGTGCACGCGTTTCGACTGCGCGGGCACGAGAGAGAGAGGGGTGTGGGGAGAGGTTGCTTGTGAAACCTGTGCGTATTTGTCCAAAGCGATGCTCTGTTCGACAAACGTTCAAGTCGACTGCTTGTCAGAGGGCGCGCTGATTGGTTTAGTCAGCAAAATAAGCCAATAACGTTCGGTGTGGGAGGGCTTCCATTTACTCTCTGACAGTCACCTAAGTTACCCCTCAAAACTGTACATCCTGCCAAATGGCAGAGGGTGAATCCTCGAGTAAAAAACGAAAATATAAGACTCATTTTACAGCAGAATATACTAAAGTATATCCATGTCTAGTGAAGGTGAAGAATGATGACACCGTGACGAGGTGCACTGTATGCAGCAGTGACTTCAGTATTGCCCACTGCGGAGTCGGACTTAATGACTGTAAAAACATGTGGAGGTAGGCTAAGTTGAACGCGCCATCATCTGCATTTTATTTCTGTAGGTTAAATGCTGTTATAAAATAAAGCAAAACGTATCAAAGACTTATTTAAAGTATCAATACACATTTAGTTACTAAATTGTGTAGGCCTATATCTAACTAGCCAGCTACAGTATCTAACTATCTATATCCAGCCTGTCTAAGCCTTTTAAAAAATCCCCAATTTAATATGTTGATAAATAGGCAAAATAAATTAAGCGTAAATTAATTAAAGAAAATATGTAGAAATGATAGGCCTAATTATTATATAATATTAATTACCGTTAGTGAATAAACAGTTGGTGAAAAGTTGCTGGCCTTAAGTGTGTCTGTATGGGGCGGGGGTTCGATAAGCATCTCCCTGAAATGAGTTTTTGGAACTTGGGATGTCTGACAAAGTAAGAAAGCAAAGCAGCCTTGGCAGAGGTGAGTAAAAGAAATAAATGAGCTCTTTGTTAAATGTTACACTGGCCCCTGCACTCTATCTCTTACCACTCAAGGTATTGATTTTAGATCCACCTAAACCCCATAACATGATCTGAACACCAGTCTGTCCCATTTGTCATCTTTGACTACCAAAAATAAATCATAGCACTTCCATCCGTCTCCCCTCCAGCAATGCAAACTACTGACATCCAACAAAAGTTGTTCTGACAAACAAATGGCCGCTGTTCCATTTGTAGGTACAAACACAAGTATTATCATCTGTCTTCATTTTTTTAGGTGCCAGACTGGAATAGAGATAGTAGATGAGGGGAACGCTGTCATGACTGAAACAAGGCGACTGATGACAAATGAGCTGAAGCAAGGTCATGGCTGGATGCTTAGGAGAGTGCCCCTCCCCCGAGTAATGCAACGCTCTAATGGCTGAAAATGGGATGTCCTTGCTGAAATTGTGGCTTGGTGGGGATAAAGAATCAATGACAAAACAAGCATGAGAGGAAGAGGAGAACCAGGCCGGAGAGGAGCATATGAAACCACAGTTGTCGTGATTGATTTCTTTTCTTTAAAATAACAGATTTGTTTCTGTTGAAATGTTGCACAGACAATAATATAATTCGGGCACAGCTGTTAGCAATCACAGAGTGATACTGGCTTTGTTACTCAAGTGACTTGTGCAAAATTGGAGGACAGCAAAAAAAGAGACATTTGGTAAAAAAAGTATTTTTTTTGGTAAAAAAGTATTTTTTACCAAATCAAAAAACACAGAGGCAAGAAATCAGCAAATTATGGATAAATGTAAAAGAGATTAAAAGGTTAAAAAAAAAGGGATAAAATGAGGATGAATATCATGAACATAAGTATGCACATCTGGATCCGGGCTGACTAAATGCTTTCCAGATTTGGCTGATCAGACGTACAGGCAGGCAACCCGCATGTTGTAATTGTATTTAAATATCTACCTTCAGAAAGGGTATGACAAAAGGTCGCAGGGGGAAGTTGGTGGCTTCTTGGAGCTTGGAGTGAAATTCTTCGATGGTTAGCGTGGAATTCTGGAGGAGAAGAGAGAGACAGAGAGAAAACACATGAATCCATGTGGAAGGCATTAAGTGATAATATTACTTATTGGAAGCTAAGCTATATCCTGGCCTGGAGTGAGTGTTTAGGCTTTTGTAATAGGAACCATATGTGGCAGGCCACAGTGAAAAGAGCCTTACGAAAAAAAAAAAAAGCAGACCCATCTCCTTCAATTAGCAAAACTAACACTCATGCAGTCTTATCGTGTTAAAAAAAAGGCAACAAATGATCATTTTAAGTTTTTGAATGTATAAAGCTCTAACAAGTTGCACTTGAGAATAAGTGAATTGAATAAAGACAGATCATTTATGACTTTATTCTCTTAGAGCCTCTAAGACTACACTCTAAGAACTACTAAGGACTCCTCTGCACGCCACAAAAAAAGTCATTATTTTTACAAGTTGATTCGTTATTCATTCACTATAAGTAGCATAGAGGACATGAAGTGAGCTGTAATTCTCTTATGAAGTCTTATGAAGTTACATGATAATTAAACTGGGTGCAGAATCTTGTTTTTATTGATTTACATTGCTGAGTCAAGTTGGTTGGCTTTTCAGTCTGTTTTCACACCAGCAAGGCCCTGTTAAAATGTACATATTCTATGTCTGAAAGATAACTGCGAGTTAATATGTGTGTACCACATTCCCTAATGCATGTTTTCTTTTTTTTTTCCACAAAGCAGCATATATCTTGTAGTTTTGAACAGGATCTTGTGAAGATCAGGATTTGTCGAGATTATTTAACTGAAATAGAGTCTCCTAATCTCCCAAAGGATACAATTTATTTCTGTCTTAATTGCCTTCTCTTCATTTCCATTGCTACTATTTGGATGCTCACCCTCTCTGTTGTATATGTACATGGCTGGCATTTGTGCTCTGCATGTTACCCCCCTCCGTCATTTCAAAGAGCTGAGCATGCACATGAAAGAGGAAAACATAACAGACAAACGGGGGGGATCGAGCGAGACAGAGGACGTAAAAAAAGCAGCAGATACTATTCTTATTATTTCCTCCCCGCACTCTCCGCGTTATTTCCCAGACCTGAATTTTGTTACACTCAGTCTTACATCTGTTCGCCCAGATTGTGTCGGGGCTGTTCTTGACAGCTAGTGAAACCTCCTGAGTCTCCCTGGCTCCCTCTCCCCTCCACACAACTAGCTAATTAACAGTGTCACTCTTTTCAAAAAGGCAGAAGGAGGGACGGAGAGATGGTGGGAGTGGAGGGGAAGAGGGGGAGAAGCAGAGAGATATGGTGGGGAGGTGTGCAAGCCAAAAGGACACAGGAGAGACATGTGCGTATGCAGACGATGAGAAACATAAACATAGTGAAGCCAAAAGCAGGTTATGCTCTGTGTGACTAATTAAAAGAAAAAAAACCTCCCTCCATCTTTTCAGCCTCCTCCTCCTCCCTTCTACACAACATTCAGTCACTATTTCTGTATCCCCGCTGCTCATTAGGCTCAAATTCTCTCTGATCACACAGATGTGTGCTAAATCTTCAGGTTTGCACATGCATTTTACACATGTATTTTTTCAGCTATAGCCTTGGCATAACCATGTCAGCCAATCTGGAGAACACATCTGTCTTGTCGAATGAATAAATGAAATTTAATAAATGTATTTTCATGTTTGCAGCTTAAGTTGAGCTGCATCGGGAATGTGGAAATTTCTGCAGTAGAAAAAATTGCACCTAAAAGATTTAGATGCGATTTAACAATTTAAGGGCTCCAGCATAAACATACTGTTCATGAAGCTAACGCACTAACGCTATCGCGATCCACGAATGGTAAAATGCCCAAGTTGTAACGATGTATATTTTTCCAATCCTAATCATGTATATTTAACTCCTAACCCAAAACTTAAACGTTTGTGAATGAGAGGAAATTAGTCAACTAAATAAAAGGAATGTGTAGAATATTGTGCAGGATGGGAGTCGAAATTGTGCCGCCTTGCATGGAAGTTTGTGACATAGTACCCTCTGCAATTCATTCCTTCTTTCAGTGTATAAGTGAGGCCTGAACAGTGGACATGATGATGTATACAGTGAGGCGTTGAGCGTAAATGTTGAACATTGAATGGCAAAGTGATGATATTGCATCGTAGGGCACATCTCTGGAAGGGGCATAGTAATTTTACAATTTTTAGGCCTTTTAAGTTTAAAAAGTACGAGGTTGTTACACATTCTGTCCCAAAAAATCAGGTTAAGATAAGAAAAAATCCCTTTACGGTAGAACAACTTTTAGACATCTGAGATGTGGTCCAAACTACACTCTTCTTCGTATTATCCACGTTTTAAAAGTAGCTAGGTACTCAAGCTGTTCAATAAATGTAGTAGAGCATAAAAATGGCAACATTTCCTTCTGAAATGCAGCGTACGGACAAGCTAGCATGAATGGGAAATACCTACACAAACTATCTCAAAACGTACTTAAAGGTTACACTTTATTAAATACTCGAGAAGGAAGACAATAACAGAATTTTGGAGAGAATTTACAGTTTCCTTAAAGGTTAAGGTCTAAAAAAAAAAGCCTGAACAAATATCCCCTTTCACTTCCAGCCATGAAAACATCAAAGTAATTGCAGCAGTCTCTTCTGTGACTGACAAGTAAAATTACATCATTGAATCTTCACTCCTCCGCTCCACTCCTTCTAAATGGTCCTTTGGGAATGCTCAACATATTAGATGAATTATTCTCAGATATCTTGCTAATAGAGGTATTCTGGGAGCCCTTTGACACGTTTACAACTTATATATATACAGCAGCTACTTACCACCAGCCCCAGCACTAATGTGCGGACTCGCTCGCCAATTTCAGGTGAGATGTCGTTTCCAAACTGCTGAAGAGTTGTAAGGAAGCGTTTGAGCTTGCTGAGCTGTCGGGCGCCACAGGCCGGCGGCAGCTGCTGATTGGCTAAAGACGATGAGGAGGACGAGCTCGGACCGTTGCTGTAGCCATTGGGAGGAGATGGAGCGCCATTAAGGGCTGTTGGGGAGTGGCTAGTTCCATTGGTTACTGTGTGTGAAACAATGACAAGAAGAATAATGTATTTTTTTTAACATATTTTAGTTATTGTGTATATTCTATTTTCTGCTGAAGGAAATCACTCATAAGATAACCTAAAATCCCGGAGAGCGCCTTTTACAAACACCAACAAAAGGAGCAACATAGATCGGCTTCATTGAGACTTAAGAGCTGATTTGAAATTATCCACATTCCCCCTGAAAACATTCGCCATCCTCCACATTTGTTTCCAATTGTTGCGCCTCGTTTGAACCCTTGCGGCATCCTCTCATAAAAAAACACATTTTTACGTTTGGAGACACGTTGCTTCCCTCCACCTCCATCGCCTTTCCCCATCTCCTCTACAGTCCAAACAAGGAGGGACAGTGGGACCCCCATCGTGCAAGAGCACACGATCAGTGTGTCACTATGTGTGTTGTGGGAGTTAGTGTACAAAGAGATACAAGGCGGTATAAAGCTCTCTCTTTAATGAGATTAGGTTTTGACTAGCGATCCACTCACTCCCCCTCTGGCCGCCGTCCAAAGCCGCCACTGTAAAGAGGGGAGAGAGACGAGATACTCAAACTGCATCTGGTAACAATTACGTCGGATGGAAATCAAAGCATACTGCTTTGTTAAAACCTTTGGCATGCGTAATGAGAGAGCTGGGCCTTTCCTCCCTCATTGCACGGAAGCCCAGACGTTAATTGTGGAGTGCGAGCGTTTGCAGCAGAAAGAGGAAGACAGATACAAAGGGAGAAAGTAAGTACCAGAGATGAAAAAAAGGGAGAGTATGCAGCTGAAAAAGAACAAAATAATGCACCGCTAAGACAGACTTGAGTGCTCTGAATATTCTGAGCCACAGGGCCTCTGATTTCCTTGATTCTAGTGCTCTTCATGCGAGTGGTTAAGTATCTACTTCTTAGAGAATACTAGGGTGTAATTTGCTCATCACAAGCAACGTGCGCATCATGGCAAAGCTCAAACAGTGTGTAAGCAAGGGCGTTAATGAACTTGTTGGGGGAGTTGTTTGCAATTTGGAAAGGCTCAATGCAACTTGTTAAGAGGGTCTTGTGATGCTGATGCTCCTCCTTTAGTTTTTGTTTAATTATTTACATATTGTGACAGTGTGAGCTCACATGGATCTGCTCTCCTTTAGCTTGAGTTGTCGTGTATATTTTCCTTCTGGGCCTGGGGTAAAATTATACCCCTGTTGTCTGATTTACTGCTGTCTAGCCATTACTTTAAGACTGGTTTAGGGTTATTTGCTCACACTTAATCCTTCACTTTTGAAAGCTCTAGGCCACACTGCAATATTTCTATGTGGGTGAACATGGGGCCTGCTGTCGTTTTGCTTCTTAAAGTCGACACATTACGAAGAAACGATTCAATCTGGACCGGTCATTGCGCGTCTCAACATCCATTTGACCCAGTTAAAACAAATGATCATATCAAGGTGTAGCACATAATCATCACATATATTTGTTTGATAAAATACCAAAGATTGCTGGTCTATTTTTTGAGCATCTGACCAAATTTCATTAAACTTGATGGCGTGCAATCAAAAGTGTAACCCATTACTCTTTGATGAGGATCCACATCACTTTTATCAAAACTGTGAGAAAAATAAATCAACTCTGGCACAGGATGTGCTCCACAAGTGTCATTTACATTCTTTCATCCACTTTGGCACACAGCAATTACTGCAGCAAGTATGCATTGGAAAGGCCTTTAATTACTGCCAAGAAAATACTACTGTGCCTTTCTTCGACTTTTCTCCAGCATTAGAAACTTCTACCAACTGTTGACTTCTCCTGGTTATAAGCAGTCGTAGTTTGTGTGCATCTCTGGTGGCAAGCAAAAGTCCTACTTTACTCACATGTTGTGGGCGTGTAGGAGCTGTTTCGGGGGGCTCCTTGTGTACTGGGCGGGGGTGGCATGGTAGGGGGGGTCAACCTGGACTGTGTCTTGACGTCCGCAGGTGAGTCGGGCATGGTGGAGCGCTTCCCAGTGCGATCTGAAGAAACACAAAGAAGACAAGGCAAATATTTTAATAACAGGGCTTAAGAAAAGTCATTCTGCATGTGTTTGCCACCAAAAACTGCAAGTTGTAATTTGATGAGATAGAGTGCAACGGGGCAGACTAGATCTGAAAATAGTTGGCTCACCAGAACATGTGCATGTAGCGCATGCCTGTTGTTGTGCCCCGGTGACACTGCATGTACACAGACACAAGCAGATACCTGACACAGGATGGTAAATCTGCAGCGAATCTTGGTTTCGTTCCACAACCATCTGTGCTGCCCTGAACAGCCACATGGCCACCAGACTTAATGACTCCAGCGCTCATTACAGTCAAACTAATACACACAGTCGCTCTCACACCTTAATGCTTGTATCTCTGGATACTATATTCACATCTGTTCAACAGGAAGACATTTCCAAGATAAAAAATGTTATCAAAACATTTTCTCTGACGATAGGCCTATTTTCACCTAATTCAGTTGCTTTGTGCTCAGCAGATAACCAACCATATCAAAAATACGGGAACAACAACAAGGCATTATCAGAGTCCTGCAGTGGCACAAGGGCAGAGTCCTTATTGTGCAAGAGGAGATACAGAACTTCTCTCGGCAAAAGCGGTAACAAGTCTATCACTGAGTCAACACACCATTATCACATAATGGGACACATTGTAAAAAGGATATTATAAAAAAAATTGAACACAGAGGAAGAAGGGTGGTGGGAGAAAGGACAAAGGAGATACAGGAGGGAAAGGAGGAGCTGCAAGGCAAACATATGTTCAGTGTGTGACAATGGAAACTTTGGTGTAATCATGGCGTGGATGCATGTGCAACACATGCACTGTGAGGGTACAGGCATTCTGTAATCAGGGTGGTGAAGAGGCATGTTCCACAGACACTGCTGGCCCTGTAGTTCATTTTTTCCAGGACCCTTGAGTGCGTTTACGAGTGTGAGCATTTTATGCCTGATGCATATGCGTTTGATTATAATTTATATCTTGTATTCTTTTTCTTTAACTTTTTTCTTTATTTTTTTTGCCTATTCAAATCTGTAAAGCACAGAAAACCTACGTTTAAGTATTTGATTGTTTGGCATGCTGAGAGTTTAGGTAAAATGAAAGAGACAGGATCGCCTAAGCCGGTAAGCTAAGCCTTATCACACTGCCTTGCTGCAGCAGTCTAGGTGCACCGTGACTAAGAATTTTAGTCAAGCTAACTTGGCTTTTGCAGACAGGCAAGTAAGAGATGGAGATGTCACTGAAACGCTATATGGCGTTCCATAACTCCGAATCCCATTTAACACAGTCTTGTTTATTTTAAAGTAGATGTTAACCCTTTGAGAAGACCGCAGAGGGAGTATGATGTAACTGTGTGAAACAATCAACTTCTATGCAAAGTAAATCCAAACCAACTACACTCCAGTGCATCATCACTGGCAGCATACACTAGAACTGTAATGATTAGCTTCTATGGGCTTTAAAGGCTTATCATCGTTACTGTACCGTCACTGAGAAATCATTTTTTAAAGCAGCTTTAAGATAAGCAGGAGGCAACAAAGACCTGTGAGCTGCTGCTGGAGGATTGGTGTACGCCATCATGCAAAAACAATTAAAATAAATGTAGTGACACTGGCAGCCTGAGACGCTGGTGTATTGTCGGTGCAGTCAGTGTATTGTTTTGTGGTGTGTAAGTGATGAAAAACGGAAATGGAAAAAAAAATTTGCCAATCCATATTGCCAGAAAACAGAGGTAAACGAACATCAAATCTCTTCCACAGACAAATTCCTTCTTTTAACTATGAACGGCTGTCCCACTCTAGCTCAGAGTATACTGGCACTTATTCTAGACTGGGTGGCTTTTATAGTGATCTGGGGGATGCAGACCACAACTGAAAAGTAGAACCTAAAATCTGATAGGCTAACTGGGACATCACATGTTCCCGTGCTTTTCAGTTACCCCCGTTAAAAAGATTTACTGGATGTTAGGTTTATCATTAACTTATGCGTGGTTTTAGTTTGGCAAAGGAGATTAGGGATGGAATTTGGGGGGAAAAAGGATGAAATACAGACAGCAGAGTGAATGGATAAAGATTAGAGATTAGTGAAGAGATGTAATTCAGAAAGCATAGAACAGGAGGTAAAAGAGAAGTCAAAATGAAAAGCGGGCAAACAGAAAGGTTTGACTATCCAAACCTTGTCTTTCTCTCTCTACCTTTTTCCTCACACACCCAACACAGTGAACCTTTCTCTGTTCCTGCCAACCTGGTCAGACTGAAAGGTTTAACACTCTAGTTTCAGCACCATGAAAAAGTCTGGACTATTTATTCTATAAACTCAGGACATAGCAGAATAGCTTGTGGAAACATAGTCTTAGCTCTGTCTGCCAGCTATCATATCCTGTGTGCCTATAATATAATCTGTGAAAATACAAGGTCAGTTTTCAAAGATGGCCGGGTGACAGAAGCCATGGTAATTTATCATTTTCCAGTCAAACACATAGATCTCATGGTGTTTCTACTCAACAAGCCTAAATCAAATGGAGTAAAGTCACAATTTCAAACATGGTTGCGCTTATTTGGTTTCAATGGATCTTTGAGCTCAAGCTTTCCATAGATGTGTATATTGCCTTTTCTAATTAGGTGGTTATTTCTGGTCCAGCTCACATGATCTATACTTGGTAGATAGAAGGACATACAATTAGGATTTAAATCCTTGTGAAATGACTTTAATGTTTGTGACTAGATTGAAAAAACGAACAGACAAAACAATATGATACACCACAATAACATTTGAAATCAGATCTCAGGACGTCCCCACCTCAGATCATTCTGTGAACTGGCATTGTTTTACACCAGTCTATATAAACACACATGGAGTGCTGTGCATCAGTCAAAAAATACTTTTAAAAAAGAGCACAATGTCTGGCCTTAAAATCCACCTGAACTCCTGCTTGGAAATGCAGGCCCTGCAGTCGTATGAAAAGATGGGTTTGGTTACAGGCTTGTAATTGGGGACTAACACCTGGGTCAGAATTATGATTAGATGAAGATGAGAGAAACAAACCCTGAAAGCATTTGAAACTCATCTGCAGTCCCTCAGGTGAAGATGAAAAAAAAAAAAAGAAAAGAATGAAGGATAAAGAATGAATTAGTCTGAAACCCATGCGCACATGCATCCAGAAAAAAACACGATCTTGCACACACAAACCCTCACACGTACTCGTGTGTGACTTATACACAGCATCGTCTCTGCTTCTTATTTGATTTAGAGTGCTACACAGCATATAGGCACAATAAAATCAATGGCTTCAAACTAACCAGCAAGGGCTGTATCCATCCATTTGCTCTTCAACTGCTATGCCTCTTGAATCAATAGCAAGTCTCCCTCTACAATGACTTTGTTTTGGAAAAAAATAAAAATACATCTTACAACTCAGGCATATGATTGAAACAACTCACAGCGTGCGTCTGTTTGCTACCCATTTTCATGAGTAAATATGGGATTTACATCTTAAGCTAAAAAACATATGAGCAAGACAAACAATCAGAAAAGCTCTCATTTTATTATAGCAATAGAACACAGCTGAAAGACATCAATTGCTTGCTTCCTCATGCATAATTCAGTTAAAAAAGCACCCTTAAACAACCTTGAAATGTAGGGCATATTCTCCAGTCTAATACATCTGTTAAAAGTTAATGGTTGTATGCACATCTATTGTCCATTTATTATCCCTGTTACGGTCCTGCCCGCATAAAATCATAAGGGAAGCAGCAGATCTGCGGCCAGTCAATCGTACTCCAGAACTGGACGGGTATTGATGTGTGGAGCCTTAATGGAAAAGGGGGTGATGAGTGCTGTGACTTTTACCCAACTCACATTATGACTTCTCAGAAGTGCTGTCGTCCAGCCGTTAATGGATTGAAGAGGATGAGAACAGTTGCTGAAGAGGAAGCAATTAGATATGAGGGAACAGAAGAGCCTCTTCAACGTGTGTTGTTTCACTCTGTGCAAGCAGAGGTGCCAAACCTATTGATCATGCCTGTGGATGACAGTGATTAATGTCTAACAGTAGCCACTTCATGCATGTTTTTATCTATACCATCATAAAGAAGCTCTTAGCACAAATACTTGTAGAAGAGCTAGCTTGGAACCCATGAGAATACATGAGCTGTGGTGTTACGTCAGTGAATATTGTTACGCAGCTATCATATTGAATATGTCAAAGGTAATTACACTGATATCTGAATTAGTCACAAGATTCCACAAGGAAATAACTGGTGTTTGCTTTGACTACGTAGCTTTAGAAACATTTTGCCTGTGACCCTTTAAGGCCAAACAGTGCCTGTTTACACTGTCATGCTTTGGCAGATGATAGACATCTATTCAATTAATCCTTTGACCTACTAGAAAGCTTCCCAGCAACCGCACTGGTATCTTGGGCTTTACTGTATTGTCTGTTAACAGCTGAGAATACAACATAGGAATCTGAATAATGCTAACCTGTCTTGAATCTCTCCAAAGACGCTCACAAAGACTCTCTGTAATGTTAACAAAGCAAAAGTGGACTCACTCCGTTATGTTGCCTCTTTAATCAATTCAAGAAACCCTGGCAGAACCCTGGACAACTACCTGCCACTCAAAAGTATGTCTTCACACTTACATCATCCATTTGTAAAGTCCATGATTACGTGATCCTCACTGTTTGCAAAATCTCTCCCTCTTTCTTCTATGTCTCCCTTTCTTCGCCTTCCTCCCCGTTGCTCGCACTCTCTTTCAGCCGAGCTCAAAGAAAGAAGATTTTATCCCCCCGCTGACTTGAGATACATGCCTTTTCTAAGGTTACATGCAAGTTACATCACTTGCCTAAAACAAGGTTGTTGCAACGAACGATATCTAGGAGGAGCGTGGTCCCTGAGAAACGGTTCACTGTGTCACAGAGAGGACTTTTCTAACCCACTGCTCAAAGCAAGAATGCAACATTATGCCAAACCCTTATACATTTCATCATCACACACCCAGCCAGGAGGTCATTTTGTATTCAAATCACATTATGAAATGAGGACAACGTTGCCTAACTTTGATATTTTAGATCACTCGTCGAGGCTACAATGACTTCAAAGTCTATCATGAGGAGATGGAGTCAAACAAACTCCATTACATGAGCTTCACTTCATGAGCCAAAATTACCTGTACATGTGTGTGTTTGCATATGTGTATGTGAGCTCTGGTGTCAAACCACTGAAGACCCACAAAATTATCTGATAAAGGTGGCGCCACTTGAGAGTACTCACATAGACAAATGCCATTCTTCAAAAGAATGGCAATGAATTGCAGTCTTGCTGGGTGAATTTTTGAGAGCTGGCGGCTGTGACAAACTATTTACGATGTGCTGGCGCCTATTCGAGTTCAAGATTGTATTAGTCAGACAAGAGATACCATCATTATGAAGTTAAATGGAAAATGCATATACACCCTACTTGTGCCATAAACACACAGGCAACAAACACCTTTTGTGCACACGATGATATGTAGGTGGTGAAGTGAAAACCGTGAGGCGCTGAAGCTGCAGGGAGACTGTAAATTGAGCACTAATGTCCACAACATGCCAGTGTCTGTGCAGAATGGAGCCTCTGGGTGTGTTATACCTACAAACACACAGAACGCAATAATGTGCGAAGAGATGGAGTAGGTAATGGAAGAGACAAAGCGATACTGAGATGATGTGATAGTGGCTCGTGGCGACTGCCCTGTGTGCCGGGTGCAGATGTGGAGAGAGGGACCGTGGACGGACACAAGAGACAGATAACAGTTGAGAGAGTGAAAGGGCAGGTGTGTTAAAGAGCACCGCTGAGGGACAGGTGGATGATTGAGATTCAGACCGAGTCCACACAGAGTGAAGAAAAATATATCTGTATGCAAGAGGAATGCCACACACACACACACACACACACACACACACGCATACACACACAGCCAGATGGAACAGTATGCAGAGCATGTCCCGTCAAACTCCACCCGCTTGTCAAGAAGATGTATGGATGCAACGCCCTACCGCAAGCCCACACAAACACACACAGACACACAGCTGCAAAGATGCACATTGCATGCAAAACAACATAACTTTCTTTCTCTCTCACGCACACACACACACACACACACACACACACACACACACACACACACGTACACACACATCTAATTGCCATCCTCTTTAAATTTATTCCCCTCCCCAGCAGATGCGGGATGCAGAGGGGAGAAGTACAAGCATCAGTGCTCTTCCCTTCTCTCACTCCTTCTCACCATCTCATTCCTGCTCCTCTTTTCCTTCTCTCTCCTTCCTTTCTCTCCTCTCTTTCCTTTGTATATTCGCACCTCCCATCTGTGAACAAGCATTGGTGATCATACTTTGTTCCCTAAAGGTAATTCATGGCTGCTGTTTCATTTAGTCTCTCAGTCACATTGCAGTGAATGATGCAGAGACGCTGGCCACACGGTACTTTCTATTTGCAGAGAAATTAGCATACTATATTAGCAGTCAGGATCAGGCATCGTAATTTCATCATATCATTACTTTACATGTTTGTTTAACTATTCTTATAAATCAAACGTTCATGTTCATAACTAGAATGTGTAATTGCCGTGTTGGTCCCCAATGCAAAATATAGCAGGTACAGAATTTAACATAAGGCTCAAAAAATGTAAAACTGTTGTGCATTTCCTGGGCTATAGAATAATTACCTGTTGCAATATATTTGCCAAAAAAAATGTCAACGCTCCCAAAGCATTGAACTCCTATGCTTTCTTTTGCAAATTATAACATGCTCATTTGGCATTACATGAAGTCGTCACAAACGTAAGATTCCACAAGTATTGCATGTTTAAAAGCGCTTATAAAGAATGGTGATGGTGTTGTTACACCATTAAGTTGTAAATCTAAGAACTTTTAGCTTTTGGATTTTGTTGTCAGTCACAGTTGGTCGGGATTATGCATAGAAATATGTGGTGAGATGTAAATATTAATAAAGAAGTGGTTAGGGTTAAGCATAAAAACACACGGTCAAGCTTAAAAATTGGTAGATGCAAGGCTCCAGGATCACAGCACACTGCCTTAATGCCTCATTAGCTATACAAAACAATAGGCAATAAAATAAAAAATTACTTTGATAGTATCACATTTTTTTAAATGTGGGAAAAAACGCCCGTTACACGTTTTCTTGCGAGTGGGCTGTACTTCTTCCCTCTGAAATGCTAACAAGCGCTTACCCATACTTCAGATACTTTTTCTAAACTCTTAACACAGACTCACACCTACAAAACACAATTGGCCAAATGGATAATTTTCTTCTCAAAAACACATTTTGTTAAATATATAATAACTCTTCATTTCAAAATAGAACACATCTTTCTCTGCACACATTTTTTACCAAAACACTGGAAATCTGACTCAAAATGAAATTATTCTGTCAAAGAATAACACTTGTTTACACTTCACAAGGTACATGCAGTCAATCAAAATACACCAGGTTTCAAAATACTGGCTATTGTTGACATTACAAAAACTGCATAGACTTTTATGTTTCAGTTTTACAGGTATTTGCATGCAAAACATGAAATCCACCGTTTTTTCACAAAATTTCTTGGTTGGGAACTGAATGTCCACATGTAATGTTCACATTCAAAGGCATTCCAGTAAAAAGCAAATAAGTATTTTTTTTCCTTTACTGTTTACTACAGGAGGTACAGTAGAAATGCTGTTTACAATATGATAGAACAGAAAACAGTTAATTTACAGTGAACAAAAAATCCATGAAATACACAAGAGCATTCTGAACAAAAAAACAACAGCAAAAAGCCCAGATAAAAAGGGGGGGAACTAAAAAAAAAGCACAAAATTACTGATTACTGATCTCTGTGATCTTCAGGGTTAGGCCACATGTTTTCATCAACATCGCATCTGATATTATCCAAGGCGAGGCACCTGGGATAAAACCGCTTGGTATGTTGGATCCACCCTTGGCAATCATCAACTGTGATGTCCCTGCAGCCAGCATCCATGGCTTCAAGGAGGGACATCTGGTCATGTGGCTGATGGTCATAAACCTTCCACCTCCATGCAGAAAAGAACTCCTCTATGGGGTTGAGGAAAGGTGAATAGGGTGGAAGGAAGAGACGTACCAGTCTTGGGTGGACTTCAAACCATGTAGTTATTGCTTGCGAATGATGGAAAGCCACATTGTCCCAGGTGATTACAAAGGTCCTCATGTTTTCACCCTGCTGATCCTGCTCTGGAACCAGGTGCTAGTGGAGATCATTGAGGAAAGCAAGGAGGCGCTCGGTATTGTAGGGTCCAACCTGGCTTCTGTGAAGGACTAATCCTGCATTTGCAATTGCTACACACATGGTAATGTTTGCCCCTCTCTGACCGGGCACATCAACTGTGGCCCTTTTTCCAATTACATTTCGTCCACGTCTTTTGGCCAGATTGAATCCTGCCTCATCTATGTATATGAATTCATGAGGGGCCTGGTTGGCCTCCAATTCCATAACTCTCTGAAACAAAGTTTATGTAAATCTCATAACTGTATACCATACTGTACTGTAACCTATTACTGTGTAGGTTACCTATTTGCAAAGTGCAAAGCTTATAGAACTGGACATTGAATTGAATATACAGTACTATACCTGGATATATTGTCG
The DNA here is from genome assembly GCF_027942865.1 of Odontesthes bonariensis. Taxonomy (NCBI): domain Eukaryota; kingdom Metazoa; phylum Chordata; class Actinopteri; order Atheriniformes; family Atherinopsidae; genus Odontesthes; species Odontesthes bonariensis. The sequence continues at coordinate 12,322,153 of NC_134523.1, forward strand.
TCGTAGCGCCTTGACTCTCTCACTGTTCCTCTCAAAGGGAACAGTGTAGAGCTGCTTCATCCGCACTCTGTTTGGACAATGTCCGAGTAATGGTTGTGAGGCTGATGCTATCGATATTGTCAAATATCTCATGGTCCTCCACAATTCTAGTTTGAACTTCATGTAGTTTTATTGCATTATTTGTAACAACCATTTCTACAATGGCAAGCTCTTGATCATTATTGAGGAGCTTTCCTCTTCCCCCAGAGGAAGGAAGACGTTGTATTCTTTAGAGCAGCAGTCCCCAACCACCGGGTCAAAGAAAAAAAATGCACCAAAATAAATAAATAAATAAATAAAATAAATCAACATATGCATTACTGTATGACCTTATTGACATGTCAAGTGGGAATAGAAATAATTATTCAGTTGTTTGTTTATTATCAGCTGAGATATATTGTTTTTGAACTGATATCACTACAGAAGCAGAGGTTTTTATACTGTATCTAAGGTTTGGAATATTGTTTTTGCTATTGTGGGATGTTGTGTGTTAACATTCTTAAATAATGCAAAAACAATCCATAATTTTGTTGGGGGGTATAGCTTGTCTGTTAAGGAAATGTGTTTGACTGGATATTGTGTGAAATGACATGAAATGTGTGAATGGTATGGCCACAAAATACCCATGCTGTGCTAATTGTGTTAAGAGTTTAGAAAAAGTATCCGAAGTATGGGTAAGCGCTTGTTAGCGATTGAAAAAAACTGTAAATGGATGCTAATTATCTTGTGCTTAGTAACCACAGGTGTAAATACTATATATACAAGTAAAGTAGGGCCTGCTCTTATGAGCCTGTTTGCACCAATACAGAGTTTAATGTTTGTTGCCCTTATTTCACTCTTTTTTCAATGGGCCAGGAGCAAAATACATTTGTAACTAGGCTTAAATGGGAAGCCTTGTACCTGATGTTATTCATTGGACATAATTTACTGACATGCCTTTATGTTAATTTTTTTAATAAAGTTTGAATTATAGTTTAATGGATTATTTGAAGATCAAGGAATCACCAGTATGGAATGCTGGGTAATGGTAACTGTGGATATACAAATAACTTAGCAAATAGCGCAAAGTAAACACTGAAGCGATAATAGCAAGCTAAGCATCATTATGCATTGAGATGAGCAGGTCCACTTTGTCCATCTTATATTGGGGCCTGACACTGACTCAATATGGTAATGTATATTTTGTATTAATTATGAATCACTTGCAAGACTGAAGATTTTTATTGAGAGAAACTTTGACTTTAGGTTAAATGTTTTTTTTGGTATCATGAGTGAGGAGAACGTTAATCGCATATTTCTCTTATTTCAGACGACACAATGCTGTGTAGCAACTCAAATATAATACAATAATTCAATGGAAAAGACTGCATGACAGATTGCAGTATGCAAAATTTGTGTTTTTCATACATACATACTTAATTTTGTCTTATACTTTGCCAGTTTTTTTGTCTGCATGACACAGAGACAGATTTTGAAAGAGTCATGGTACAATCCGAACAGATCTGCTGCTGATCAATGCTGACAGTCCTCTGCATGTCCCATCATATCTGCATTTCTCTCTCAGCGTAACATAAGGAGATTTCTCAGTCGCACACAAAGGTCTTAACACCATCTGTTCAAGCACGCAAACGTTGACGCACACACGCAGGCACTAATGCACACAAGCACAAAAATACACAAACTAAACACATGCTGCAAACACATTCGCACACACACACACATTGGACACTGAAACATATGTGGCGTATAACATTAAAAGCCCACCATGTTTTAAAAAAAAAAAAAACTGTTAAAAAATAGATTTATTGTAATGTCTGTTTTATCCATCTGTGGAAATAAAGTCTCTCTTGCAGAAAGAGAGGAAGGTAGTGTTTAAGCAACAATAAAAATGATTCACAGCGCCCGTTACGCATCCTCTCAAATCGAACACTCTCCTGCCACATATTGTTGCCACTCAAAATTGAACTATAGGGTCTTGTAAAAGAAAAGGCAGACAAAAGGAGCGGGTTACAGAAAATACAGTTACAGAAAAACAGTGAAGGAAGGGGAAGAAAAGGGTCAGGGGGAGGTAAAGGAAACAGGAGGTGAAGTGTGGCAAAGAATGAGGCAGCGAGATTTACCAATGTTATAGGCATAGTGGAATGTTTTCCAGAGCCAAGCAGGGCTCAATATGTATAGAAGCTAATGATATAATAATACTGTAGCTGTTCGGGAAAGTGGGCAGATATATAGCAGATATAAGCCTTGGAGCCATTTTTGGCTTTCTTTGCACAGATTAGTTCATTTCTAATACCATGCTGACACAAAGCAAAGCCAGCCCAAACGGGTCTGGGTATTTTCCCAGTCGAGACTCTACGCCAGCAGAGGGCTCACACAAAACTCTCATCACACATCCTGATGCCGATGACACATGGCTTTATTTTCTTAAGCTTCTCACACAGTCGTTATTTTACCTTAGTTCACATTTTTGGTGTAGTAAATCATACCTGTCTGGCTGAGCATTAATACTGCTGGAGTATCAATAGCAACGCTACCGGTTGGGACAACAACCTCATTATGGGAATGAATTTCTGTCTCTATATAGGTCTTTGCTTTGCAACATAAATGCAATTAAAAATTGCTGGTACATCCACTCAGTCTCTAAGACTACAATGAGATTCACTGACGAGACTCAGTTTGAATACTTTGCTCTTATGTGGTCACAAGCCCCATTGGAACCCACTTTGTATGTGTGTGTCCGCGGTAGAAGAATTGCACCCGTCTGCAGGAGCGAAATCAGTTTGTAACAGACAGTGTTTTATATAAATGCTTTCTTCTATTTGGAGAGAGCAGGAGGCACAGAGGGAAAGGAAGGCTTGATGGAAGGATTGATGGTTGTAGGCTAACTGGGAGTGCAGATCTTGTGTGTGAAGCATAGGAAACCAGACAGTGATGAGAAGGTTTGAAACAGATGTGGAAAACAGAGCTTGAGAAGAGCAGGGACAAGGGAAGTGAGGATGCTGAAGGAAGAGTTTGAAATCAAGAGATAACGTTAAGTGCCGATGAAAGACAGATGGGAAAATCAAATGTGAGAGGCAGAGGACAAGCACAGAAAAAGAAGAGAGCAGAGGCTAACAGTAAGAGAGGGAGGGTTCCTGGGGCGGCAGCAAAGGAGGGAACAAACTCTTCGGCCTGGTGTTTTGAAAATATCACATGACGGCTGCCATGTGTTGGAAATTACTGCCGGTTAACTGTCTTCCCCAAAACCGCTCTGAAAAAATATGTCTGCAATTTATGAAATGTGTTCCAGGGCCCTGTTAAGTAGAACCAGATTTGTAAAACAGAGAAAAAAACCTCTCCCCTTTACCCCCCTTCTCCGAAAAAAACGCTACTCCCTGGTCGTTTTACACTCTCTCTTCTTCTCCCCCACTGCCCTCTCCTTTGCCCTGCAGGAGATGATGTTTAAAAACAAGGTCTTAGTCACATCTGGTAAGCAGAGAGTCAGAGCTGTGGTTGGTGAGACCTTGGATCTATGCACATCCAGCCTTCTATAGTGTGTGTGTGTGTGTGTGTGTGTGTGTGTGTGTGTGTGTGTGTGTGTGTGTGTGTGTGTGTGTGTGTGTGTGAGTCTTTGCGTAAGGCAAAGTGACAGTGGTTGGCTAATGGCTCTGAGTGGCTGAGAGGAGAGTATGGCCGGAGGCACAGGCAGCAGAGGAATGGCCTTTGCACTCAAACACACTCACGGTACCACCATGACCCATCCCAGGTCAGTGATGCATCTTGTCTCCTTTCATCTAAACATTATATGCTTTCTCCTCGGCTCTTTCCCCTCATAATTCCTCCTTTCACTGTCTCACCCCCCTGTCGTCTGAGTCCACTTACAGACAAGAAGAAAGAAGGTAAACAATGTAAACACCTAGAATGATAGAAACACAAACCGTATAAAGACAATAACAATAGTGACATACAAAACTGTACCTGTTTTCAAACCTGTTAACATCTAAAACCTTTTAATAAAATCAGCAACAATGCAAAAAAAAAAAGGGCCAAATCAGGACGCAGAAATATTGTTTAATCAAACACTGGACTGTTAGCAATATTATTTGTATGTAGTATATTTTTATTTGAATGTTGTTTGGACTCTACTTGGGCACCTTTGCAAGATTCAAAGTTAGAAACAAAACAAACTAACAAAAAGTATTTATGTCTTTTTTGCTGCCCCTTAGTTGAACTTCTGTCCAAAACAAGCAACTTTTGCTCATGGCTCCGAGGCACCCCTCTCTTAGGGTGTGTTAGCACTTTAGTTTGGTTTTCTGGTTGGCACCAAAGCAGAAGTTTAGTCCTTTTTGGCTTCGTCATCCACACTCGCGTTTCTTAGTATCAAACAAACAGGTGCCTGACACAACGCATATGGAATCACGTGACAAAAGTCCCACCATAACGGGACGGCTTCTCTGATTCTATGTTTTTCTGATGAAACTTCCAAACTTCTAAAGCAACGTGTTGGGCTAAATGTGCTCATTGAAATCAGGGGGAGCTATATGTTGGTATTTTTTACTGGCTGAGGTGTGATGAAGACATTTTTAAATGCATAAACGCAACAAAATAATAACAGAAATTCCTGGATCCGACACCTGTACCGAGCTGTAATGAGCAACATAGCTCGCACGTTTAAAAGAAGTAAATAATCTTGAAATCAAGAATCCAGTACTGTATGTTTGGATGTCTTTGCTGTGTATTGCGATCATATTTATGTCAAACTAGAGAAACATCTGCTGTCTGGAAATATCAAAATGAACATGAAAAATATTCTTCTGCACCGTGTTATTTTGCGCTGGAGTAAGCCTACATTGAATGCCTGCGATACTTCTGCAGTTGACTGTTTTGCGAGAATGTGCACAAATATTTGTCAAGAAGACTGCGGTTTGAATTTTTTGGCATGCTGCGTCGGATGTGATGGTAAAAAAAGGTAAAAAAAAAAAAGAATTCGAAACCCTGGCTGGATGAATATCCAGTATTTCAACTATGTATGAATGACAGACGTACAGAAAAAAACAGAATATCTCACCTTTGTTAAATGCAACGGTTGCATATCTACGACGATGACGATCAAAAAAAAAGTGGGTGGTATCATAGCATGTTGTAGTCTTTGTTCTCCAGGAGGCACTTCAGATCACTGTCCTCCCAACATCCATCTCCCACCATCCATCAAACAACAGCAGCTTTTCAAACATCACAACTCTGAACTCTGTCCTCACACCCACTACTGATACTACTAATAGCATCATCACAGATCCATTGTTTTGTTTTTGTGCAGCATAAACACAAACGCACACAGACTCAGATACACATCCGCACACGAGCGCTCTCCGGTGCTACAGATGGATGCCACCACTCTCTCTGGAGCGTTGCCAGCGCCAGCTAGTGAACAGCTTGCCTGGCACAGTGCTCTGCCTGTGTGAGCGTGACGATGTGTGTGTGTCTGTGTGTGTGTTTGTGGGTGCCCGCAGAAACAGTAGCGAAATAGCCTAGCACAGATGGGTGGCCAAATTCACCACTCCCGGCCCTCCTCCATACACACAGGAACACAAACACATGCATGCTCTGATACGCGCGCACACATATGCTCCAGAATAGAGACACACATGCAGACACAAACACACACACAGACATAGTGTCTTGGTTCTGCTTAAGTGTTCCCGACCTGGCACACGCTGCTGCTTGCACAGCTGCTTTCTCAGAGGCACACACACACACACACACACACACACTTATAGACTCACATACCCAAAGAGGATTTCTGTTACAAAAGTACCCCCGCATAGAGACACATGCATCTATGGTTAGTTTACACTTCCTGAATGCAGCATGTGAGATATAAAGTCCACCACAACTGCTCCATCACCAAAGCCCACACACAGGCGGACTCATGCATTCCTGTGCATCTGCTGCACAGACACAAACAAGCACTCACACTCATGCAGACCTTTTGTCTTGATAGTCATTCAGTGGTGTATGTTTCAGCTTGTTGACTCCGTGCACAGAGTGAAAACATCAAGCCGTTCAGCTGGAAAGCCTTGAGAGCTGGCAAACTGCCAGCAAAGGCCTATAGATCAGCATGATCTTAGCAGCGTGTTAAGACACATCGCTGTTTAGTTATTTGACAGTGAAATGAAAGCTCTTGCCAGAACAATAGAAGCAACCAAATTAATTAAGAAGCAGCTGTGTACAACTGAAACCATTTAAAAAGCGTAAGATGTGATGTGAATTCTTGTGACAGGCAATTTGATGATGCTTGGTGCCTTGAGTATGTTTCTTTTCGAGCAGTAGCATCTGTTTACTCGCAAAGTGCTGCTCCAGAACAATGAATTTTTGAAAATAGAAAGTTTCATCTTGGTGCAAGGTCAAAGGGCCCTCACAAACAGAGAAAGTTTACCAGCGGAGTAAGTAAGTCAGTAGCGAGACAGACAGTCAATGAGCTCAGGAGGCTGGCAGCAGGTATTCTCGCCCCGGTACATGGGGGAAACATGGTGGCTGGTAGTGCCAACTGTGCACTGGGTAGCCGAGCCAACTCTACCAGCCTTGCAGTGTCTGTTTGCCAGTGCCATCTGGGCAGAACAGCTCTGCGCGCATACAGCGCCTCTCCTCAGCTCAGAGGGCACAGACACACATGCATGCATGGATGCACACAAGAAAGCAAGGGCAGACATGAAGTCCACATTCATGTAGCATCCACAAATATGTATGGTATGAGCAATGCACACACACACACACACACACACACGCACACCACATGCACACACACAGCCGGCCACTGACAGCTCACCATCTGCGCGATGCCTCTGACTTCTCCCTCTGCTTCATTCTCTGCCCTTGTTTTCTCTCTCATAAACGCTCTGTCCTTTTCCTAGTTTACTCACATTGTCACATCGTGTGTCATCTGATCGAATGAATTTCAAAGCCTCAGATTCCAGCGTTACGTCAAGAACATCTGTGGACTGAGGCTTAGCATATATGTCTTTATATCGTGGCATATTGGATAAAGACGTGTTATATTTATTTCCAGGTTACACGGAACTAAACAAGACAGTGTCCACAGTCCCTCTATAAACCTAGTTTTTCCCAGTCATCCCTATCAAATGTGAAGATGAGATGAGTTAAGAAGTGCCCTTACTGGCACTGAAACATCTGTATGAAGTAAATAAAGGTTTGATTATTTGCACATGATACAAAAAAAGCCAACGACACACATCTCATAGGACTTGTAAAGCCAGAAAATGGTGAAAAGAGAGCGAAAAAAAGATTGTGAATGTAAGGTAGTGGGGAGAAAAAAATCCATCTCAATCTTATTACACAGTGTTCCTCTTCAGAGGAGGTAGAATGAAAACGAACAAAAGAGTGAAAGTCAATGTAGGAAAAAAAATAGTGACGAGAGCCCTTTAAATTCACGATAATAAAAGGGACAAGAGAGGAAAAATAAGAAAGGAGAAGAGAAGTAGGAAGGTAACATGATTGCAGAACTGTGGAATTCACATCAAAGAAAAGCTAAAACAGGTCACTGTCTTTACAGAGTTTTTCCTTGGGTGAAGTTCTCTCTCATATGTTTCTCATTTAAACCCTCTGATCCACTGTTTGAAAATGAAGGCCAAGGAAGAACACAAGTACCCTGCATGTAGCTTGTGCTTTCACTCTGCTGGATAGGTTCATATGTGCCTTAGGCAACTAGATCATTTAATGAACATAGTTTAAAAAAAACCCACAATACTTTTCCAGATGTTGTTCTGTTTATCTTCATATCTTTCACATGTATTAAAGCAGTTTAACAACTTGAATTTTGGAATGCAGCATAGATATTATTTTCCTCCTCAACTCAGGAATAGCCGTAATATCTTGAATCACAAATCCCCCCTCTCCTCCCTCTCTGTGTTCCATACATTTCTTTCCCTCTAATTGACCGACTCTGCCTGCAATAACTGTTTCTCCCATCTTCTTTCCTCTTCTACTCCCTTCTTCCCTCTGGCAACTGCATAACACCAGTCAAAAGATCTATGGCTGAATACTTTTCCAATCCTGTTCATATTGTTTCCCTCGACTGCCTCCCTCCTCCTCGTGCTCCCCTCATACAACTTCCAACTATTTCACTACTTCTCTATCTCCATTCGCCTCCCTGTCCTTCTCTCCATCCAACCCCCCCCCCCCAAAAGACCTGCTCTGCAAAAAGTAGCCTCATTACAAACAAGGAAAATCCTTTTGGAGCAGCCGTCTGCTGCTTCTGGGACCCCCGCTGAACTTTCTTGAGTGGAAATGGCCCACATCTCGCCTCCTCTCCCTCTTTGTTTCCGCCTCTCTCTAATAATTTCTTTCTATTTCTTGTTTTCCCCAGCTGTTCCCCCAGCTTCTCAGTTTCACTTGCATATCTGTGTTTGTACACAACAGGTTATGGTTCAATATTACTGAAATTAAGTGTATTACCATTTTACGTGGCAATATGGAAAATACAAGCCAAAACAACACATTCCAATCTCCTCAACTCCCCTTGATTTTTGGAAGTCCCACTGCAACACAAAATCACTTTAACAAGAGAGACCTGGCCAAAGTAACAGCCAACTCACATTATGTTTAACTGCAATCTTACAAACATGATGTACAAAAATCCACAACAGGAATTTAAACACAGCAGTCTTCTGAGAAAAACAACCACATGCCAACATATTTATGATACTTTTAGTCTTCAGTGTGTCTAATGTTAAGTTGGAATACAATGAAAAACAACAACTCGAAGGATTTTAGCTTATAACTATGAGAGTTGAGTTTTTTATATAAACTTTTCACACATGTACACTGGACGTTTCCAGAATAAAATGTGGATCACAGGAGGAGACTTTCTGCTGGAGATGCACCCTCCTAGGGGAACGGCTATCTGAATCGCACACAAGGTAGAACTTGACGCAGAAATTAGGCCGTGGAAAATCGCTGTTTTTTTCTGTTAAACATCTTACAAAATTGCAGATGACGCTCTTTAGGTTTGGTCTCACCAGCTGATGTTCGGGAGATTTTACCCGGGGCTGGATGCAAAATCTCGACAAGTGGAGCGAATGTTAGGGACAGTTTCGTTCTAACGTGGAAAAACCCCATGATATCTCTGGAGCATTTCAGAACTTAGAATTTGTGAATTGTGTTCACTTGTCGGAGGAAAGTACAATCTCAACTCTACAGCACTCTCTGCTCGTCTCTGCTCCATGGCAGCTCAATGGTCTGCCGTGTTTACCAGCAATCGCTGAAAACCTTCTTGTGTAGCCAGGGTTTTTTGGCTGCTTGTTTAGCAAAGCAAAAATCTGGATAAAAGAAATAAGAGCCAAGACGCAGATGCAAATCGTGCAAATGTTGGATCAGCCTTCATGATTCCACTATGCATCAGCGTGTTGTTACAACAAATGCTTCATTTGAGGATGTTTCTTCTCAATTAAAAAACTAATCTTTTGAGATTATATATGCAAACATTAGCATTGGAATTAATGGGAAGAATCAGAATTGTTTTCTAAACTGAAAAGAAATTGAAAAAAATTTCAAATTCAAATGATTCCCACCTCTATTGACAATATATCTTTTTTTTACTACAAACGCCTTACAAATAGAAACCAGATAGTTCCAGGTACAGTAGTTTTATGAGGCTGAGCTTCAATAATGAAATTGTAGGTTGTGAAGCCTAACATAGCATGGAAAAATGCATTGAGGGATACTCTGGAGTTGAAACAATCCTTTACGGGTTCATCAGTGGTTGACATCTCTGTTACAATGCGTAGGTTGTGTCTCATTTCGAGTCCCCCCCCCCCATTTCTGCATGTGCATGTATGAAACTGTATTAACTGTGGAGTGCATTTGACAGTTTAGAGTTTTCCCAAGTCGAAGATGCCAAGTTCACACTTGCCGGAAAAGACGATAGCAACATTTAACCTTGATTGTCACGCAGGCTGTCACATTTTCAAGCCCCTGACAACACATCTAATACTGCAGTGAAGCCAGCAGTTTAACACCAAACACACAGAGAACCTAATGCATTGCGTGTGGTTGTATCTGTCAGCGTGAGCACACTTAAGCACTCAAAATAGATAGTGTAAGTGAAGAAGTACATGATTTGAGACACAGTCATAGTCATTTTATCTGTCACTGTCAAGAAATGATGATTTCAGCTGCTGCAATGCTGAATTACTGTTCAGCCTATTGTTGGGTTTATTTATTTGATGTTTATGGCAGATATCAGATGATGGTTCAGAGTAGTTATATAATACTAAAATCTGATTTAAAAAAAACACACGAGTATATGGCTATTAACTATCTAACTTCAAAGTCCAGTTTAACTAATTGATTGATCGATTTGCTCATTTGTTTTTTTAAGTTCTAAATTGAATCCAAGCAGTGCTTCCAGCCCTTTCCTACGTTCTAGTCCTCATTTCTCCTCTATCCCGCACTAGGCCTCTCACTTCTCTCTCCTCTCTCGCCCCATCTGTAAAAAAATCTTTTCCTTTTCACTCCTCATTCCTCCCTCCAGTGCTCTCACACGCTCTCTCCTTCTGCTCTGCCATCATCACAACATCTGATTAACATATGTCTGGGCTTTCACTCCCTGTCAGCTTGCAGGCATCTGCAAACCCACACAGGCACCCACATTCACACAATCTCATATCACAGGTTCAGGAGTGTAAAGGACAAAAGAAAAAAGGCACCAAAATTCCCCTGATCCGCCTTTTAACTGCATTTACATCCCCCTCGGAGTACGTCTGTGCGTGTGTTTGTGAGCTCCCAACAGTAAGGATACGAGACAAAGCATCTTAACATTACTGCAAGACAACAAGCCTCATGTTCCCCGGTGTGCCTCTTAAAAAGACAGCAATGGAGGAGGGGGAGGAAAGGATAAGAAATACAAAAAGACAGATAAGGGAGGGAATGTGTGCGTTTGAAAGTGTGTGTGTGCTGATAAACAACAGCCATAACTTTACAAGGTCCCCTGAGACTTGTGCCCTTAAAATGACTCACATTCACATAAATGTAGACTCTATTTTAACACCCCTATTTTGTCTCATTAGCAGATATTGATACAATGGATTTATTTAATTCAGTAAACAGTTGGGAGCTTAGTTTCATATCCCACTCTTCAGTTATTGTAATCAGAGATCTATTATTGATTATGTTCAGCAGTGGTTCCAGGAAACTTGCCTTGCTGCTCAGAATGAGCCCATGCCAGTCAAGCAGCTTCATCTGTCAGCGTGGCAGTGCCTTCTACATTATAAGGAATTAATGGCTTTCAGGTAGAACAAATGAAATCACCTCATATGAGTAAAAGCACACTGTTGCGGGATCTTTAAGCCTCTTTTTAAAACAATTTATTCTCACTCCTCTGCCCCAGATTGTCTGGAATCGGTCCCACTTGCACGATCTAATTCACAACAAAAACACGCAATAACAGCAACAGACGCAGGCAACCAAACAAATACTCTATGGAGAGGCTTGCCAAAATACATAATCCAACAGGCAGCAACAAAAGCTCTGCAAAGCTGCACAGCCAAATAGTGAATGATTGTTTGCATTGGTCTACATTTTGTAATACCTGTAATTCTGCCAGGTTATTACAATGGTGTTCCCTGCCATTTGAACACTTTTGTAAAAGGGGACAAATACACTGGAGGCACGAGCATTGCAAATAACCACATTTGCAACTGTAGTGAATGTTAGTCGTTACACACTCTCTCTCTCTCTCGCTGTGAATAAGCATCAAGGGGCTTACTTTATTCAGGATTTAAATAAGTCAGCTTGTCAAGAAGGTGCAACACGGTGGCTTTGCGAAAGCTTGCAACGCAACACACACGTATCTCTCTCCTTTTTTCTTCTTTACTAACCCCCTTCTATGCAGGCTATAAAAATCTCACATATGCGGGTTAATATATATGCTCAAAATCCGAACAGACAAATCAACGACTGTCTTCATACAGGCACATTAACAGACTGAACAGTCACATAATGCTGATGAGAAGAAAACGTTTTGCTAAGAGGATTTCAATGCAGTGCCAAGGCAGTGTCGTTTGGGAAGGAGCCACCATGTGTGCATCATGCAGTGAGTGCATGTTGGGGGGGTGGGGGTCCATAAAAAAAGAATGGGAGGGACTCTTTTGTGGAGGACTTGGTAAACTCAAAGGGTCTTTAGAGGCCAACTCAATGATGAGTCAATGAGGTGCACTTGAATAGCAAGGGTGATGAAATGAAACACCCCCCCCACACACAGACCCATGGGGCATCCTCTGGTCACAGAGTGATGTGTGAGAGAAAAAAAAGGGTGAAGGGATGTAAGAACTAGCGCTATGCCAAAAGCAAGGAGATGCGAGGAAATACAGGGTTACAATTGGACATGGCAGTACACCACATCACTGCACACGACCAGACATGTCTATCTCTATTTCATACTTGTGTACCGTCTATGAGTATGTGTGAGTGTCTCTGCACAATATGCAAATTACACAAAACCTCACAGAGTTTACACCCCAGTGGAGACCATTAGTGATTCTAGAGACTCTGAGAAGACATAGTCTGAGAGAGATGCAGGCAAAGAGGCAAAAGTGTAGAGAAGAGAGATGGAGAGAGGGAGGGATGGGGAGGGATGGGGATCAAGAAAAGACAGATGACAGAAAGCGACAGTCAGTGACAGACTGGCACACTGATACACAGACACACACACAAACAGATGGAAGATAAATGAGCAGATATTCTGGCGGCGCTACATTACTCTGAGAGAAATGGAAAGGGAACATCAGGGCAAACGTCACTACTTTCCCTCCCTGCGACCTACAAAAGATGGCCTCGGCTTTAGTGCAGTCTGATGCAACTCACCAGAAACAGTCTCAGTGCTCCATGTCAAGCATAGTCCAAGTCCAGTCATCAAAATAAATGAGGGGGTTGTACGGAAGCTTTACAGAATGTCTCGTGCTGTATGGTGGTAGATGCATCTGCAACAATGGGTCATCTTAGTAAATGAGCAATATAAAAGAGGAGAAGGATTGAAGAGGAGTAAAAAAAACGAGGGTAAAATGACAGGGAAGAGGTGACTGAAAGAGAGAAGGAGTAAAGAAGGTGACCAGTTTGCCTAGAAGCACAGTGGGCCATGCCAGCCGCTCCATTGGGCTGCATTCAACTGCACTCAGCCTCCTGGTCACACATTATCTCTGAGAGTCTATAAACGAGTGTGTGACTGTGTGTGCACAGTGGCCGCAAGTGAACAGCAACACTGGAGGAAGGAAGGCAGGATACACATGGGCCTAGCCTTTGTGTGCGTTGATGGGAGTGAGAAAAGGGAGAAGGAACTGCAGAAAGACAGCCAGCAAAAATGAGCGCAGTCAAAAAGGTGCAATCAGCAGAGTTAAAAAGGAAAAACAAAACAAGACTCCCTCTGTGTGCAGCAGATCCCCAGCCATCTGGACCCCCCCCCCCCCAAGTTCCCCTTTTCCTCTCCTTCTTTCTCCTGACTGGTGTGCTATTCATGGCGGACCCATTTCACCTTTCAGTGTGTTGTGCCCGCTCCCCACAATACATGCTAATGAGGTAGAACAAATTACTTTTTTGCTGTGGGTGCATGCATGTGTGCCGGCCTTTTGGTGTGTGTGCGTATGCACGTGGGTGAGTGAGCTGAATTCCTCCAATCCCAGCTTCCAAAGCACTGTCGTCTCACATGAATAACTAATACATAATCTAATGTATTTGACAGATGCTTGATTTCTGGAGCACTGAAAACAGTAAACTCTCCAATAACCCTTTTAACAGTAAGCATTTGAAAACAATGTGAGACAACACCATTTCATCCCAGCTTGGGCAACCTCTGCCAGTACTGTAAGTCCTTACACACAGCCATCGTCTATTTATCCAGCACTGAGTGACCCAGACCAGTTAGAGTCTGATTGATTTTGTTATAACAAAGTGGAGAGGAGACAGAAGAGAGGAAAGAAGCGCATGCACATTTACGGCTCTCGGAAACACAAATGACATGACATGAATGGAGCGCTTGATTTTTCCCAACATTACACAAGAAACCCCGACTGACACTGGGAGGAGATGCAATGACAGGCAGAAGAAAATAAAAAACAAGGGGACGGCAAGGGGGAGTGCCAGGGTGTTGAAAGACTCAGAAGAAATACATAAGCTGGAAAGAGGGGAGGACAGCAGAGGAGTCATTTAAAAACAACAGATGAGAACAAGAAAAATGTGCATCCAATATATCAAAATCAAGTCCTCTGCTGACAAGGATTTGCTACTAAGCTTCTTCTGCATCAGTAGGTGGCGCTAGCGATGCATCTGTACACATGCCAACTCTCTCCTTCCCCTCTTCCTCCCCCTCTTTCACTTTCCATAGTGAATCATTGTGACAGCCTGGCTTGGCAGTCATAATTAACCAAGTGCACTAGCTAGTGTAGCACTCCACAGCAAGACAGCCACAGAGTGGACTGCTCATGGACTGAGCTGCCACCAGGCATGATGGCCATGGCTGTGCATGTGCCATGAATGATGTGTGTGTTTCTCCAAACCTGCGTGGTCTCTTTGAAGCACATGTTAAATTGTCCTCTGTTAACAGCTTCTTACCTCATTGACAATTAAGTTGATGCAAGTTTTTTTTTCTTTTAAAGGAATGTTGGGACATGAAGAAATTTTTTAAAACTAATTTAAGAAGCATCATCTTCCTTTAAGATGGACATTGTGTCTTGGCTAGTGATTAAGAGTATTGGAATCAGAATAAAAATTGCAATTCTTATGTGAGTAAAATAGAAAGAATTATTTCTAAGACAAAGCTGGTACTTTGATTTGTTTAAAATGACATGACAATGTGTTGACAGAGGCAAAACCTTTTCAATATATGCATTACTTAGAATTATATGTAAACAGTCCTGCTTCTAAATCTCGACCCAGAGGAAAGTCATTCATTTGTACATGTTAAATACACATTTCTCCTGCAACAGTTCTGGAAAAATATATGTTATTAAGTTATTTTAACACTCTTAGCATTCAATTAAATGACCCAAATATCCGCTTATCAAAGCCACAGTTCTCCCAAAACAAAGGAAGCAGCTTACATTTCCCGCAAAAATAGTCCTAAAATCCGTTTCACAGCAGTTATGCAGGACTAATGGAAATGGTGCCACAGTTCCTTTAACTAGTCCAGCAACAGGAACCAGGCCATTCCTGGCTCCCCTCCCGGCCCCCGGGGCCCAGAGCCCAGCCCAACTCAGCATACAATGGGCCAGCAGAATGAGAGGAACCGCCGGCCATCCCGAGATAGCCCTGCTGGTCAGGAACCAGAAGGAACCTGAGGGGTGGGGTGGGGTTGGGAGCCCAGAGGATGGGAACCCAGGCAGCAAGGGAGAGGAGGGTGGGTATGGTTGGCTTGTCGGTGTCAGGATGTGTGTGAAAGGGACAGTGTTTGTGTCTGTGTGGAAGAGAGTATTGAGCTGTTTGGATAAATGTCTTGTTCCCATGCAAGAACATGTTCCAACTACTTCACACGAGTACACACAGCAGCACACGCACACATTATAGACACATTCACAAGTCCTCTCTCTCGAGCCAGGATGTTTTTACTTGTTTCAGGTAATCAAAGCTGGAACAGTGACTGTGGGATGGAAGGCAGACTGATAAGGGAAGCAGGACTGCAGGGTGATGGACCAGTGGCCTTGGTCCTGACCCCATTTGTCCTGGCTCCTGCCCTGGGTACGTGTACTGTCCTATCTGGCTTCCTCAGACACTGCCTGGAGCATCAAACAGTAAGTCAACGATGGGGGTTAGGAATGGAGACAAACTGGAAGAAGTGAAATATATGAGAGTTAGGGAAGAGGTCGGAATGTGGTCCCACTCCTCCTGACCAGACCTACACAACGCTCTATTTTGAGGGTCTCCAGTGAAACACAGAGACATGGTTCCTACTGTTTCCATGACAACATGTGTAGGAGATGGCGTCAAAGGACACGTAGGCACACACATACAACATGCTCATGCAACTATACACATGCAGAGCAAACTTAGGGGTTTTTCTTAGTCAATAATGAAATGGTAGTAAACCTGAAAGTGAGAAGACAAACAACAAAAAGGAACTAAACGAAAAGCTTGTCCCGTGACAACTTCAAACTTCAAAAAATCTGAACATAAGTTCAACACGACTTTCTCAGGAGCTTATCTTATTTATGTGTCTTGCCCTGAAGGCACACTGACATGGTGCCAGAATATAACACTGGCTCTACTCTTCCTCTCTATGAAGGCCACCATAACAGCTGCCATCACACAAAGTACAGAGTGACAAAGAGACTGATAGTTTTCAGAGGATGGAGGGACGTCAGAGTCTATATGTTCATGTGTCAATGGCATTACCTGTGTGACGTAATTTGCAAGGTTTGAATTAAAACACTCACTTTAAATAAGAAAATGCATCAAATTCCAAACCATGTCCCTCAAAGTGCATACACAGAAGCTGATTTATCTTTTCTCATTTGCTGGGAAAAAATATACATCTTTCCTAACTGTATCATTGTAACCCAGCTTCACTTTGTCAAATATGAAAAGCAAGAAGTTCTTTTAGCAGCGGGCTATCATATTTTACAAGCTTTCCTCCACATGAATACAGCAGTTTTCCCAACTTCATAATCCCCAGTTGCACTGTAATTTCCTATTACAGTAGAGTAGCTATATATTTAGTATATACTTTGGTTCATATGTAGCTGTGGAGTGTGGACTTTTTGACAGGAACTAGATAAATAAAGGTAAACCCATCTCATATTGCTTTTCTCCTCCACAGAAGCAGTTTTGTGTTAACGACTGTCTAATAGAGGCATCTCAAAAAGCAGAAGCTTCTACTCGAGCCCCCTAACTTGGAAACTGAAAAATGTTTTTTTAGCATCATATATGAGATATTTCTCGCTGCCTCTCCTTCGGTTGTCTGTCACGGTCTCCATCTATCTTGGCCGCTTGATTCTGTGGTATCTGGTGTCAGTCTCTGGCAGTTTAGAGTTACTCAGAAATGAACTAGCTTTGCGCAGTTTCCCACCTTCTCTATTTTTAGGGTTGAGTTCTCCAGCTGGCACAGGCACACGGGCTGACATCAGAGCCACAAACTTACAGACCTCGTTCACCCTGTGTAATAATGTGGTTTTCAATCTGAAACACAACAATGCAATTTTGGACTGCTTCCACTGGTCTTACCAGGCATGGGTACCTAAAGTCATGTGCCAGGTCCACAATAATTATGACAAATCAAAAGCAGATCCTGACTATCTACTGATAAATGAATCAACATATAAGCGTTTACTTCTTTAAAAAAATTTAGAACATGGTTTTGGTCTTTTCTGCTAGCCATGACTTTAGTCTGCACCTTATTTTCCATATCCTCTGTCTTGATATCTTATTCTCCTGATCTCTTCTTCCGATTTCACCTTGCTACACTTGTCACCTTTCTCTCTCCTCAGTCTCTCCTTTTGTAATCACAATCTAATCCTCTGCAATCAATTCAACCTGACGATACCACCCGCCTTTAACAACAACAACACCCACATTCAAGCAAGCAGAGGCCAAAAGCCGCCATACACCATGCAGGCTTAATCATCTAGATGGCTAGATCAAACAGACTGTGAACATGCTCATTCATTTGAACTACAGCCGCTTAAATGAATAGCATATTCAAACATTTCAAGCTGAAATATAGAGGAGTTCTAAGAACAAAGGCAACAGATAAATCTTTTATAGGGTGGAGAACAGACTGACTACATTTAGTGTTAATCCTTTTTATAGGATGAAGGTAAATCAATGGGAGATTAGGATAAACACAGACATGTAAGAGTGTGTGTGTGTGTATCCCACCCTCATCAGCTGGTGACTTGGTTTTGTTGTTGTCCTACAAGGCAAAGCCCGGGGCGCTGCACGACTAATGCATTAGTCTCTTTAGTAGTCGGGGGCATCTGTCATGAGTCGGTACATGTTTTTCTTTGAATGCATCTCGTTGCCTTGAGCAAAATGGCATAGACAACGACTCTTGTTCTAAGTTAAATACAGTGGGCTGCCACCCAAATACAGAGACTTTGGAAGTGATGCAGATAGTTTCCAGTTCTGCTGTGTCAGGTTTTACCTATTAAGGACAATGACAACCTTAACTGCCTTTTTTCTATTTATCGGAGTTGAATGTTGTTGCATATGGCATAGAAGCTTTCTCTTTGATAAAATGTTAAAAAAAAAAATGTTACATGCTGTGGTAGTAAAATACATTTGACGATTCTACAAGACTGTTGTGTTACAGGAACAACACTGATTTAGAGGATAATTGGCAGTAGCAATCAGCTCAGCATGCTTTTGCTAAGCGATTAAATGACAAAAAGTAGGACATGGGTATGTGGTAGAATAAGAGGGTGTGTATGTTGTGTTCAGGCATACAAGAAACAGCAGCAAAAATGCGTAATTGGTGATTTGTGTGTGTGTATCCGCCTGTTAATCTGCCATTCCACACAATTCTCATATTACTGTTGAGCCCATCAAACACACATCGTTGTGCACCACCTTACATGGTACACTCAAAGCATGCTCTGCACGCCTTCATTCTAGATTGACAACCCTGCCATATGGTGCTACAAAGCTTTGTTTGCATAGCCAACTTCTGTTTGGGAGATGGTGAGAGACCAATTTGGTGGGTGCACAACTGTGGATCTGTAAATGTGTGTGTATGTATATATCATGGTTCAGGCTTATGTGTGAGATGGTTACATTTGCAAACATAAAGTCGCAGCTGCACCACTACACATGATCCCTTCGCAGCTGTGAATTATTTTGTGGACAATTTAATACCGCCAAAGAGGGAATGGATTAAGAGTTTCTTTGTGCTGCTAAACTTTGCAGCAAAATCTTTGTGTGCATCAATAAAATTCCGACGAAGTGAACCGCTGATCTTCATCTTCACTCGTTGGCATGTAGTAGAAAGAAACCCAGGGTTTCTACTGCAGTGCTTGATGGGAGGGGACTTTCCTCTCACTAAAGCATCCTCAAACTAACAACTAGGTAGTAATTTGTGTAGTCGCAGGGGAGGCATAAAAACCAGAACCCCAAATTCTTTGCAGTTATGGAAAAAGGGAACGAAAAAAAGCCAAAATACTTTATCTATGCCTCTAACTTAAAGTTATTACATTTTCTGAATGGTATGACTTCCTAATGGTTAGCATATGTGAATATGTGCGCACACAGAGAGTGCAGTAGTTGAGGTTAAGCTAATAGTACAAGCAGAGGGGGAACTGGGAACCCTTGGCTTATAAAGGATACTTGTTTCCCTGCTGCACCGAAAACCAGATGTTGATAAAGAGACATAGGGGCCGGAGAGAGGACAGATGGGCAAGAAATTACCATCTCTTGGGCCAAACATCTTGAAACATCTGCAGAAAAATTTCAGACCTTACAAGGAAGGATGGATTTATGTTCTCTCTCTCGCATGGATTTTCATTGCTCCATGAGAGCCTCTCCCACTCGTCTGCACTGCGCCTGCTCTCAGTGTTAACAGGACGAAAGAGTTACGCCACAATCTGGAGCTGTTTAACTCTCGGAAAAAGTTGGATTCTTCCACAAATGGCTTTATCGCACAGAGAAGACAAACACTGCTGTGCGCTGCAGGAGCCATAAAACTTCAGAGGGTGCGGTGAGATCAAGTCCACACAAATCCACTATCATGCAGACTAACTCCAAATGAAGCACAGTGAATGTAAAGGTACATTACAATATAGACAATGCAGACACAATACATATGCTATTTCTAAAAGTGGAGCTACTAATGCTCAGTTGAGCAAGGCATGTCCATATGGTTAGAATTCAGCAGAGGGAAGGAACAGATGCTTTGATTAAAGGACTTTCATTTGCAAATCCATAAGAGCAGCTCGGGGCATGAATCTGAACCAGTAACATATAAAGATATATGTATAGATGGACAGATAGATAGATATATGTATGTATAGATAGATAGATAGATAGATAGATAGATAGATAGATAGATAGATAGATAGATAGATGGATGGATGGATGGATGGATGGATAGATAGATAGATAGATAGATAGATAGATAGATAGATAGATAGATAGATAGATAGATAGATAGATAGATAGATAGATAGATAGATAGATAAAAATCTGGGCTTTTTATCCCTTTCTGACCAAAAAGAAAATTCGACATAAAATAAGTAAATAACAGCTGTTGAAATAGTTCGGAGCATCTTGTCTTTTTTTTTTTCTTAAGGTTGAAATGCCATCAAATATCAATTTTGTTTTTGAAAAAATGGACTGTAATTTTGATGCCGCTGAAGACTATATGGACTGTGAGTGAACAAACACTTAGCAGGGTGGCCTGTAATGATTCAGGAGACTGGAGAGTGGAATGACGGGGTACATGTTGTGACAGGATGCACTATAAGTTAAACAAAATGGGGCTTTTACTTGGCCCCATTTTGAGAAAATGGAGCAGCTCCTTTCATTTCTTTTTGACAGCCCCGCTGTTCCCTCTCCCGCTCTGCTTCTTTCTCTTTGAACCAATTTCCAAAATGGCCCTTCCTCGAAATAATTGACACTCGGCGTTTATCATCTTGGGGCACCTGCTGTCGGTTTGACAACAAGACAATCAGATGGAGCAAGCGACCGTCGTCCCATTGTCCCAGCTCTCTGTTTGTCTGTGACACTAAGTGACAACAGCTGGAAGCCCTCTCTTCCAACAACACCCATCATGCAAGTCAAATTGAAGCACAAACGAAAAGGACCTCATTATTTGGCTATAGTGGTGTAATTTTAACTAGCAAGAAGAAGAAACAATGATTCAATTGTGTCTGCTGATGGTAGATAAAAAGCTTGTAGCGAATGGAAGTCCTAAAACAGCCGTTGATGTGTCTGATCTGCAGTTATTGACTAGATTTCAACATGTATATCAAATAAACACATTGTAAAGTCTCATGCGTGCCTGCTGTTTGTCTGCTTATATTTTTTGATATTCATGTCGACATTTACATGATTTGAATAAACACATGCCCCATCTTTTAACACACATTTTTGAACACACAGCCGCTCACATCTCTCCTTTCTTCTTCTTCTCTCTCGATGTAATTGACTGAAAATGTCGATACTAGGAGGGAAAAAAACAGAAGGTCCACAGTCTGCATCTATTGATCCACGCTCCTCTCTTTCTCTCACTCCCTGTCTGCTGCTCTTAATCACACTTCTTTTTACCAGGCTAGCCAGGGCAGCTGGCCTTTTCACAAACGTGTACCATCCATCCAAATCCATACATCAAAATTATTGAGAGTGATCAGAGCTGGAATTCGAATATTGAAACTGATAAGCTGCGACAGTGATTGCATTGATGCCCTTTTGAAAAAAACAGAAGGAAAAGGATTCAAGAATAATTATTTTCACATGTTATTTCAGGTCTACCCTGAACAATATGGAGTTTTTATGGAGGAAGGAACCTTAGTCTGGGTGATTAAAACCACCAAAGCATGACGGACTGAGGTGAGGCTCCCCCCACCTTACCTCTCCTTCCTTCTTACTTTCCCTTTCTTTGTGTCTCTCTTTGTCAATTTTTCTGCTGTTTGTTTCGGTGGCAGCCTGTGTCCTCCAGCACACTTTTACACACACAGGAACAAAAATTAATTTTATGGCCAGATTTTATGGACTGGTAGCACAGCGAGCATGTCCATTCTTCAATGATTGTTAAATAAAAAAAAAAAGGTCCCTAATCGCACCCTTTCACAGCTCACGCCTCCCATCAATCAAACCTGCCTGTGTGTCCGCGGCATTTGTGTGAGTGTTCGCGTTTCCCACCTTCGTACCTCTTAAACCTCCGCTGAATCCCAAAAACAAAAGCTATTAGAGACGACAGCAGAGTAATCTCCTTCCTCAAGCATGTATATACACATAGTGCTCTTTTTCATTTCAAACCAATCTTCTCAAAAGCATGCAAACAGAAACGCACACAGGGGGATATGCAGCAACACAAACAGAGACACTTTTCGCCCTACTGCCCCTGAATTTCTCTCCCACTTCCTCTGTCTAATCTTTAAATGTAAATTGGATGACAGGTGAATATTGAGGAGGCGAGCGATAACGAGTAACATCTTCACTCGACCGCATTATCATCGCTCCACATCACTACGGAGTGCCTATTCAATATCATTACCTGTGGCAGAGTGCAGCCAGAAACACTCTTGTGTGCCTGTGTGTCCTTTTGTATTCATGAGACATACTGTACTGTATAGACACCTGCGTGTGCACTTACATCACACACACACACAAACACACACGTACACACAATCACATCCAATGGCTTATCTTCTGAAATAAGAAAAGGGGCTTGTCAGGATGGCACATTGTATGGGTGCGTGTTTGTGTGCAAGTGTGTGTGTGTGAGGAAGGCAATGTGCATTAGGGTGATTACAATATCAGCCGACTCCAGATGGAGGCAGGAAAATAAACAGTGGATGAGAGAAAGAGAGCGAGCTAGGGGACAGACATCGTGAGAGGAAGGCTATGAGAGAGATTCGGTGTGTGTGTGTGTGTCAGAGAAACAGTCTGCTTGTGTGCGATACAGTGAGAGAAAGTAAAGTTAATTAGCGACTCAATCCCAGTCTATATACAGAGGACTGAGTGAGCAGTGAATGTGAAACAGTATGTGCGTTTATACTGTCTTGCACACGTCCATCAGTGTGTATCTAGCCTTGAGCATGGTAGATGTGGTTAGTGGTCTAGCTGAACACCTGAAAAACTACATCTCCCAGCTGTCTGTCTTTAATGGCCCTGCTCGTGCAGCTGTCTCTGTGGCACTGTTCAGATAAAAATTGTATTCAGTCATGTTCAGAAATCAATCTGTTACCAATCAGATGACTGGTTGATTGTTTGTTTCCTCAGTGACTTGACTTATAAAAACCTCCGTGAAATTTGACATCTTGTCAGACTCTGCCCTTCTGGCCTCTTCTTCGCATGCCCTATAAGTCTTGTGTATCTGGAGTAAAAACAGGAACAAGGCCGATAAAATCAGTCTGTAGTGCTCACTGTTGACTTTGACATTAAATTACTCCCCGTAAAAGGCCAACTCACAACCACAATAAAATAAAGACCTCTTGAATTCACAGGCACACATACACCTACCTGCAACTCCTTTTTATACTGCTGCCGCTCTTTCATGGGTGATGAAATTCAATAAGCAGTGAGGAGAACTGCCCTCTTGCTGATAACCATCAATGGACTTATCGATCTACAATGACATGGGTGTGTATGCGTGTGCACGCACACACACACACACACTGTGTTTCCATTTACAATTCACTCTGGGACTTTGTAACAGACGGTTCTGAATAATCAGAACAGATCTATACATCTTGGAGGAGTTCATGGAACACTGGTTTTAGTATCCAGTTCAGCAGCTGACAATTGGCCCCCTACAAATCCAACATGGATTAAAAATATTCTACAATCTTGATTCTTATACACTTTTATGCAATTGCAGTGTTTGTGTTAAGGCTGGGCAGTATAACCACCTTTTAATTCAAACGCACTTAAATTGAAATTGAAAATCAGACAGTACAGCTTGTATCGAGATAATGTGATGCTGCATTGGATAACCTGTAAGATTGTGCTAGTGAGAATATTTCTCCTCACTCACAATGCAGCCACGCCCTGCTCTCCTCCTGTGTTTCTCAGTGAGAGGATGTGTTGCAAACTTATTAACAATTTCTCCTCATTTTCAGGAATTCAGCATTGTTGTCCACATGCTTTTTCAAAACAGCAACTTGTGTTAAATGTGGCCAATATGTTGGGAAAACCCTGACCGATTCCCTTTCAAAAGGGTCGCCAGAACTGCACTCGCTTTTCTTCCCCACACCTCTGCAGAACAGCTGCAGCCTGACCGCAGCTGCACGCTGCACATGTAAAATAACTTTCTTTTGCTTTGTTCAAAAAAAAAGATAGATGAAAGAAAAAATAATTGTAAACTGATCTTAAATTTCCACGAGGTAAGCAATGATAAACCTCTCAGACTGACATATTGATGAAGTCATGTAAATTTCCATAACAGAAAGACATGAAATAACCAAACAACCACCAGATTTGGAGAACACACATAAGCTCTGGCATGTACTAGGCAGTCCACAAATGAAAGACCTTGTGATTCTGATTAGAATCTATAACCAAAGAACGGATACAGTTTTCTGATCACACAAGTTGTTGAAGCCATACATAGAAACAACACGTGATGCAGTAAAACCTTACAGCTGATACAGAAATACAAACAGGCTTCAAGATTAACTGAGTCAACATAGCTTATTCACTGTATAGCAAACCTGGACCGTATCCAAATGTCTGTGTGTCACACTTAAAAGAAGTGCTTTGTAATTGCATGACAGCACTGGAGCCTCAATGTGACTCTGTGCTGGAGGGAAAATGTGTGGGTGTGTGTGTCCCCCCGAACCCAGAAATAATAGTAATTCATTGTTTGTTGCTGTGATCTGAAAGCTGTGTTTGGATGCAGTATAAACCACTAGAAATCTATTAGCTGTGGTTGACATAAAAAGCACCAATAGTGGTGGTGGTGGGGTGGGGGTGTGGGAAATGAAAATAACCAAACCAAAGTGAATGCCTGTGAGTGTGTCATCTGCACACCAGATTGAGTGAGTATGCAGGGAACACAGTCTTTTTCATCAATACTTGTTCAGACTACCAGCCATGGACATATTTATGTATATATATACATATATATGTATGTGTGTGTATGTGTTTGTGTGCAATTCTGCCTGTGTGTGAAGGCGAGAATAAAATGGCTGCCATCATTTTTGTAAGGCCGTCCATGTGTGTGAGCAGCGGTCTGATGCA
Organism: Odontesthes bonariensis; assembly: GCF_027942865.1. NCBI lineage: Eukaryota > Metazoa > Chordata > Actinopteri > Atheriniformes > Atherinopsidae > Odontesthes > Odontesthes bonariensis. The sequence goes on from NC_134523.1 coordinate 12,347,065, forward strand.
TTTGACCTCATAGCCTCAGAGCTGGGAGGAGGAGGAGGGAGGGAGAACAGGTGTGAGGCAGGCTGGTGGCTGGGCAGATGGCCCCTGGAAGTTCTAGCGGATGCTGCAGAGCCTGGACCACAGAGCAGCCATCGTTAATACAAGCCTGTTTATACAGTGTGCACACACGTGCACACACAAACACAGTGATAACCTGCAAACAGCACTTATCGTTTACTCTCCCCTCATCACCAGGTCTGTTTACCTTTCATTTACTCCTCTTTCTCCCTGTCTCTTGCTCTTTTTATCTCTGTTAACACACACACACGTGCACACGCACTCCATGTAATGGTCCTTTTAGTCAAGGCACTACTATTATGGAAGACCCAGAGGTAAAACAAAACAACATATGACACAATAAATGATGGCAGAATATTAATGTTGCTAAGTGTGACCACTCATGAATAATGATGACTGATCGTCATTGATAAGGGGGAAAAAAAACAGGCTTCTTTTTTCATTACTTTTGTTTTCTGATTTGAATTAGATATTATCATAGGAAATTATTTTCTTGTTACATTTTTTTTTTAATACTCATATACAAAACCCTTTGTTATGGACAGTGTTTTTAGGAAGCGTTAACAATCACTCTATTGGATCCCTGTAAAAGCTTTGCTTACTATTTGGCACGCGTAAAGAAAACAACATGTCCAAAGCCCTGTGGTTCTCCCGGAGATATTTTCCCTCTCCCTCTCTAATCTGAGCCGTGAGAACAGTCTGGCATAGACAGCAGGTTGTGCCATGGCAGCCTCCCTCCCTAACCCGCATGTCTGCTCCTTTCCCAGTCGGGGCAAAAGATTCCCACCGGAGCAAAATATAGCCCAAAGCCTCTAATTTCAACCCTTCGTCACTTCATTTTGTTTTTCCTCCGCGCTTTTCGGTTTTGATGACAAAGTCGCAGCGGGTGAAGATGGAAACTTCACTTGGCTTTGAGGAGATGCGTTTGACAGTTGTGTCAGCGCTCGGTGGGATGTTTTCAGCGACTGCAAACTCTGAAATGCAAAATCTGTCTCAATGCTTTCTAGGACTCCCGAACAGGGATGAGCGGAGAGGCGGAGAGCCACGGACGGCTCTCCGAAAGACAGAGAAATGTCAAAGTTTCAGGGTTGGGAAAAAAAAAATTCTCCATAAAAAAAAAAAAAAAAAAAAAAAAGCCAAACATCAACAGCTACATTTTATAGCTTATATCTTGGAAGGACTGACAAAACGTCTAATATTTCTGTCAAGAAATCTCCAGCGAGAGCCCAATTCAGGCGTGTAATTTTTTTTAATATGATGTGGAGGCTACTCCACTAAAAATGAATCCAAAAGTCAATCCATAAACTTAAATTACCTGTTGCCGGCGAGCAGTTGTGCATCCTGGATGTTAACTCACATCAGCTGACATCTGCCTTTTAAGGAGACACACACAGCTGCACGCTGGTGTCAATATTTAAACAAACTGTAAATTATGGAAAGCTCGTATAGTCTTCTTCAGTTATGGGCTCTTCTTCTGGAGCGCAGCCGTCCAGCCTCAACAATAGGTTAGGTTTTTCAATTTTCTTAACATATGTATTTAAGGGCTGTTCATTTATTAAAACAATACCCCCTCTCTCTCCCCCCCACAACAAAAAAAAAAAAAGCATTTTGTAACCATACCCTAAGAAACATTGTTATGCACAACACAAACCCTTGGCTCTCTTGTGCAATAGAGGCTCATCTCAGGCAATGAAAAATAGCCTATGCTATTATTTCTAAAAAAATATTTAAAAAAATAGACTTCATGTAATATTTGGCTGTCATGCAGTCCAAATTCAGGCAGTCTAACATACAACTCTTGCGTTTTGGAGCGCAACAAAGTAACCCTAATTAGTATTACAATATAAGAAGACGAAATGAAAATGCAAATATGAATTTGTTTGGTAGGTCAGCAGCTATTTCCTGTTTTTTTTATTTTTATTTGTATATATAGATATAGATATAGATATTTGTATTTCCACTATTTAGCACATATTATGCCAACAAGAGGGGGCAAACTCCAGAGAAGAGAAATAGAAAACATATTCGAGCGAGGGAACACTTACACTGAAAAGAGGCAGAAATTCCCACCATGCGGCACGTCGATGTGAGAGGGATAAATAATTTCCAGTCCGTTTGACTCCGCGCACTGTCCCCTCGACGATCCGCCTATATCGGGAAGACGAAAACTAGAGTCCAGACAGCTCTCGGGGGCTGTGGCGGTGGTACACTTCCAGCAGCTCAAAAATGGGGTTCAAACTCCGACAAGAGAAAAAGGGTCACCTCACGGCTCGCACTAAGAGACCAGTCACGGAGGAGATTCTGGACGGGAAAGCCGTAAGTCTTGACAAGGCGCAGTGGGCAAAGAATGAGGAGAGATAAAAAAAGATGCAAAGAGATGATGCTGTAGGCTGCTGCGCAGGGGCACCCGCCTGCTTTCTTTTTTTTTTTTGTTTGTTTTTAAACCAGTCCTCGTGCTTTCTCCAAATTCCCATAAACGTTGGTTTCGGTTCCGTAAATGCTGTTGTTTTAATTGAGGATGAATCACACTCCCTCAGTCTCAGGGTCCTTGTGTTCTGCTTCTCCGTTGGCGTGGGGAAGAGGAGTAGCTGTACTCTGCCTCCAGTCGGCGGTGCGCAGCAGAGCCAGGTGGCGATGGGCGGGACTGAAGAGCTGAGGAGGAGGAGGCGGCGACTGGGCAGCAGCCAGCATCTGCGAGTCCTAAAACAGGTTGGAAAAATCAGGGTCAGAGCAAGTCGAGCTGTTTTCTTTTGTACCTGTGGCGTTATCCCTCTCACATCCTGCAGCATTTTCATATATGTGAGAAGGATTACCACTGAGTTCTTATTCTAAGGAATACATCTTCACATGTTAATCATAAACTAGATTGTTATTTTTCATTTCTTTCCTAAAACAATATGTATGCTTGCAGGTTGGATTCCAATAAAGTATCATTGGTCACAGTTATTGTGAGGAAATTCCTTCACAATTCAACTATAGTATAAGCGGAGGACAATTTAAGTTTGTTCCAGAAATAGACCTACGTAGCTTTGTTGTAACCTGTGTGACTTAAAGGGATAGTTCGCCTCTTTTGACATGAAGCTGTATGACATCCCATATTAGCAATATCATTTATGAACATTGACTTACCCCCTGCTGTGTCCTGTGAGCCGAGTTCCAGCCTTGTTTTGGCGTTGACAAGGTAGTCCGGATAGTTGGCTGGGGTCCCGAAAATAAAGCGTTTTGCTTCTCAAAACAATATGCGTTCAAACGAGTAATACATTTGTATAATAAAAAAGTTCTCCAGAAAAAGTCAGACCTCACAATCGCTTGGCGCTATTTCTCTCTATCTTCGTATCACTACGGGCTGTGTAAACTGTGCAGACCGAAGTGCAGACCGAGCAGTCCCCTGCTTCCGAGCAGTAAACACCGTAACAGGTGCGGCTATCGCTAGGTGGCTGAACGCATTGATATCAAGGGAGGCAAAAATAGTGCGAGTCCATGGGCTCGGGCCCATAGACTTCGAGCCCCTCCCTCCACCCCCAGACATTGGGGATGTCTGGGATCCATCCCTTAAAGGGGGGGCTCCCCCCCCGCCGGACGTCCGGCCGACCGTCAGACGGTCCCCGGCTCCTCCTCCTGCCACACCGTCGGAGGTCTGGGTGCCGGCCAGACCACCGTCTCCTGCTGCCACGTTGTCTGGGGTCTGGGTGCCAACCAGACCATCGTCTCCTGCCCCCACGCCGACGGAAGTCTAGGCGTCCGCCAGACCACCGTCTCCTGCCGCCACGTCGTCGGGGGTCTGGGTGCCAACCAGACCACCGCCTCCTGCTGCCACGTCGTCTGAGGTCTGGGCGTCCGCCAGACCACCGTCTGTTCCTGCCACGCCGTCTGAGGTCTGGGCGTCCGCCAGACCACCGCCTGTTCCTGCCATGCCGTTAGAGGTCTGGGCATCCGCCAGACCACCGCCTGTTCCTGCCACGTCGTCAGAGGTCTGGGCGTCCGCCAGACCCCCGCCTCCTGCTGCCCGAAGCCGGTGCTGCAGCCGCATGCCTGTTCGGCCACCGCTGCCACGCCACCAGGTTTCTGGTCCCACGCCTGACCGGCTTCGAGCCCCTCCCTCCCACCCTCAGACTTTTTAGGGTTGTCTGGGATCCACCCCTTGAGGGGGGGGGGGGGGGGGGGGCTCTGTCACACCCATGGACTCATGTTTTAAGTTTCATGTTTTAGGTCACGTTTTTGGTTCTTAGTCCATGTTTAGTTTTTAGTTTTGCCATGTTTTAGTTTCCCTTCACTTACCAGTTCATTAGTTTCACTCATTAGTAGCCTCTCGCTGCTACCTGTGGGAACATGGCGTCATCGTCATCCAATTCAACCATCTGGCCAAATGTTTGATCCAACCATCAATATCTCATATCAATTTAGAGGCCACACCCACTAATCCCTAACTCTAACCAGTCAAATTGGATGTAGATAAATTTGGATAATCCAGCCAGTTATAGGTTTTAGCAGTTTAGGATGGACAAATCAATTTGGTGTCTTTAAAGTCATTAGTATGACATTTTCTTGTGTGTATAACTGTCCTATTACTGGACCTGGGCCCAGAAAATTCACAGAAAATTGGACAATGAAAGACCTTTTTTATGTTTAACAGGAAAATTTAAGAAAGTGTGAAAAAACTAAAATGCATAGTGACATTACATTTTTAGCATTTTATTTTTTAGATTATTTCGTAATGTTGTTAGTTTATTATTTTTTCACCCTTGGGGATCCCTACTATCCTTTGGATCCTTCTTTGAGATACACTTGCCCACTCAGTTGTGGAGCCATGGACTATAACCAACCAGCTGATTGCTATGAGGAGCTGCTACACTGTTGTGTATAGGTGTTTGCACAAAAAGAAAAAAGAAACTTGAAAGAATGTGTGATATCTGCACACAAACACACACACATACACATCCTTCTATAGAATCTCTATCTTTACCTCAGCTGAGAAAGGCACAGGCATGTTGGCCTGCAGTAACCTAAGGCAAACACTTTCCCCGGACCATCTGGAAATCATCTCACCCGCAGAGTCAGTGAAAGCACAGAGCAGAAGCTCTGTTTACAACTCAGTGATAACAACCGGTCCACTTGAACTGCATGGTTGAACAAGTTATGCACCATTGCCTGTTCATAACATCTCATAAAACATTCTGTTGTGTTCGAATTTCTATCAGCTCTTTATTGGTCACATGCTTTTTGTGCTTTCGGCTAAAGAAAGTGACCATTAAAGTCATTGTGGTAATAATAGCTAAGTCTCACTTAGGTTGGGATGTGTCGTGACATTTCTGTTGATTTAACAAACTGCAACACGTTGGATAGGTTTAATTCTATATTAAGTTTACCAAAATGACATCGAATTAGACAAAAAAACATCCCAACTCTCAGTGAGTGTTTTATTTGTCAAATATTAAGAATGTGATGTTTTTGGCTTGGGAAGCATTGTCACAGCTAAAGTAATAGTTTTCCCTGCTGTGTACAGTATGTAAGACATTCAGTGACTTTTTAGTGTACCATCGACATGAGGCTCATTGTTCCCTCAGTGCAGTCTCTGTGGGGAATAGATGATGCCATTAATGGCAATTGTTTGCAACAGTGCCATTGTGCTTTTCTAACTTTCTTATCTGTCTCTCTCCGTCATCTCTCACCTTTTATTTGGAGTTTTTCAGCAGTAGGTTAAATTGTGCTCTCTAAGGCAATATGGATAGATACAACCCCTACCACTTGGACCCTACTTATATTTTCTTGTCTGGCTCCTTTTGTCAATCTCTAACAAAGGCAATGGGCTACAAGATAGGTGGCTGGTTGTGTGAATAGATTTGAGAGACGGTTAAGTACGGAAAGGGATAGAATATTTAATGGTTAGAGGAGTGGAAAAGAAAAAGGAGACATGACACACGATGAAATGTGGTGAGTGCATAAGTGAGGAAAAACAATTGCCTCTGAGTAGGACACGAGAGGTTTGGAAAGTTGCAGAAGCAATGTGTCCACTCAAAGTGAGCAAGCTAATGTGGTCAGAAACACCAGCAGAGCTGTGAGGATGCCGTCACTCCTCACCTATTTGTTTCCTCTGGTTTGCTCCCAGAGAGCAAGTTCTCTCATGACAATCACAGCGAAACATCTTGACAGCCGGAGGCACAAGGATAGGCGTTGAGGAAACCTGCAAGGGAAAAGAGAATAGGGCAATGATCCGTGTATGTGCGTGCGTGTGTCCTGTGATAATGGTGTGTGAGCGGAGGAAACACACAGTGCCTGTTTTTGCTGCAGGGGTTCCTGGAAGTCAGCCGGCCAGTGTGATCGGCGACATACATACACACATGCACACACATACAGGATACCTCGCCTCTAAAAGGGAAAAACATGCTGCGTCTGATACATGTGCACACAGACAAGCAGACTTCCTGCATTTTCTCTCCTACTGGGCGGCCACCTGTAACACGGTCCCACACACGCACATGGACACACACACGCACACACAAACAAAATTCAGTGGGACAAAGGCATAAAGAGGCAGCAAATATAAGTTGAGAGTTGACGGTAAACAAGCGCCATTTAGATCCCTGTAATTACCTGTCATTTGATCGACATTGCTTGAGGCCAAGCTGCCAACCATCAACATCATCAATACCACTGCTGACAAAAGCAAGAGGTTTAGAGGAAGAGAAACAATTAAAGTAGCTTCAGTATTGTTGTATTTCTGACCTATGTCAAACAATGACATGAACAGGTCAGCCTTGAGCAAGGAATGCTGAACCTTAATAGGCTGCATTGATGTACATAGCCTTGTTATTATTTCTAGAAAAATATTTTAAAACATAGACTTCATGTCATATTTGGCTATCATCAAAAAGTCCAAATTCAGGCAAGATGTACGTCGAAGAACTGACTATTTATAACAAATGGACAGTTATGAAGAGCGTTACGGATGCAGCAGATTTCTTTTCTTGTTTTTTTTCTTTCCATTCCATTTAATTTATTTAGCAGGCAGTTTTAACCAAAGCTATTTACAGGTCAAGAACACAAATTTGGGGATCAGTAACCCTTTGATTAAACAGCAAACACTTTACCTCCTGAGCTATTATCCTCATTACAAACTAAGACCCTTTTAAATTTCTGAATACGTTTACATGCACAGTTAAGAGGAGCTGCAGCTATAAATATATTTGAATATATAAGGAAATAGAATATTGAATCCATTTTGGGTCAAAGTTGTAGAGGTCCTGAGTCACTGGTCTGGTTCAGCTCAAAAACCACCATGTAATATGTCGCCAGCTCAAGTTCCACGACGACAAGAGAATTATTCGAAGGGCGATACCGCAACCTCTGACTGGATCGTCCATCTCCAACCACACAAATTCTACGGGTTGAGGTTATGGTTTAAGGGAAGGGTTAGGCGTTAGGGGTTAGTAGGCTTGGCTTCCAAAGTGGGCGAAGTTGCCTCATCCAACTCCACCTTCCTGCAGTACTATTAGAGTGATAAAAAAAAAACACAATGTAGCACACTGTCCAATCTTGTTCCGATGCAAATAAAACAAATGGAAAGAAACTTAACTTAACTTATAAATAAGCAAAAAAACACAAGACCCACCCCCCCAAAAAGAAATGGTACCCACCTTCCGTACAAAACAAATATACAAAGAGGACAGGTTAGAGGGGAAGAGAATTTCTAGAAGGTAACCCATAAAAAAATAAATCAACTTAGAAATTAAAGTGTTCTCAAAGCAGACACAGTGATTTTAAAGGACCTGACTGACTGCCAGATATGAAATGTTGTCATTGTTGAACAGATTTTGACTATATTTGACTGTCTTTGAAGCTAAAAAGCTAATAAAAAAAAACAACTTAAAATTCTATAAATGGCGTTGTGTTTACTGTGTTTATGAAAAGAGTTTGAATAGATGCCTCCCTCTTATAGTGTTCACGACCTCGTAAATTAAAAAAAGCCCAGACATCCATACTCAAACATTTGTCTCCTTCGTTCGCAGCTTCCGTGTAAAGACGTCCGTTGTCTCCTCAGGCTCTCAGTCAGATCAACACATCGCTGGTCAGTTCTGACAGAAAACCATTCAACCACGGTTAACCACGAATCCTCTTGCTGTGAGGCGACGGTGCTAACCACCACACCACCGTGCAGCCCCAACAAAATGATAGTTGATTTAAACAAAAATAAGAATGATCAATCTATGCTGTTAACCAGGTCTGTTTGAAATATTTGAAGCTTTAATTGCCATGACAACTGCCATCCAATTTAATGTCAAACTGTTTTAGTTAAAAACCAAAAACAGATTATTACACAGGCGTTATAATCCTAAACAATAATTCAATCATAAATAGTAATACAACATTATTCATTATGCATCCACATGATTGATCAGTCAAAAACATTTCATCTCACTGCATCAATACTCTTATCTGTCACTGACAACATTGACTCTGGGAGGCTCATAAGTTACAGCTAAACAGCAGCCAAACACTCCATGTATGTAATGATAAAACCACGTCAGATGAACATTGTTGGTTGATGCTGTATGAATATTCCAATTGTTCAAAACCTTCAGAAAATCTCAACTAAAAAGGGAACTGCTGTGTGTGTACTGTAAATATTGAAGGAATTTGGTGTAGTAAAGTCAGGCATTAAATGCGATCCAGTGACCAAAGATTGTGAATCAACACTCTGTCATTGGGCAGCAGCACTGTATGGAGCACTTAATTCCATACATCACCCAATGGAGAGGCATTCTTTTGTGATAGAAGACCTTCATTTTCGTGCAGCTCTGAACGGCAAAATTCCTCTGCACACTGAATTATTTTGAAAACTCATTACTCAAGAGAAAATTGAAGTGCCCCAGCAAGTAAATTCTTTCTTAGAGTCATGTCCAAGGTAACATCGACTTTTGAAGTTGTCCACTTGTGATTCACCAGGGAGTGATTATTTGATGAATCCATGATAGAAAAGAAAGAAAAGGAGCACTAATGGAGATTGGAGCGCCAGCCTGTCAAGGGAAAAACACTGGCCTTTATTGAAATGCCCTGGCAGGGTTAATTGGTTACTTTGAACGAGTTATGAATGAATTCTTTGGGATATTAAGTTAAACCTGCACATACATGCAGTAGTTAATAAAATGCATTAAAATTTCAAGTCACAAAGTTATGGAATACTTTGATATGAAACACCAAATGTTTATTCTACAACTAAAGGAGAAAATGACTTACTTTAAATCTAGCCATTCAAACCTAATCCTAAACCCTCCAGATGGAAATGAATTGTAGGGGAGAGAAAAAAAAAGAAGACTGAGATGCACAATACGACAGCTGCAGTTCAGCATCTTATACATTTACAGTGTCGAGAGAGGGATCTTATTCACTCACTGGGGTATTACAAAATTCAGCCCAACTTTTGGCCTGTAGCAAAGGAGACGCGAGCAGGCCAAAACTGACAGCCTCACCTTACTCACTGAGAATACGAATGTGTCTCCCACTTTTAGGTTGCTGTCCAGATACCCTGACAGCATGCAAACATTGAAAGACACTTAACTTTAAAGCACACAGCAGATAATGACCTCCATGGTAGAATATAGATGCAACTCCCATGTTGCCATCTTAAGCAGTATATTTAATTTTGACGTGACAACCAAGATATGTCCTTTGGGAACGTAGAATAAAGGGACATTCCCTTTGCTTTTTCTTTGTGCTCATCATATCCTATAATGGCACATACATATGCTTGCCATCACACTTCTGGAGGATTTCCCATAATCCTCTGGCGCGGTAGTTTCACATGTGTGTTTGATCTGAACCTGCAAACATATTCCATCCCCCTGCTTTTCTGTCTTCACATCCATCTCCTCCCCTGCTCGTCACCTCATTCTCCCTCTGGTCGTGGAGCGAAAAAAGAAAAGTTGTCAGACAAGGAAGAGAGATGCCGGATGCAAGAAAAGTTATCTTGCTTTCCTCTGCAGTCACACAAAATCATTTTTTCTTTTTTTTTTTGAAGTGAGCACAAGAAAGCACAGCTCTGAAAGCTGAGATCTGATTTTGCACAGGGGATGATGGAGTGAATTAATTTGCTAAGGCAAGACCATGTTTTAACAACTGGAAGACTACTCAGTCAATGAGACCTTTACAACAGCACTCTGGAGGATTTTCCTGTAGCGTGGGCATATTAAGGAGGCAGATTACTTAGCATACACTTAGGTTTTTATATGTGCAGTAACTCACAAAAAAAGTGCATTAACAGCTTACGGTATATACATATATAAACATAAATTGTACAGAAGCTCCCACTATATTCATAGCTTTCATCCAATAAGAAGAAATGCATCTATAAAAATGTAATATGTGCATTTTCATTTCTGTCCAGCTTTTGAATCAAATCTAATCCAATCCATGCATCTAATCCTTTTTGTTGTCACCCTCCTGATAGATCATCCTCGAAGCCTTTAAACAAAGGTTTATATGACAGCTGGTTTTAATATTCTGACCGATTGCTGTGCAGTTTTTGATTCTGTATTTTTTTGTTCACAGGAATGAGCGGATTGTCCACTCCCGTTCAATCCTCAGCCGCATCTATTAGTGTTATCGGGATGTTTCTGATTCTCCTGAGAATAAAGGGAGGAAAAAGAAAAACATGACATGGACAATAGAAATTATCTAGAAGAAGAGACACAATTTTTCTATGGTACTTAACTGTGTCTGAGTTAGCGAGAACAAGTGCACGCAATAAAGATTCCACACAATAAGTATGTAACCATACTCAACAGCTATCTTTTCACCCTGCCTGCTTACATGTAGCTGTGAAACACCTACACTGTATGTACAGGTACTGCTAAAGGTCGCTATGATTGGCAGTGTTGCTCCTGGCCCCATCCATCATCATCACCCATCTTGCTATACCTCACTTGCAGACCTGACTTCCAACTTCCCCCAAATCATCAGCCAGATGGCTCTCACCAATGCTCGCTTGCATTACACACCTGATATGAAGCTATCCGTCATCTGATAACGACCAAGCTTTGGCGGTCCCCCAGCTGGGGCCTCTGCTGCAGCACTGGGCACTGGCGGGTATCAGGGATGGGTGGCGGTGGGGTGAAGCACAGCCTGAGTACCCATCTGATGGATTAGTGCCAGGTAGTGTGGCTGGGGAGGGGATGGGGGAGGGTGCTGAGGGGTGTCCCCTAATAGGATTCACAGTCACCCAGTGGACCATGGAACAGGTGGAAGCAGAGAGAGAGGGACAACAGAGTGAAAGAGAAGTGTGTGTGGCATATTGGATGGTGCCAGGTGAGACCAGGCAAGGCAATCCCTTTTAAACTTGGAGGTGTCATTTTGGAAAACAGCCTAAGCAAAGCTAAGCCACTATAGTGATAAGGAAGAAAACGGTTTTATTTTTATTGGGATGATATGTGATGATTTTGGAAGTGTTACACAAAACCACATGGTTCTATGGATGTGCATCATTCTGGGCCAGCTGTACTTTTGACATAATTTGGTGAACGTTTTGGTTCAAATTGACCCTCTATATATTTGCACGACTTTGAATTAAACAATTGTTAAGTAAATGCACACACAATTGGATGACAGAGAAGAGAGATGGTTTAGGAAAAGTATTTTTTATCTTTCTTTTTTTGGCCTGTTTTTTCATTAGATTATAACAACTATCTTAAATCGGACACTTGAAAGATGCTTTAACAACAGTGAACATTTGGGGAACAAAACCCAAACAAGCCTTGGCTTCCGTCCACACCTTTGTATGAAACATGTTCAGTTGTAAATAATGACTTATTCAGCTGTTAGATACAACACTTTAATTGTTAACAATGTCATGGTGTTAGGATGATTGACAAGAGAAAAATGCCTTAATAGCTTATGCTGAGCCTAATGTAGCAGTGTTTCCGACTTTACACATGCCGGTGCACAGCAAGGGAGACTGGCACGACAAATACAGTATACACAAATGCACGTGCCGCATAGACAGGCATTCGATTAAAACTGCCACTCACACACACAGACACACAGATCGGCGGTTCTCATTAGTAAAGTCGGTGTGCTCAAGGCAGGCAGGGCCCCCGCAGCAGTCTTCGGGAGTCAGAGGAGCCATTTGTCAGCGGAAAACAATTAGTGGGGAATGATCCGTTCCATTGGTTTTAATGAGTACAGCCGGGTCACTCTGCTCACAGCAGCAACACGAAAAGGTCATCAAAGGCTGAAAGCAACTCACAGCCAAGTCACATTCAGATACAAGGACAAAAACACACACACACACACCATGATTATTTTTTTCTTCTTTTTGCTTCTTCTAATATGCAGCGATACGCACACACATGTCCACACACAGTCAGACAATAACACTCTAAAACACCCTGCCACCTCATACTAATCTATTTTTCATCCTTTCAAACAATTCATCTCCCTCTACATCAGTGAGAGCATGTACGAGCCATCATTGGAAGTGGGATATTAATGAGGAGGATATTGTGCATGTATATGCATATCCGTAAATGGCCTTGGACAGTAACCATGGCATTAGAATATGTAATCAGTACACCATAGTAGCATGGCTGTTGGCTTCAGTGTTATGGCTATAATAGCACATGGAAGGACCATGTATCTTCCTTTTCGATTCAAAAAGAGAATAATAGCACATAGAAACACAAATCAGTGATGGGAATGCATGAATGTTGATTATCAAACTGCTGATACAGGTTACTTGAATTTTTTTGCTTCAAAATAAGTTCCTGGATCTTTTCAAAATTAGAAAGATTGTATGAGTTCCATTTACCTGCTGACCAGATTTTTCTTTTAAAATTAAATTACAATAAAAAAAAAAGGAGTTATGGAACATTAGGAATTTTAAAAAATAACAATTTGAAATCAATAAAATTTAGATCTTATTGGCTGAGACCAAATTACAACATTTTCACAAGTGTATTATGTGCATGATTCAATATTCTTCGATGTCACTATGTGACCCACATTGTCAATGGGAATATATATCACACCTCCTCCTAATCTCAACCTTGGGACTCATGAATTCATGTGACTTAATCCTCCACTACTGTTTCAACATCACCTGGCAGACGTTGTTGACTGTGTGACTGTACAGAGGCACTAATCATGGCAGAACAAGCCCTGAGCACAAGAGCAATAGAGGCTGGTACCCATGTGCAGGTTGCGCAAAGAAGTCTCCGAGACAGTCCAGCATATTATATTATGGGTAGAAAATGGGCTGGAAGTCGCAAAGTCATAGTGGGAGATACCTCCAAAGGTGGTAGAGAATGGCAGGACTAAGGTCTTGTGGGACTTCCAGATCCAGGCCGATAAAGTGGTGATGGCCAACTGGACATTGTGGTGTTTGCCAGACTACAGAAGATTGCAGTAGTGACCGATGTAGCAACTCAAAGACGAAGGAACATGCTAAGCCCAAAAAATACCAAGAAGGAGGAAGCTGAAAACAGTGCATTTGCATAAATCAAATATCCCCAAAAAAATTTTGGATGGGTTCCTTCCTTTACTAAATAAGCCAACTATAGTTTTCTCTGCAGTGGATCGTCAGACACATTGGTAAAATGCAAAGCATTGAAGAGATATGTATCATATAACAGGGCTCTCACTGTTAGCACATAATAGAGGTTTGAGGAGAAAGAGAGTGGTGAAGTAGGAGAAATGGAGACCACCAATGGAAACCCACAAGGGTTCAAATAGTGTTCACACAGGAAAAGGGTTGTCCAACAATTTCACCACTTCACTGCCTTTAATAGGCACAATAAAGGAGCAACAGCCATTTAGCAAAGAGCCCACCTGGTGGATTCGCGGCCACCAGGCCCTCCCCCATCCTACTCTGACACCAGTGGAAAATACCCCATAATGGACACTGTGACAAGTAAAATAGGCTGTGATGAGAGCGTTTTTAAAATGGGAGAGCCCAGGCCAGTTATTTCTATACAACCGTAAACTGACTTTGTTTTCATTCACATGTAAATCCTCACAAAAAAAGGTGAGAAAATGTCTTGGGTAGAGTAATTTAATAGTTGTTTTTATAGTATATCTTTCTGAATTAAAATTACTTTGGACAAAATATGACACAAAAAAAGCGATGCTTGTCAAGTCATAAAGCAAGACGTGCTGAAACTTCAACACAATAACACCTTTAATTTACCAAATGATGAAGATGGTCATTTCCTTTGTCCTGGTGGACCTGGTGAGGATGATAAAACTTACGTCATACAGGCCATGGCAAAAAAAAAAGATTGCCTTTTACTTCTTTTCAGTGCAGTGTGGATGATCAGAGAGGGCAACTCCAGAATCTTTGCCAGGATATTTAAGCTGAAGCCGATCTGATTCTGGATTTGACTTTTGGACTCTATCAGCTTTTGGAAGTTGTGGTACATATTTCTCCATCTGTGGCCTCAGCAGTAGGATGGTGGGAACTTAACATGGAAAACTACAGTAATCGTGCAATTGTACAAACAGGGTAAAGGTAGTTGGAGTTGCTGTATGAATTTCCTTAATTCGTTTAGACGTCTTGAGTCCACAACAGTAACTGGATACATTTTGATTATTGTGCCAAGCTCGAATTATGGCATCTTTTTTCTATAGTTCTGCTTTTAAATTATTTGAACCATGAGCGGCACAAAAAAAAAATGAAATCCTCGTCATCACTTGCCTCATTCAGAGAGTCATTGTCATCAAAACCGTATGATTCTTCACTGAACTAATCCTCTAACCCAGCTGCAGCACCATGATGCTAATGTAACAATAAACTAAACAATATGTATCATTCTGCCTGGGATTAGGGTATTATATGAGACAACACTGCTCGGAGATAAAATTGGCTGTGTCAAAACTGTGTTGTAGAATTTAAAGGGACACGTACATTTAGATAGTTGCTTAATAATAAATTGAGTAATGTCCAGTCCAGAACCATATAGTAGATAATAAGAATATACCTACCATAATTTCATATTAATAATAATAATGTAAATTAATGATAATAACATGCTTTGGTGATATGGTCATATTCATTCAAAGGTTAAAAATGTATGGATTAAGATGATGTCAAATCCAACTTATAATGTTGAATACTATTGTTAAAATGAATAAAATAGTGGAGTGCATAAGTGAACACATGATGAATGTCAATGAAGACAGACAGTTGTAGAGATTATGTGTTGGCTGTAGCAAAATAACAGCGTGTGTAAACCACTCAGCTCAATGATGGTGACGGATGTACACTTAAGTAAGATTGAAGTAGCAATGTTGTTGAAGCAGTGTGCATTGATCTGTAATGTTATTCTTATAGTACCTGTTATAAGCACAGCTGCTTTATATCGTGTGCACGGCTTCTCCCCCAGATAATTAAATCTCTACAGCCATCTGAAGGCAGCAAGACCTCCGGCTGTGTTTACTTTTATTAAATCACATGCAAAAGACACCAGGCTGCAAAACCCCACTAAGTAACTAGACTGAGAAGTAGAATTGCTTTCAAGCATTAATTCACATACCTATGCTCACATTTTAGTGTTTTATGCTTTATGCTAAGAATGCATGGCAGCAAGCATGTCACAGACCAGGATTTATAAATTTGTATTCATACCAAATCTTTAGTAATTCCCCTTGTCCTTTCATTCTTCACTGAACTGATAAATGAAGAAGAAAAGCCTAAAAATAATCTTGAGAAATGACTGATATAACAGTTTGAAATACATCAGAGGAAGAATTCATAGGTACTAACAACAAAAATATGCATAGAAATGGTCTTGCCACATATTCAGCTATATGTACAATGATTACAGTGATTTACATATGTTTCCACCTGTATATTTAGCATCTTCCGTTGTTGTTTTGTGGGCACCTTATTCTGTGTTTAACCTGGATGGTTCAGATAGAAAGCAGTCCTCATATTAAATGCCCTAGCCTTGAGGGAAAAGTGATGTGTGTTAAGTGTGGAAACGATTTATAATATTTCATCAGTAAGAATGTGTTGCTGCTGTTCTCTCACTCTTTTGACCTTTCTCGACTTCTTTTCTGCTCTTGCCTGCCTAAGCTTGCAAAGTGCATCAGTAAATGGGGGGATGTGTCAGAGCAATTGGAACAAAGTAATTAGAAATGTAACAGACGTGCTTTATGGTTTTAATGCAGCACAGTAATTAAGGAGAAATATCCTGACCCTTGTGCCGATGGCATTTTAAAAAAGAATCATTTAAGTCTGTGATTACACAGTAACAGTTGAATCAGTGGAGGCGAGAACGGGAGAAGGAATGTGGAGAATGAACCTGCCTGGATTGAAAGCATCAGTGATGCGAGAGACAGGTGAACGGACTTGCTCATGAGTGTTAATGCAGATGCACAGATTAACGTCCTTGTAATGTTTTTCTACATTCTGAAGCAAAAATTATGAACAAATGTCTAAGTTTTTCTTCACCATAAGATGAAATGTGTAGTAGTTTCACACAGCATGGATACACTTTTGCACGCATCGCATATGTGAGTACAACATGTGTGTTGTGTTGTATGATTCACTGATATTTTGACAGTGTCAAGCTGCAGTTTCAGAACAACAAGATACTTCAACAAAGATGAGAGGGGGAAAGAGTTAGACAAAGGAAACAAGGGAAAATAGAAATGGAGAGTTCTTGGTAATGACAAGCACTTCACAGTCAGATCCGACCTCCCTCCACCCACGCACCCCGACGAGATAATTCCTTCTCCAAATTGCAATCAAAGCTCAGAAAAACACTTGAGGAGCAGGAGTCCTTTCAGCCATTAACTCGCCAGGTCCTGGGGTGCTGCTTTTTAAATATTACATTTCCTTGAATGGGTTTGGTGCATATTGTTTTTTTTCCCCCCTCTTAATTATCAAACCTATTTCTCTTTGTCTTCATGTCACTACTGTTTTTGGAATTACTAATATTCAAGCTGAGCAATTGCTTTGACAAAAGAATATTAAAAAGTGTTGTTTTTTTTTCAGTTCTTGCATGAACTTGCTCACCTATATTGGGCAAATAACCTCATTTACAAGAAGCCTGAAAGAGTTTTGACACTGAAAAATGAAAACAAATTATGCATTCCCACGAGAGAGTGAGGGAGTACAAATGAGACCAAGTACAACCAGCCAGGCAGTCGACACCATGAAGAACATCCTTAGTTAGTCACTGTTTTTACATCCTGGTTTCAATATAATAGCGCATAGACAAAGTCAGCATCATGTAACCAATATTCATTTACCGGTGTGGTCACTGTTTTCTGCAGAACGTGTGGGCGTGCTGATGAAAAACTCATAAAGTGGAAAAAGCACAATCTGTCAAGAGAATTGAGACTGGAGATGTTCGAGTGAAGATGCTGTGTGTGGGCAGAGGTAAAACTTTCATTAATGCTTTGATAAAAAATGAGAACAACAGGTCAGTGGCCTTAAATCACCATAAAAGTAAAAAACATTGGTTCGGGATAATGTGTCGACCGATTTCGACATTCTGGTCACCCGCCTGTAGATCCCCACGCATAACCTGAAAGACCCTGAATGGCAGAGAAAAGAGAGCCCGGTCCTGTGCATTTGGTGTCAAGTGGCTCTATTTGTCATAATTATGTGGTTGTAAAGGGAAAGTCTTGAAAAGGTCTAATCAATCTGATTTAATTAAGTGCAGTCAGTCATTTGAAATGAACAGAATAGAATTAATAAGCACATTGTAAATTTGCATTTAAACCCATGTAATTATGCCAATTCACTGGCCTCAAAAGCACACTAATTTGCTTTCAAAAAAGAGGCAAAAAACAATTTCTTTCTTTTAATTTTTTGGTTCTCAATCAATATGCAAAGTTGTGAAAGTGCTTTAAATAATTAAGATGCAGTTGTAGTTTATTTGACACAACAAACTAACATGTGTAGTTTAATGTGTAAAAACAGAAACATGTCTGCTGTTCCAATGATGTTGAAGGATAAAAAGTTCCTGACAAGGAAGTAAAAAGGCTTTTAAATCATTAAAGAGCCCATATTATGCTCCTTTAGAGGCCATGCGTTTATTTTAGGGATGGAGTTTGGATAGTTTAATGTTGAAAAGCATATTAATTGTCTTATACTGTACATTGCTGAAACACCTCTTCTCACCTTATGTCTGAGTTGCATCCTTTTGGCTCCTGTCTTATTAAGCCGTCCATCCCTGTAAGAAATAGTGAAGGTAAGGGGAAAATCTCAAAAGCATATTATAAGCACTTCGATTTCAAGGGTTAGAAGCAGAATTGTACCACATTTAAGTTAAAAAAAAGATATATATGTTAATCCGAAAACCCATACTGATTTAATAGAGAAAAACAAAAATATTTTGGCCGAACAATGGAAGCATAGGGGGGAGAAATCTGACCAAGCATTAGTAAGTGGAGGAGACGCTGGATCATTACAGGTCTATTGAGCTCAGTTGGTTTGGAGAATAAAAGGTGGTTAGTTGAGAAGGAAACACAATCAGGCTTGGATTCATGGGCTGATGGATGACTGAGTTTGAGGCTGAATGGTGAATTGGCCTAATGGCTTATTGACCAACCGACCGACTGATTCACAAGGTGGCAGACAAGGTGACTGTTTATGAGTTGGCTTTCGCATGAGTGATTCTTTTAGATGCACTGAAGCATTTCCCCTGGAGAGCGCCTGGCACATTGACAAATTCCCTCGCTTTCCCTTTGACCCGATTAGAGTGACATACACTTGATGAAAACTCAATGAATATTGAGAAAGTCTCCGTCATGACAGAAACTTTTGGTGACTGTACAAAAGCGTAAAATACAGGTAACATTCAAACAGCTCTACCTTCCATCAGAGCAATACTTCACCTGTTTAAACAATCCACCTATTAAAAGCCATCGCTGACGCTGCAATTTCCTCACTTCGCAAGCCCGCATTTACTCCAGATTTATTAAACCCTTTTTTTATGTATACTTTTAAACCTTGCGAAGCATGTCAAACATAATTTCACTTGCTGTGATGGGAAATAATAGCACACAAATAAACATCAATCTTGCCAGTGGAGCTTACCTGCCATGGGAACAGCTAAAATTAACGACCTCCCACAATTCTTTGTTCTATTTCTGTTTAAAAAACGCCATCTCTATGCAGTGTGAGTATAGCGAAGGACCAAGCTCGGAACAAATGTTACTTTTCTTTCAGAGGCAGTGCGGCATGTCTGTGTTTAAACAGTAGGAACAGCTGGAAAAGGTTGCTTTTTTTTCTATCATGAAGTGTGTATTTGGGCCAGCATGATATACTGTAGATTCATTACTGAAAGAAGAGCAACTTCTGAAGGGATGCCTACGAGGATTTACTGTATCTTACACATCTTTTTTTTTTTCCTGCTTTCTCCTCTATATCAGGATGCCGTTTCGTACATGCAAGATTTCCCAAGCGGCTCCCCTGTCTTGCCACTAATCAACAAAGTTAATTTGTTTCCCCATTTATTTTTATGAATCCGCAAGCTACCACATGGGTTTTCACATTTCCATAATATATTTCTTCTTCTAACTGGTAAAAACTCTCTTCATTTATCAGATCCACACAGCCGGCTTATTACAAGTCCTCTTATCTGTCATATTTTCTTCCAGTAGCGCTGCTGTGGTTACGAATGGGACTTAGTCTATCTGGCTTGGAGCTGATGAGGGGGGAAATGAAATTATTGCGATTAGATCTGACCCATATACTGGCGTGTTTTGAGTGTGTTCATGTGTGTAGTGTTGGCAGTAGAGCTGTCTTGTTGTGTTTGTGTGTCTCCACAATGCCATGGTTGACAGTGGCTAGCAGCAAGATTAAGGCATTAGGCAGTGCTTATACTACTGAAGGTGGGCGATGATAAGAAGTAAATCTTCTTCAGTTGGTCATATTAGATGATTTTCACCAATTTAATTGATCACTTTGACTTCTTTATTTTCCTTAAAGTGGAACTGCGGTATTTTCAACATTAAGCCTCTTTTCTGAGTCGTCTGCAATGTTTTAGAACCCCCCTCACCGCTTTTTTGACGTTTACTGCTGTCTCCGGTATTTGCCTAATTTTGATTCTTCTCAACCTGCTTCAGAATGGCAAGTCATGCGCATGTCTAGAAAGGTCCGTAAAAGCACCATAAACGTCCGTTTTCAAAATAATCAACTCACCGGAGTGGTTACTGGTGTGCACTGGTAATCCATATCAAATTTCGTGGCGAAAAGTTGCTTCTGTCTTGTTTTATTTGGCAGCTCGTTCATGCTCGCACTGTTTTCCTAGTGGTGGCGGAGTAATATCAACGAACACCCAGTACAAAATGTCAAATAAAACACGACAGAAGCAACTTTTCGCGGGGGGGGACTCAGAATTGAGGCTTAATGTTGAAAATACCGCAGTTCCCCTTTAAGTTGTCTTCTTTTCTTACAAAGAGACACACACTCCCCCTGCCTTTCCTGCTCTTTCAGTATATGTAATTGAACAGCTAACCCCAGCCAAGGTTTAGCATCATCTAGCGTGTCGTCTGACTCTCAATCAGTTGACTCATCTTCTCCTGTGGAGAAAACAAACAGGAGAGCACTGATGCAAGCCAACAGGCAGCACTCCAACTCCTGAACCAACAAAAGGAAAAGTGTGCAGTTATCTATTATCATCAAGCAGCAAAAAGACAGACGTAGATGTAGGTTTGCAAATTAAGAACAGATTCTGCAAGGGTAGAGACACGTATTTCTTTAAAACTAAAACCTCTCCTGTTCGAAGATACATGCATATTATTGTGTATCGGTAGTTGTGTTGAACAGAGCCTGAGGAATATGTTTTTCAGTTGCATCGTACTCTTACCTTTTCAAGTGTCTGACATTTTCCTTCCCCGCAGAAATAGCCACGATGTCTGAGAAGCTATTTGTTTTTTTTGTAAAGCAGGTTTGATTTTGGCTGGGATTTGTTTTTTTAGTTAACAGTAGACGCATTAACCTGCTTTAAACTAAAAGATGAGACAAAGCAAGATGAGCAGCAGAGGACGTAACTACAAGACTTCAAATAATGGTGAAAACTATCTATGATAAGAGTTGTAATTCAATGCATGGATCTGTAAATAGCTTCAGCCACACACTTCAGCCACGGGAAACACAAACAAAAAAGCAGAACACAAAAGCAGTGTCAAGAACAGGGATGTAAAAAAATTGTTTTGGTGGACAGCATTCATTTGCATATATATGCAGAGCAGAAATCTGGTTTTGTATTGTCAGTGAGCAAAAAAGAAACACATGCACCATGGTTTTAGAAATAAATTTGGTCTATAAATCAGACTACGAAATATGTATGAACAAAGCCCTGTGCAAATACACAGTCTTAAGTTAGTAAGTTATAATGTGATAAGTAAGATGATACAATCATAACGATTCTAAAGATTACTTTAAAGAGTTATGAAAGACACTGACTGTGAGTCGGCAGGGTGAAAATGTTTCTACTATTTATGTGAATTCCTTTGAAATGATCTTGAGGCTCTCAAAGGTTAGATTAAAAGAACAAATGTTCTAACAGAACATTCACCATTTGTGAATCACTTACAACAATCACATTTCCTGGAAATAGTCAGGAGGTCACTGTAATAACACAAGTTAACCTGGTGTTATATGCTGTAATAACAGTAGTGACACCTATCCTACACAAGTGCCTAATGGATGCTGAACTGTACAAAGTAAAATCAGAAATGAGCTGGGGTTTTGATCAGTGGCGGAACAATTGCGGACAGGGCCCAGGGGCAAAACATCCCGACCGGCATGTTTAAAGCATGTCCATCTCATCCATGGAGTGACGAGAAAAGAAGGCTATTTTTTGACGCCAACCCTCCCCATTAATCCGGGTTTGGCATTTGCCTCATCTTTATTTTTCTTTGCCTTCCTCTTTTGTGCACAAAATGTCTGGACTAACAACACACACCACCTCTCGCTACCTTTGTCTGCTCAGACTGCCCGCTCGCCCGACAGGGGGAGAAGGAAGGGAGGAAGGGGGGAGGAAGTGGGAAGTAGTAGGAGGAAGTAAGCTACGTCAGAGCTGTAGTAACGTAGATTCACAGACCTAGATCTGTGCGTAGAGGGCTCTGGGCTACGTACGCAGTTTTCATTCTCTGCTAATCGTACCCCATCATGCACTGCACCTTTTAAAGCCAAATTACTCAAATAGGTATCCACGTATCAAAAAGGAACATGTTGGTTTCACTTAGAAACACCAAATTTTGTTATATTTAATTTAATTAACGGGATTTTTCAATCCCAAGAGCTGTCAGCTTACCGTGGTGGGGGGGTTTGCGTGCCCCAATGAGTCTGGGAGTTATGTTGTCTGGGGCTTTAAGCCCCTGGTAGGGTCACCCATGGCAAACAGATCCTAGATGAGGGACCAGACAAAGAACAGCTCATAAAACCCCTATGATGAAGAAAACAGTTGGACAGCGTGTGCCCTTGCCCGGACGCGGGTCACCGGGGCCTCCCCCTGGAGCCAGGCCCAGGGGTGGGGCCCGCCGGCGAGCGCCTGGTGGCCGTGTCTGTGCCCGTGGGGCTCGGTCGGGCACAGCCCAAAGAAACTACACGGGTCCCCCTTCTGACGGGCTCACCACACGTGGAAGGGGGCATGGTGGTCGGGTGCAGTGTGAGCTGGGCGGCAGCCGAAGGCAGAGACCTTGGCGGTCTGATCCTCGGCTACTGAAGCTGGCTCTTGGGACGTGGAACGTCACCTCTCTGCTGGGGAAGGAGCCTGAGCTGGTGCGCGAGGCTGAGCGGTTCCGGCTAGATATAGTTGGACTCACCTCGACGCATGGCTTGGGCTCCGGAACCAGCCTCCTCGAGAGGGGTTGGACTCTCTTCCACTCTGGAGTTGCCCGCGGTGAGAGGCGTAGAGCAGGTGTGGGCATACTTATTGCCCCCCGGCTGTGCGCCTGTACATTGGGGTTTACCCCGGTAGACGAGAGGGTAGCCTCCCTCCGCCTCAGGGTGGGGGGACGGGTCCTGACTGTTGTTTGTGCTTATGCACCGAACAGCAGTTCAGAGGACCCACCCTTTTTTGAGTCCCTGGAGGAGGCACTGGATAGTGCTCCTCCGGGAGACTCCCTCGTCCTGCTGGGGGACTTCAATGCTCACGTGGGCAATGACAGTGAGACCTGAAGGGGCGTAATTGGGAGGAACGGCCCCCCCGATCTGAATCAGAGTGGTGTTTTGTTGTTGGACTTCTGTGCTCGTCACGGACTGTCCATAACGAACACCATGTTCAGGCATAAGGGTGTCCATATGTGCACTTGGCACCAGGACACTCTAGGCCGCAGCTCGATGATCGACTTTGTGGTTGTATCGTCAGACTTGCGGCCGTATGTCCTGGACACTTGGGTGAAGAGAGGGGCGGAGCTGTCAACTGATCACCACCTGGTGGTGAGTTGGCTCCGCTGGTGGGGCAGGAAGCCGGTCAGACCTGGCAGGCCCAAACGTATTGTGAGGGTCTGTTGGGAACGGCTGGCGGAATCCCCTGTAAGGAGGAGTTTCAACTCCCACCTCCGGCAGAGCTTCAATCATGTCCCGGGGGAGGTGGGGGACATTGAGCCCGAATGGGCCATGTTCCGTGCCTCCATTGTTGAGGCGGCCGACCGGAGCTGTGGCCGTAAGGTGGTCGGTGCCTGTCGTGGCGGCAACCCCCGAACCCGCTGGTGGACACCAGTGGTGAGGGAAGCCGTCAAGCTGAAGAAGGAGTCCTATCGGGCCTTTTTGGCCAGTGGGACTCTGGAAGCAGCTGATCGGTACCGACAGACCAAGCGGAACGCTGCCTCGGCGGTTGCTGAGGCAAAAACTCGGGCTTGGGAGGAGTTCGGGAAGGCCATGGAGAACGACTTCCGGACGGCCTCGAAGAGTTTCTGGTCCACCATCCGGTGGCTAAGGGGGGGGAAGCGGTGCACCGTCAACACCGTGTATGGTGAGGGCGGGGCATTGCTGACCTCAACTGGGGACATCGTGAGTTGGTGGGGGGAATACTTCAAGGGCCTCCTCAATCCTACCGACACGCCTTCCGATGAGGAAGCAGAGTTGGGGAACTCGGACGTGGGGCCTCCCATTTCTGGGGCTGAGGTTGCCGAGGTGGTTAAAACACTCCTCGGTGGCAAGGCCCCGGGGGTGGATGAGGTCTGTCCTGAGTTCCTCAAGGCTCTGGATGTTGTAGGGCTGTCTTGGTTGACACGCCTCTGCAGCATCGCGTGGACATCGGGGGCAGTGCCTCTGGACTGGCAGATCGGGGTGGTGTGTTCCAACTATAGGGGGATCACACTCCTCAGCCTCCCTGGTAAGGTCTATTTGGGGGTACTGGAGAGGAGGATCCGCCGGATAGTCGAATCTCGGATTCAGGAGGTGCAGTGTGGTTTTCGTCCTGGCCGTGGAACAGTGGACCAGCTCTATACCCTCGGCAGGATCCTGGAGGGTGCATGGGAGTTCGCCCAACCGGTCTACATGTGTTTTGTGGACTTGGATAAGGCGTTCGACCGTGTCCCTCAGGGACTCTTGTGGGGGGTGCTCCGGGAGTATGGAGTGCCGGACTCCTTGATATGGGCTGTTCGGTCTCTGTATGACCGGTGTCAGAGTTTGGTCCGCATTGCCGGCAGTAAGTCGGACATGTTTCCTGTGAGGGTTGGACTCCGTCAGGGCTGCCTTTTGTCACCGATTTTGTTCATAATTTTTATGGACAGAATTTCTAGGCGCAGCCAGGGCGTTGAGGGGGTCCTTTTTGGGGACCTCAGAATCGGGTCTCTGCTTTTTGCGGACGATGCGGTTCTGTTGGCGTCGTCGGGCCGTGACCTTCAGCTCTCACTGGAGCGGTTCGCAGCCGAGTGTGAAGCGGCTGGAATGAGAATCAGCACCTCCAAATCTGAGACCATGGTCCTCAGCTGGAAAAGGGTGGAATGCCCTCTCCGGGTCGGGAATGAGATCCTTCCCCAGTTGGAGGAGTTCAAGTATCTCGGGGTCTTGTTCACGAGTAAGGGACGAATGGAACAGGAGATTGACAGATGGATCGGTGCGGCGTCTGCAGTCATGCGGGCTCTGGACCGGCCCGTCGTGGTGAAGAAGGAGCTGAGCCAGAAGGCGAAGCTCTCGATTTACTGGTCAATCTATGTTCCTACCCTCACCTATGGTCACGAGCTGTGGGTAGGGACCGAAAGAACGAGATCGCGAATACAAGCGGCCGAAATGAGTTTCCTCCGCAGGGTGTCTGGGCTCTCCCTTAGAGATAGGGTGAGAAGCTCGGTCATCCGGGAGAAGAGTAGAACCGCTGCTCCTCCGCATCGAGAGGAGTCAGATGAGGTGGCTCGGGCATCTGGTTAGGATGCCTCCTGGACGCCTCCCCGGTGAGGTGTTCCGGGCCCGTCCCACTGGGAGGAGGCCCCGGGGAAGACCCAGGACACGTTGGAGAGACTATGTTTCTCGGCTGGCCTGGGAACGCCTCGGGGTCCTCCCAGAAGAGCTGGAGGAAGTGGCCGGGGACAGGGACGTCTGGGTTTCTCTGCTCAAGCTGCTGCCCCCGCGACCCGACCCCCGGAGATGCGGCAGATAATGGATGGATGGATGGGATTTTTCAATTAAAAGTGATACATAATAAATTAGGCTATCAAACACCCACCTTCATCAAAAACTGTAGTACAAATCCCTACTATATATAACCTGACGCCAACATGAATGAATATCATGAGAGTATTTCTTCAGTCACTCCTCTCCAATTGGTTGCTTCTCAGCTGCTCCAGAACATCGCTATCATGAGGGGGCCGTCCTGTGAAGAGGGGGGCCCGGCGCGAGGTGAGCGCAACGTGGGTGAGGGCCCTGGGCCCAGGGGCAGTTGCCCTGCCCGCCCCGCCTATAGCTCCGCCCGTGGTTTTGATCAATTTGAGAGCACCCTCAGCACTGTTTCAGACAAAAGAACAGTACAATGTAGGCAAAAGTAGCTCGATCTGTTGATGTGCCTCTGTGAGAGAAATGAAAACACACACGCTCGTGGAAAATCCAGTTACGAGTCCCTCTAACACAAGCAGTTTAATTTCCCCCACCTACACCTGCCCAAGTAGACACGTCTAACCTGACCCTATTACATTTTCACCTACATGCACATGCAGCTTAATGTCAGAACATCTTCCTGCCCTAGTCTGTCTCACTCCCCTGCCTCCTCTCAAAAAGGCCAAGAATTTGCAGCACCAGTGAAGCTGTCACTATAATCGAATCGACCCCCCATACGTATTGTAGTTGGATTGATAATGATTGACTGGGATGAAGCAAGGAAGAATAATAACCAACAGACTCAGGGGACATTACTATAGCATCTATTTAACATAAACACACATATTATATATATTCATTCTTTGTGACAGTGTGCTTACCCTTCTCAGTATTTTACAACTTAACATAGAAATGAATGTTTTGCTCCTGTCTATTAACTTCAGCATGACAACAGACTCGTTTTTCTCTGGTTTACACAATGAGCGGCACACTGTAGCAGAAGCAACTATTAAGTCATCTGCACAGCTTATAGAGCTTGTGAATTTGTTTTAATTGTCTTATTTTTTATACATTTGTTTAGATTAAACAAATGGATTAACTGTAGTGAATTATATATTTAAGGGGTCACAGTAACTGCCTGAATTCTTTTTATTCATCCATCCTCTGTTTTCAGTTGAAAATGGACTCCTGTTCCCGTTTGTTGTCATATTTCATTTCTGGAATGCGCTTAATGAAAGTGGTTCAATTCTTCCATTTGCCGCTCATTTCATAAGCATTGTCCTTAGACTGGGATAACCAAGGTCTTCTGAATGCAGCTTGTTGCTACAGTAATGGCCTACAAGGCATGTAAGCGGTAAGCAGAGGAGACATTAATATTTGAAACCATTTAGAAAACCATTAGGCTGGTCCTGTGTTTGTGTGTCATGTGTCTTTTTTTCCTGGTCAGACAGCAGTAAGGGGTTGGTGACTGTTAAGTGAATAAAGTGCAGCAGGGAGTAATTATACAAAAATCATTGATGCACAGGGGAGTGCAGTGCTTTTAGGTCGTTGTGTTTGTCTGGTTGTTGGTCTGTTCTGGAGTCAAGGACAGTCTTGTCTATGAGTATGCATGCAATTTTCTTTTTTTAAGTTATGTGTTCATGTAATGTGCGGGAGTTTAGTTTCTCGCTCTTGTGCATTCGTGGGCACGGTGTGACCGTTTAGCCTTTCTTGGCCTGTACACGAGCACATCTGCAGTGAGGGTTTAGCATCTGGATATCACATTTTCTCCCACCACCACTACTCCCACTGAATATGGATGCACAGGAGAGGAAACAAGAGAGAAGGAAGTTCTACTCCAATGGACAAGTATTCTTTTTATTAGCAGTTTCTACACTTCAACCCCTCTTTTCCATCATTTCACATGTAGTGTTTTGTACAGTCGTATTGGACAAAGGTATTAAGAACTTTACATATATTCCTGTTAAAAGGAAGTAAAAAATACAGTTTTATTCATGCTGTAGTTTGCTGTAAATAAAGCAAGTCACTCACGAATAATGTTGACAGACATTTGCCAGTACAATGTAACAAATACATACCACACACACAGTTGAGTTAGGATGGAATATTTTCAGCTGGTCCGATGGACCGGTCACAGAGTCAAGCACTCGTGTGCTTTGAGCCAGACAGTTAGTCATAAAGTTCACCCAAGACATATTCAGCTTATTCACCCAAAACAGATGTCGGCTCCCGGTTAAGGGAGAACACACACCCACACACACAGTTTGAAGTCACAGCCACATTAAATGTTTTGAGGGATATTTGATTGCCTGCAAAATCGTTTTTTTTAGCACAAAATCTATATCTTGAAAACCCTTTTGAATTACTAGTCAGCTTACTTGATTTATCACAAAGCAGTTTTTTTTAAAGTATCATTG
The DNA here is from genome assembly GCF_027942865.1 of Odontesthes bonariensis. Classification (NCBI taxonomy): domain Eukaryota; kingdom Metazoa; phylum Chordata; class Actinopteri; order Atheriniformes; family Atherinopsidae; genus Odontesthes; species Odontesthes bonariensis. Next base: position 12,375,025 of record NC_134523.1, read on the forward strand.
CTTAGTAGAGTTAAAGTCAAGAGAAAATTTGTCTGGTGAGCAAAAGGTTTCTCTGTCTTTTCCTTTCCCTTCCTTCTTTCCACTTTTCTTTGATCTCAATACCAGCACATTAGCTTTAAAAACTCCCCTGGCCTTCTCTCCTCTTCCCTCCTCCCTCTCTTTCACCCCCTTGTCCTCCTATATTTCTCTCTTGCCACCATCTATTAGATAACAAGGGACCAGTTCAGAGTCTGCATCAAAGCCTGCCAGTCTTTCTCTGCCTTCCAGCCATCCTACAGAGTCTGTATATAGCCATCCATGACCTCCCCCGAGCCTGCTGCTCCCCGTCCCCTTGACTTCGGAGGACTGAAGGTGGTTAGACAGAGCATTACCTGACTCCAAGCTGGTTGGCTCCATCATCAGGCTGCTAATTGTAAAATTACTGTTTATATGAATAGTGAGTGTGTGTTTTCTCACCATAATATTCATCAACACCCTGTCCTTTTTTCAATGCAATGCAATGTTTACAAGCACACACAATATGTCCTAAAGACCCAAATTCCCAGATTCCTGCGGGAGCTCGTACATTTAAGAGTGCTTCTTACAGCTTCCATGTGTGCGTGTATGTGTTCCTGTGTACGCATCTGTAATCTCAACCACTTTTTTATTTGCAAAGCTTCCTGGGCCAGGAGTTAAAATCAAAATGGATAGGATTGTGTATCAGTTTTGACAAATCTCCGCAAATGGGAGAAAGCAGCTGTGAGTCTATGAGGCAGAAAAAGTGCAGCATGGTAATGCTTTCCACCCGAGAGAACACACTCACGCATACACATAGGCGTGCTGATAATACATGCAAATTTCTATCCATCCTCAGTGTATTCATTTCTCTAATGGATTTCATATTCAATCAACAATCTCCATCACAGAAACTGTTGTACGAAATATCTGGATTTTTTCACACTTTATCGTGAGATGGCTGGGTAAATTTTTTAAAAGGACAGAAAGTAAAGAAAAAAGAAAATCTCCCAGAAAGCTTCTAGTTTTTTGTTTTAAATTTTTGTCTTACTGTCCTAGACACACAAAATACCCGCACAGATTTGGCTATTAAAATAGCTCAGTATCATTAATTTTGGAGTAATGGGATGAGTCTTCTTTCATGTACACACTGACACTTTCCCCCTTAACTGCATGACCGTGTGGTTACAAATCATGCACTTAATAAAAAATTAATCAGATGCGTCTTTTATTGCCGCAAGCCTCATAAATCATAGTAGATGGATTTGCAGCTTCACTCAACTGCTCAAGTGAAAGCACCCGCAACACCCCCACCCTTCTTTTGTGCTTTTTTTTCACCTCAGTATTCCCTCTGTGACCCTCCTCCAGCTCTTTAAAGTACATCAGAGAGAAGGGCTTCGGGAGGGAGCCATGGAGGCCATCCTTCTTTATACACATTCCAATAACTACCATCCTCTACGCCAAAAATCTTCACCACAATCCTCAGCTATTATGTGAGCAGCTATCAAACAGTTCAGGTGCAACTGCATTAACAAATTAAACACATGTGTTTACTGATGGCTGATTTGATCAGGCATCTCTTTCAGGCCTACAATGGCAACATTTTCTTGTTATTTCTTTGTAATATTTACTTTTTTAGTCAAATGCATACAATACCATTGAGTTTGAAAGAATCCTTGTTACCCTCGTGCTTCCACAACATAAACTCTTGACCCGTGTCGGCATGGGGAGAAATGCCAAAACAAGACAGATGTCTGCTTTTGAGGAAATGAGAAAGAACAGTTACTTTCTCCTCATATTCCCTTTTAAGGTTCTGGTGGCTATGAGTGGCTTGAGTAAATATAAATCTATTCCATTCTTGGTCCTTTTCTCAGCCCAGTGATCCTGGCAACATGCTTATTGATGACAAGAACATTCCTAGTTGGCTTGTAAGTGGTGAATTGAGAGTAATTGATCACAGGCAAGTGTAACAAGAATAAGTTAGCTTAGCAGAGGAGTTGTAACAAAGGAAAAAAAAACTGAGTGGAGACTCCTTTGAATATAAGTCCTAATCCTCGTTTCTCTTCAGACATTAACCCTGAATAAAATAAAATAAATAGCTTTACTGCATCAGTGTGCTATTTCAAGGGGCTTTAACCTCACCATGAACTCCTGTTAGAAATTTCTGCACAGTAGTAAAGTGACAGAAAGTTACTAGTGCAAGTTAAATAGTCACAGTGGAACAAGGCATGAATTTAACCGTACATTACCTCACTCAAATACTGCACGACTGGAAGAAATCCTAGATCGGCTTGGGGCCAGTTCTGCAGTGCCATGTCTTGACATGATGGCAAAATCAAACACGGAGACCTTTAGGTTGCCAAAGCGATCGCAGTGGCTCAAACATGTGGGAGTATCTTGTCAAATCAGACAGGTAGATAGGATGCTGACAGGCAGCAAGGTAAAGACACAGGGGAGCGCAGACCAGCAATTAGTTCAGATTGATTTAGGTTGAGGAGCCACCCACGTCCATCTTGGCAGGAGCAAAGCAGAGGCCAGCAGCTGTGAGAAGCACCAGGTTAATTAGCAGTGTGTAGATCTGCTCCAGTGTGTGCGCTGTGTGCTAATATAACCCTTCCCTCCCGTGTGGAGTGCATATGACCAGATGTGTGCTAAATCACATACATTACTAATGCCACCACCCGTCAGACCCAACCCCCCTCACAGGTTCACATACATTAGAAAGCACACAGGCACATTCACACACAGAGACATTAGCATCATTGGCAAACAGCTGGCACCATCAAGCTGTACCACTGGCTGATTAAAGGGACTCCATTCTATAAATGGCCTGTATGTACCAAGAGAGAGATGAGACAGAAACACACACCAACCCTGTAATCACAGATGTGTGCAAAAGTGTTTGTGATGTCCATCACTCCGACTCTCTTTCTCGCTACAGTGCCTGGCTTCTCATCCTTTGCAATTAAAAGGTACCAATTGTGGTTGTCATTAATCAGCATGTCTGCATGGCAGTCTCCAATTCATAACTGTCAAATGCAATGGGCAGAAAGTAATAGGTCACTATTATCACAATTATACACAGGGAGCATTGTAAGGCTTTGGACACCGTGGGTTTAAACAGAGCACATACTGAGACACATAGACGTACATGCACACGCATGACTGAATAAACTTGAATGCACTCAAGGGTGTATGCATGCACAGAAACACACTTCCATGCAGAAGCCCACACCACACCATGGGGCTGCACACCTTCCATTTGTCCCTCAGTGAGAGGTTTGACAGGACCTGAAGTGAGGAAAAGGGGAGTCGGGGGGGAGGCAGGAAGAACGAGTGGTGGTGAGATGAGAGAGCGTGTGTTTCAAGTCCTTTAACAACAGAAGGGCTAAAATGAAACAAGATGTTTTCCCTCTAAAGGGACAAAAACAGTTTAAGTGAAGGTTGGAAGCAGCTGTTGAGTCAGAGCCCAAAAGAAAAGAAGCAACCATATAACATTTGCCATTCTTCTGAAATCCGGTCATCAGTCAGTTTAGTAATAAAACTTAACGGAAACATGCTTGACCCAGAAGAGAACACAAGCTGACATTCTCAGTGAAATCAATGTCAATATTAAAGGATTTGAAGTCTTCTGCATTTAATAAGCCAAAAATGTGACTGAACCGACATGCTTTGTATCACAAATAAAGCCATGTTGTAAGGCATGTTACATACCTTACGTACATAGACCCATACACATGAACACACACAGTCATACAGTACAACACACTCTCTCACATATGACTTAAATTCAGCATTTGGAACACAGGGTTGAATGACACAATTGCCACCAGATGTGACGGCCTGTCGAGCAGCAAGTTCTGGTTTCTAAATAAACAGGCTTTATGACTCATAGCTACACAGTGGTTACTGAGCTCCAGTTTCCCCTGTTGAAACAAAAAATAAATGATAAAGAGCTCCCCCACAACGTTCAACCATTACTGTTTTGTTTTTGGAGAGTGGACACCAGGGACTATGTGGTTCCTATTAGCCTGAAAGGAAAGAGTGAAATGTTAGTCCTTTTTCAAAATGAATATAGATTTGTACATAGTTTTATTTTTTTTTGGTATAAACTTGGAGACACATAAACACAGTGAATAAACATGACAAAATCCTGCACACATCTGTGGGTAGCACATTGACCTCAAAAATATAAGGTTTCTGATGGAAGAGGTTTTTCTTTTTCACATGCAAACTGTGTATATTGTGCAACTTTGATCTGTCCCTCCCAATTTCTCAAAACAATATTATATTGTGCATCTTGTTCAGTGAACGATATACAAATGAAACAGAAATAGAAATCTGAAATGTGCACAGTGCAAAAGGGCAATTTCAGTTTAAATCACTTTTAAAACTAGGCACAAATGCAGTTTGCTCTTTGGAGAGAAGTTTGTTAGTTTGTTGTTTAGAGATGAATAACAACTGTGGCATCAACATCAGCTCAGGATTTGTTTACCCACTCACAAGCTAACGAGAGACATATCTGCTCCTGTCAATCCATAAAGGTTCAAATGTAAGTTCTAGAAAACCCTTGTTATAATTGACACTGGTGGCCATTAAGTAAGTTCTTTATATGCGACTACAGTGAACTAGCGATAAAGCTTAGCATAGGTGCTGCTATTGCATTGATTAACTAGAGCAGGGGTATTCAACTAAAATTTAAAGAGGTCCAGTTAGAGAAAATTTCTTGAAGCAAAGGTCCGGAAGATCATAATGTCTAACTATTTAGTGTGATATATATTTAAGTTTAGTGTGATATATATTTAAGTTTAGTGTGATATATATTTAAGTTTAGTGTGATATATATTTAAGTAGCCAAGAATTTGTATCAACATCTGCATGTAATCAATACCTGACGGTTAAATCAAATGAATTCAGTACAATTCAAAAACTTTTTGACAATATTTATTGTCACGTAACATAGAACTGAACATGTATGTATGACTGCGGATAAGTATAATGTTCTCGATCATAGCAGGGGCTCCATCTGTGGTTATTGAAACCACTTGTTTTGGCTCTATTCCTCTCTTTGTTAACATCTCCTTTATGGCCAGGTAGATGTCTTCTCCTCTTGTACTGGTCTGAAGGGGAGTGACACCTAACAGGTCTTCACAGAACGCTTTCTGGACTGGTCATATTGGGCTCTGAGACCACTTATTTTCTGTGATCTCACTTCAGATTTGAGTGGGTATGTTTGTTCAAAACCTTTATGTTTTGTCTCATAATGGCGTTTCACATTGGCACTTTTTATAAGTGCCACAGTCTCTGAACATATGAGACACACTGTTTTAATGCTCCCAGTGGGAAGTATGAACAGAAACGAGTCTGTCCATTCCGGATTAAATGCTCTATTTTCGCTGTCCACTTTTCTTTTTTTGGAGAGCGCCATTTGTTACTTAATTTTCTACCTTTCTCCGGCTCCGTCGTCCGTTCCTCTCCCTTTCTCCGTATCACTCCTGTTTCTCTCCCTTTGTCCGTCTCACTCCTGTTTCTCAACTTTCTTCAAGTCAGTCGTCTGTATATCTCCCTTTGTTTTCTCTAACTGTATGCTATCTATCGTCTTTTCATGTGTAACTTGACTCAAACTCTTTTCTGTCTGCACTGTAGGTTCGCAATGTTTACCGCCTGTAATGCACAGACTTGATTGGCTGAGTAGTATCACGTAGGATTGGTCTGTGCGTTTCGACACCAGCTAAACTGCTACCGTAAAGACTACAAAAGCTGCGTCGGTTAAAATGGAAGCGCTCCGTCAGGTTTTATCATAACCTTCTGTTTTTGGCCGGTTAGGTCCGGGTCCGTATGGGACGGCTTTGCGGTCCGCCAGTTGGTGACCTCTGAACTAGAGCTTGAGATAACTTCTTCATTGAAAGTAGAGTTTAAAAAAAACAAAACATTTTTATATTTTTTTGCTCATCTTTCAGTTAACAATATGTTTTGTATGTGCTTGTCCTTAACAAAATGATTCTGTGTAAGGAGCCATCTGAAGCCTCAGCCAAAACAATAGTTTTACATATGTGACACTGAACCCGATTGACTGGCATTATTTAGACTTAAACTGAGACGAACCTCCTAAGATCAGATCACATATATAATCAGCTGCTTCAACTTCAGGAGATGAGACATGATTAATGCCAGCTGACATGAACAGATGATCCCAATAAATCTTCATGAAAAAACAATAATAATGAAAAAAAAAAAAGTCTAAAGACCCTGGCTTTGTTTCCAGATAGTGGTCACTGCTGTTTAACATTATGCGTAACCTAACCAGTTATGTACACTTTATGATGCCCCAAAGCAGTGAAAGAAAACATGCCCAATGTGTGTTTTATATTCAGGGACATCAAAACAGCAACTGGTATAAGGCACTAGATAGCAGGCTAAACATCACACAGTTTGGATTTGCCCCAAAGATTTGTTCTCATGTGGAGATCAATCCACAGCAGGACAACTGATTCACATTAGGAATGGGAAAAAAAAGGGACTGTTTTCAGTCCATAAGTCATTCCATTACTATTCTCTTACCTATCTAAGCCAAACCGCTGAAAAATGACAGAAGATTAGAAAGAACTGAATCAGAAAAAAAATACAGATGTTTTAAAGTTTTTTTCTAAAGAAAATTTGTTGAATGGGAGGGCTAGTATAAAGTCACCATGTTGTAAATTTAACTAATCTATGTAGTAATGCACACATGTTTATGCTGTATGATAAAAATGTGTCTTTTTTCAATGATAAAAGATAATGATTACAGATGTAACTTCAGCATGAATGCATTTATGGCTGTTTTGGTTTTTTTGTGCAAACTACCAGTCCTACTCATAACAAGTCAATGTTTCTCAAGGCATTCTATCATTGACTTTCTATATCTTTGCTTCGATAAGAAAACTTTAGAATGTGTGCAATACATTAAGTCTGTACTCATTAAAATAACACAACTACCATCCATTTTATTGGCTTATGATAACAACATTCATACTGTTGAGCAAACAGCAACCCTTCCATCTCACCCACCCCTCTTATCACATCTACAATTATCCACTCAATATGTCCAGTGTCAAACTGGCAGTGCCCAGGATGTCACGCTCACATTAGCCTTTGTGCTTTTTTCTTTTGGTGTCCAGAATGAATGCTGGGGCCCCTTTCTTTCCATGTGCCAGCAGTAGAATTTTAGAAACTGACGGCCAAATTATAGAGAATCTGCACAAAGCAGACAGGTTAATAGTCTGAAAAGAAGTTAGGAGATGTTGGAAAAGTGCACGCACTGAGACCACTGTTTGTGAAAGGGTTCAGACACATTGGATAGAAGTATGCAGTATGAGGGAGTAGATGCATTAAAAATAACATTAGATTCTTCAACATTTAATACAATAAACTTACCCCATTCTCTCCATATAAAGAGAGCTGTGTTTCCTGATATTGTTGACTTTAGAACATTACCCATGCATGAAACTGGTGAGGTGTGTGGAGGGGGCATTTACAATTTGTGCCCCTGCGTATGACTCTTGATTTGAATCACTCCTGCATGTGTACACACAAGGCACTCACACATGCTCCAAATGGATGGTCTATTGTGCCCTTAGTGGAATTCTCCAGTAACAGGTGTAAAACACAGGCAATCATGTAAAAAAGTACCCCCATGACTGAGCAAGTTGCTTATATGAACATGAGATTACAGTGCAACTATATTCCTGTTCTAAGTTTATGTCTATAGAACCGAACAATGCAGTTTCTTTTGCCAGATGGCTGAAGGCATCAAAAATGTTATTGAAAATCAGCCTAAGACTACATGTCATCTTGTGGTCATTTAAAGCATTTCCAGATTGTGACTCAGCTCTAATTAAATCCTGGGTTTATAGTTAGTTAGGCGCTACTTGCATATACAATGATCTCCCACAGAAGGTTAGAAGCCACAGTATGATTTGACTTTGTTCAGTAACTCCTGATACCCCTCCTCCCCATGTACACTGCCACAAGGATGATGGTCCAGTTAAATGTTCAGGTCAAACTCTAACCACAGCCCACCCATAACAGTGTATGTAATCACACTGACTCACTCTATAATGCGTGAGTGCATTTAAACGACACAGTAACACAAATATCCATCCAAGCATTGCACGATGAGGAAATCACTGGCACTCAGCACCACCACACCTAAGTAACACTTGATTTGTAAACATGCTTTCCTACTGTAAAAGGTATTAAAAACACAATTTCATTCCATACAAAACAAATCTTTTAAATAATGTTTCCCTCGACCTCCTTGATTCATTGCTCTTCGATAGGAGTGAAAGCACAAAGGCTGGTCTGCTACAGACTGGGTGCGAGCAAAATGATTTCTATATTTTTCTAAAAAAGACACACAAATAGATATCCCCCCCTTCAAAAGATTAATCATCATTTTCAGTGTTGATAGATTCCAAGGCATGTTTAAATAGGACACAGTGATATCTACTTTCTATGCATTGGGTGCAATCCACAGCATTGCGGCAGTCCAATTTTTGCTGGTATTGTCCATGAATGGTACTGGAAGAAGAGAAATGTTGACACCAAATGACAACATTTTGACTTTTGCTGAAAATAAGTCTGGTATGCAGCAACATGAAGTTCTGGAACAAAATGTTGAAACGGAGATTTTTTTTCTATTTGTTGTTGTATAAATAGTGCTGTGTGCTACAGTGAATATAAAAACCTATAGATACTGTCGCTGGGGATGCTTAATTACGTTATTATGTTTGTTTCTATAGGTGTCTTCTTTGCAGTGGCTACTCTGTTCTTTTTTCCTTTAAGTCTACTCGGCATGTAAACTGCTTCATTTTAGCCTTTTGACGATAAAATAAAGCGTCTCGGATAAATTGCCTCTATGATCTTTGATTCTGACACATGCAATCACAGTAAGAGTGCACTACTTTCCACCTGTTCGGCCCATATTCTTGTGAATTTGGCCAATTTCAAAGGCCTGTTGATTTCAGCCTGAGCAACTTTTCATCCCTTTAACTGCCTCTTCCAGAATCTATCAAGCAAAACTAGAAAGTGGTTAAAAAAAAAAAAGATTCACACGAAGGGACGCATACCTTCTCAGGTGAAGTCATTGAGGGAAATTAGAACAATTGAACCCATGCTGCTCCCAAAGACTCTTGCATTGCCATCACAAGGCCAGTGAGAACGCAGAGGTATAAAGGAACCAGGTTTGTAAAGGTGTTAAAAAATCAACAAGGAACTCCCTTTGGCATCAGCCTGTGATGCACTGGGTTGTTTTTCACTATGCAAAAACCGAATCAAGTCATTCCTTTCTTTGGCCATTCTCTCCCAAATCATACCAACACTTGGTCAGAAGCGTCGGTTATGAATGCAAAGGATACCCATCAAGTGTCACTTTCGGACTCACTGGGTTTCTGGTAACATCATAATCTGTGTCGCCATGGTAATAAAGAAATACACAATATTTCATTGTGTACTGCATTACTCTAAATCAGTTAAAAGTAGTGGTAGTAGTAGGGAAGTAGTATAACAGCAGAATGAAGGAGGGCAACCCCCCCCCAAAAAAAACAAAACACAACAGTAAAAGACCTTAAAGAATACTGTATAATGTTCACATACAGTATAATAAATGTATAAAGGTCGAGAAAAAGAGCAGCGCCAACATTGATTGCTTTGGAGCTGGATGTCTAATGCCACACAAAAGAGAGTGTCAAAAAATTTTGAGCAGCACACTGAAATATTTCTTTCACAGCAACTTTCAAAATTTTTGATCCCACCTATGACTAACTGGTTATTCTCCCAGTACTCATGAAACAGATTCTTTTTCAACCAAGAACAGCGGTTAAATACTACTGATTGTTAAACAAATCAAGTTAACTCCAGGATGTAGATGAAGTCACCGTCTGTACCAGAGAAATGACTGTCTGTGCTACGACTGATGCAACCCATCTAGTAGAGTTTGGGACCAGCTTTGCAAAAATGTAATGGGACAGAATTTAAAACATTTACATCCAGAGGTGCCAGACATACAGCTTATGTATAAAAGAAAAAAATGCAAGAAGTGGGTGCTTCTACACGGTTGTGCCGTAAATACCTCCAGCGAGATTACTTTAAACTCAACTTTCCTCATCAACCCACCTACCATCCATCTGCTTACCACTCTTTCCTCCCTGCCTGCCCTCCTTCTGAAACAGCTGGAATCCAGGTTTGGCCAGCCACCAAATTTTTCTCTGCTATTTTAAGCTCATGCGTCTTTTTTTCTTGGGTTCTCGCTCAATTTAGTAGAAAGCATAACAGACACTGACAGATGTTGAATCCCCGCTTTACTCCTTTTCCCCGTCTCCCTGTTTGACTCTGTCCTTTCCCTTGCTCTCTGTTTTATTGGCAAAAATTTGTGCAACAGCCACTGACACAGATGTTCAGTGTTGTTTGCAGGATCCAATTCTCCCTCCTCCTTTCATTCACTCTATCTCTCCCTCAGTCTGCACCTGTGCAGATTCTGTGCCAAGCTCCTGTTGAGTCTTAATGGGAGGTCCAAACATTCCCGGAGCTTAGCTCATGAAAACAAATCTCCCCTTATTATTCGCTGTGTTATGAGCTGGGGCGACCCTGTTTAGAGAGTTACCAGGAAGTAAATGATGCAAGAGGTCAAATGAATGCATAAGCATCTCAGTACTAATTCACCCGTGTACATGTTCAAAAACAATTACGGATACACAGGATCGACAGACCTTTTAATCCCACCGGTCTCTCAGCCCGTTAAATGGCTGTTTTCACTCCCATAAATATGACCTGTTGGTGCTCTTCTTCACCTTATAGCAGGTTCATTAGGTCTTTATTATCATGAAGTAGCGCAAGGAGACCCACAGTGAGAAGTGGAGGGCTTGTTGGTCCCAAAGTTCAGATGTTGGACTTTCACTCAGGAGACTATATGGGGTGACTCGGTGAGTTCAAGTCCTGCATGGGGCTTTTCTTTTCCCATACGGGATTGTTGCTTTTTGATTTGAGACAGCGGACACTCAGGTGGTTCCATCTTGATGCTAAGTGCTCCTTTACTTGGCAACCTAGCAGAAGCAGTAGAAGGTGGAAAATGATTATGATCCAGAAATGAGGGAGGAAAAGGAGATGTGTTCGTGGCTCCTTTAAATTGTTTTGTTTTCTCCCTCCTATTGGAAAGCCAGCGTTTCAACATTATACTAATCATAGCTGAGATTTGTGTTTAGAAGGGAACTCTTAACTTAGTTTTGCCTTAAAGCAATCATGTAGGAATCTCAAATTATACCAGTCATGATACCGAATTCTACAAAGATGTATTGAAAGACATACAGCCTGATCTAGTAGTTTTGAATAATGATAATGATTTTGTAAAACAACAGATGCACTCCACGGATTACTTGTAATGGTCATTGTCTTCTCCAAGTCGTACCTGTTTGAATTGTTACACTAAAATAGACAACAGATGAAAGCAGAACAGTAGAGAAAAGGTACAAGTCGGTACCATAAAGAAAAAGGTGAGGTGAAAGAGAGGGAAGGAGGAAAGGATGGAGCGAGGTGAGAGCTGAAAGTGAGTGTGAAACAGATTGGAGGCTGTGTGCAGAAGCAGCAGATGGACTGGGGAGCAGTGGAGCGAGGCAGAGCAACACAGCCTTTGTTCTCCGGCATGTCTGTATGTCTCTTTTGTGATGTGGTCTGTGTGCATATCTACCTACTTCTCTGTGAACCTGTCTCCTGGTTCTGATATGTTTTAGAGATACCAATATGCTCTCCTTCTGTTTAGAGTGACTTACGTCCTCTTTTCTTCTTTATGTTTGTTGCATGACCTTTCTCCTGTCTTTAGTTCTCATGCCGTCCATCTGACTATTCTACTGCTTATTTTCTAGTGTATGTCTTCCTTTAATCTCCTTTCTTTATCTTACCATTTTCCTCACAAGATTAAAAATATGTTATATTCTTACCATTTTCTGCATATTTGACCTCCAGCCTGAGCCCACCTTTTTCTGTCCTTGGCTGGCTTTGCAGGTCCACAATCAGCTGTACTTCTATACCTCCACAGCCCTATACCCCTCCATCTCTCTCATTTTCCCTTTATCTCTGCTCAACGCCCAGATGTTACAGCACATGCCATTGCACCTACACACCATTACTCCTAATATCTCGCTGGGGTGAGGGTATGTACATGGCAGACCTCATTCTTGATTGATTCTTCTCAAATCAGAATGCCTTTGTAGAATCAGAATGTATGAAATCAAATTTTCTTCAAACTTCTGTCTTGATTGCAGCTTTATTCATTTCACATTAATATACACGTTTTCTCAGCGCTATGTAGTGGTCAATTTCCCAGTTATTCATTATAATTAGTAACATTCTCTCAAATATTGCACTCACTTCAAAATGTGTGAACGCATTCTGTATACGCCACCTTCGAAGATCTTCCCAGCTCTCCTCACAGTGGGGGAGTGCAGCGCCATGCTGTGAACAAAAGATTAGAAGAAGACCATGTGCGAGTATGTGTGAGTGTGTTGTGTGTGTGTGTGTGTGTGTGTGACAGCACACATAACCCTATATCCTCAGGGCTGACTGATGTCTAGCATCTTTTTTCTGTACATCCATCTTTTGCTGCCTGTGCTCGAGAGTGTGTGTACACGCGTGCGTATGATGATGCTATCATCATATTAACATAGAAGACAATCTGGCACCAAGGTGCTGATCAAAGATAAATTTCCCTCCCTGGCTCGCCTCCTGTTAATTGCGCCATCTGTATAGGAACGCAATGTCCTGAGTGTGGGGGAGGCCGATCCGTCAAACACTGCCGCTCTACGGCGCTGACAGGAATTCACCAGAGACTGATCGCCTCCAACCTCCGTATAGGTTACGCACACATGGCTGTGAGGGCACACACATTCGGTGTTCAGCTACACACACATAACCTGCCACAATCTTTTAAATTGTTTTAACACTGTCAAACCTCAGGAACTATCCACACACGCACAAACACACAAACAATGATAAATTCACATACACACAGTCCTTTGCTCACCTCTCACCACCAATCACACACATGTCAGCACCTCTCATGTAGCATCCGACTCAAATCTCTGCTACACAAGTTGCCATTTTGCCAGTTTCACAAGAATTCAAGTCCGTAAGTTGCATTTGGTTTAGCTTGTAGCCAAAATGGAAACAAGTACACGCTCAAGAAAATAATAATAACATGGCAATATACCCAAAAAAATTGATTTTAAAAGTTGGGGTCATGTGCAGCTATAATTCATATAAAAAATATGCTACATTCAAGGGATTTATCCAATTTACAGCAAATGCAGGAAACTAACAGGTCAGATAACATGGAAATGTACACAGTATGCACTGCCTTTTAGAATTTTGTTTGAACACTTTTTGTTTGCTCCCCTTATCAATGCCCGTCCTTTAAAAATCCAGTGATTTCCAGACTTTAGATTAGATAGAGCAGTGTCATCATTCATCAGACATTTCTGATTTCTTTTTACCTTGCACACAACGGTTGTGGGCATATATGCCTCTTTCATCGCTAGATCTGATTTGGGTATCCAATATGTTGGCTAGATGAAACATTGTTCAAGTAATTCCACTCACCCTCCGCACCTCTGAAATAAGTAATGCTTTGGACCCAATTTCAGTTTGAAACTGTGCAGGAGCTACAGTCAACCAACTTTTAACTGGAGAATTGGACCATCAACCAGTTTATGGTACATTTAAATCAATCCAGTGTATTAATGTGATTAAATCTTTAATGTTAGGGGAAGATTGGGTTCATATTTGTATCAGTTGCTGTTTACATCCCTGGAGAATTGTCTTGGAAACAAATGCAGATGGTTTGCCAGCGTTTCAGTTTGTGGAGATTAACACTGTCTACAGGAGTAAGTTTGCAAAGCAGAGAACGCAGGAGGTCATATGTCACCCTGGCAGGCATTTAGGCACAGTATTAAGCTTTTTTCTTGTCCTAGGGCCATAGTTCATAGATCACAGATGTGTGTGCACTATTTAGTCCATGAGATCTAAATTAAATCCAGCTCTGTAAGGACATGTCCGTAGCCCATTTTGACAAGACAGCGTGACGTGGTTTGCCTGATCCACACATTTTTCATTCATTTTTGGAGGAAAAGGGTTAGGGTTTTGCTTTTTCATGTTTTTCTCCCAGCACAAGAGTTCCTCTCCATGCCATAAAGTTATAAAGTTACCATTTTCCTTTCTAATTCATGGAATTCTCCTACATTGCAGACTGACATGTATTTAAACTGTGGTATGAATGGAGACACTTGCATGTCTGGTTCAAATGTAAAATGGTCCTCAAAAGTGGATGAGAAAGCCACAAATCACCCTTTTTACTGGCAGTATCTACTTTCTCATTGGTTGGTGTAACCTCACTGGCAGACTCCCATCTTTCTGTTTGGGATGATGTCTCCCCAGTGTCCTCTGATGCCCTCAGTGTCTCCATACAAGCTTGCCTCTGTGTATATTTCCTCTTTTAGTACTCTGAATACAGGTACAATCATTGCTCTATGAGTTCAATTTATTACCCATCCTTATTCATCGTCAGCGTAGATATCAGATGCTGAACATTTATTCAAATTCAGTTTATAATCAGCAGGTTGTGTTAGTTGCAAAGGAGTCAGCTTTAGTATATTGATGTCCAAGCATGAGCACTTACCAACGAGCCTCCAATTATCTATTTTCCTGAGTTGTAACGTGACTTATTACCATTTAACCCTTACCATATTCTCAAGGTCTATAGAAAGAAAGCCTTTAAAAATGTGGCATCTTAGGCCAGAAATATACTTTTCAAGATTCATTTTAAACATCTCAGCAAATCCATGAGAACAAAGACGTTGTGAGTTTTCCCTCTGCTCACAGAGTGTGAACATGAAAACGTCTGAATGTTTGCCCACATACACTACAGACCAGGGGGGCATTCAGGTTTCCAGGATTTGTCACCGCCTTTTATTTATTCTTTTCCTCGTGGCCTCATTACATCTTCAAGATTGGAAAAGTCTTCGCTGAGAGACATAATATGGGAAATTTTGCAAAGCAAAGCAGTAGTAAAGAAGCAAATACACACAGTACTGTATCATTTCAGTGACCTAGGGATATGGCTAAACCCATAAGCTTAATTTTATTCAATTGTATTCAATATGACAGTCATCCTATCAGTGACTAACAAGGTAATTGCATACTGTCTACATGAGGGTAACATAGAATTGGGTGGTCTGTCGAAAGTGCCCTAATTGACAGACATCCATCTGCTTAACAAGAGAACATCCTTACCAAAAATGTCATTATAACATTGCATTACCTTATTTGAAAACATCACCAATTTTACACTAACACTGGCAGTAGCCTAAATACACAGTAACATGGGAAACACCATTCCTCTGGGGAGAAAGTGAAAAAAAAAAATTGGATCTCCATGCCCGACGCTTGTGCCAGATGTGTGGGGTGTGCTTTATGAGGAGCCATTCGGCACAAAACGCCACACAACGGAGAGGCACATGCAATTAATCCTGGTCCTCTGGGGCACCTGAATACCGCTATGCTTTAGGAATCCTTCATCCCCCCTTTCCACAACCTCTCTATCCTTATTGCTTCTGCTCTCCCATAATTCCATCAACCCCCCCACATATTATGCTGTTAACCAGAGATCTTTCTGTTACTTTTCAGCTTTCTAAATGAAATGGTAAGCTTCCATGTTTGTTTATATGTTCACGTCTCACTTCATGACCATCCATCACCCATTTATCCATCCATCCATCATCTAGTTTCAATGCCTTCTCAGTATCTCATGTTTTTTGCCCATCCCCTCCTCAACCACTCACCAGTCCCACGAAGCAGTCACAGCTGCACAGCCATTTCACTGGGGAGCTGCACTGATCACACCATTACGATTATTGACTACATTAAGCAAAGAGGAGGGGGTAGTATGGGGTAGGGTCTGGTTGTGCAGGATACCAAGCAGTACAGAGGGGAGGACACAGGTGTTGACTTCAAAAAGTGGGTTTTTATTTACCCAAAACATGAAAAAAGATTAACAAAATAAACAACTGAACCGGCATGCCAATAAAAGAGGTCAAATCAAGATACTAAGTCAAAAAACATCACTGACAGGACTCAGACAGACAGACAAAAACTGACCTAATGAAATGACACATGGGGCCCTTAAATACTGTCTAACTAAACCATTCACACACACAATAGGGGAAAACAAAAAGGCTGCCACATAAATACTAACACAACCACACTGAGATACATCTAAACACCCCCTTCAGTTTCCCCCACTTGACATGAAGCATTGGTTCAGTCCAATCAGGCCCTCAGCAGTACTTCATGCATCTCAGCCTGTAGCCACGCCTTTTGCCCATCAGGAAGGGGAACCCAAACACCAAACCCAGGTAACTCAAACAAAGAAAGGAAGTATTAATACCACATAAACCTGAATTTACCTTGCAGTATCAATATGTGTGCACTCCATACAAACCCTGCAAGGCAATAAAGTAACAAACTACAACACATTATAGAATTAAAGAATATTCAAAGTAATAATTACAAAGTAAATTAAAGAAACCAAATTGTGGTAGGGTGTGGCTCTTACCCTGTGTGGCTTGCCATCACACTGGTTATAACATTGAATACTATGTTGTGTGATCAATATACCCTTTGAGGGAAAGGAGGAGATGAAAGAGTATTCTTAAGATTTAACACACAAACAGACCTCAAACCTTTTTTTTTTTTTTACACACCAGGACAGTGCATGTGTTGTCAGAAGTGTCTTTTTTGTGTTTTTTTTTTATGTCCCTTTGAATATGGATGCGAAAGAAAGCAAATCATCTGTAAATGTTTGGGCAAAATAAACACATCCAACAGGTTTCCTTATAACATGACTTTTAAAAGAATGTTTGCATCTTCACGGAGAAATTAATCACTACATTCACCACTCGCTAGTGTCCTTGGAGACATTATTGGCCAACCAAACTTTTGGCTTAAACACAGAGGCTTTTCACTATGAGTGGGAAACATTGATGTGCAGTCTGCACACGCTGATCCACACAAGAATGAGGGTCGTCATTAAAATTTCAAAGACTTCAAAGCAATATAGTGTTACATACAGCTTGAATTGACCATTCAGAGAAAAGTATTTAGTTGGGTAACTTAAAAATTCTCTTTCATCGTTTGAATCATTCTCCTGTAATAAACCTATTGAGGGAAGGTTTGGTAAGGACGAGCTATGAAGCAAACACAATCAGATGGCTTTGGGAAGTCAATGAACATCTGGAATGCAAGTTTGTTCAGTGATATGTTTTTAAACTGGATGAACCTTTGCTGTTACTGTCAGTTTGAATTCTCAGCGTTATATAATGCAAATCCTATTGAAATATTATAATGTGTTGGGTTTTGTAAACTTTGAGTCCTGGTATTTGATGTGCCTGCACTCACTTAAACCATTAATTTTTTTTTTCGAGAATAGTGCACTTTCCGTCTCAAGCCCCACTTACGACAGCCATGGTCTCCCAGGATCCTCCTGGAGGTTTCCCAGATGGCTTGCAGAACTCCTACCCATCTCTGGACTGGCATCGCTGCCAGACTCCCGCTCACTTGCAGGGCACACAAGCTGGGGACTTGGCACATCACTCTCTTCCAGAACAAAGGAACAACTTTTGGAGGTCATCCGAGTGAATCAACTGTACATACAAAAACTAGGGATTTTCATTTGGCATCTTCCAAGATTTGGCGAAAAATGTGAACATATATATCTGTACAAAACTATTTAAACGTTTAAAAACTTACACAGTGCAAATGTACAGTCTTGCGGCATATGGTTAAATATCGAGCAGCTGTAGTCATAGAAAACAAAACAAATGGCATCCTTCGATCTCGGCTCTTCCTATCATTGTGAAGCAGAATTCACCAAGAGTTGGATTGAACTCCCACTAATAGAGAACATGAGCTGGGTTTAGATTGTCGTAAAACAGGTTATTCTACTTTACAGATAATTAGTTGCGGCAATACTATTTACAGATCACTGTGAACAGTGGGAAAATTTGATTAACAAGTCCCAAAGAGAAACACAAAAGTATTTCCAGTTTGTGCCATCATGATAGTGAGTATCCAGTGTCTTCCCTTTTCTGATGGCAACTTAGTAGGCTACTATCTATTCAAGTTTTTTTTTTTTTTTACAAATTCAGGCCTTATTACAGCTATCATACCATTGAATATACGCAGTCATCAAAATAGCAAATCTGGAGTAAAAGCCCTTCTATTATGACATCAGCTGTTTTGACTTCCTGTTTTTTGTCACACTGACCATGTCTTTTTTGTTAACCATTTGGCAATTTTTATTATTTTTCTAAACAGAGCTTCAAATGTGGTCTCAGGGGGAAATGTGAAGAGGTGAAGATAGGCAGCAGAATTTAATTATTTGAAATTAGAGTAGGGGTATATGACTCGATGAGGGTGAAGGACATGCGTGTCTCTCTCACAAAGACACACACACTCACGATGAGGATGTCACTGTGCTGGACTCCTTTTTTCCTGTTGTTTTTTTCTGTGAGAAGGTTCAGGGTAGAGGTTTGGAGGCTTTGTATGCATTGATATGTGTGGAAGCAATGAGGTTAGGTGAGGATGTTTTCTTTGTCTGTGTGTGAGTGTCCCTCTATAGAAAATACTGCTTATCCCCGAGGGACAGCATGCCAGAAGAACTGCACGGTTGGTTTGGGAAATATAAAAACAGAGACCAAAAAAGGCAAAAAGTAGAAAGAAGGAGAAAAGAGAGGCAGCTCAAGAAAAAAGAGAATGAAAGTGCCTCAGAGAGGTCCAGATCAAGTTGGCAAGTGCAGAAGCATCCAGGGACACAGTCATAGTAAAGCCTTTAGGAGTGCAGAGAGAGAATAAGAAAGGGATAATCCTTTTCTGCAGAGAATGTATAGAGCTCATGCAAAAGTGAATGACTCCTACAAATGCAATATATTCAATCAACTGTTTATATGAGACAGAATGTCCTTTGCTGGGGGGATGGGTTTTGAAGCAGTGAGTGAGCAAGGTTGGTGAAATTTAAGAACAGTGCTTCAAATTAAAGAGTTTTGAAGCCATTTTTCAAAACAATTTGATGATAGAAATGTTTGTGATTTCTCCTGAAGGGGTCAACCCTTATAATAGCTGCGGTATAATCCGACCACGCTGCCCCTGCTGCTTTTAGAAATGGTCAAGCGCATATCCTTAGTACAGTACAGTACTGCCTCTGCTAGCCTCATACCTTCCCAGAAAACTTAATTTTGTCCCTTTTGCTGCACTATAGCCCTAATATGTTCATTATCAGCAATCCAGATGTACCTGGAGGTTCCATTTTTTCTGTATCCAATCATTGCTCCTTCTTGGCTTTTGGTTTTGCTGATACCTTACCAAGTTTTGTAATGCTCCTTGTATTTCTTTCTTTATTTATTCATCTATTTCTAATTTTGGTATTGGGTATGGCTTATATATTTGTGCCCATCAATTGTCAATTTTGTCTGCTCTACTGACTGCCAGCCCTTGTATGACCCATTCTGTAATTTATTCTATTTTTCACCTCTTGGTGTTCTGTAGTTGTCTCCTACTTCAGTGAGTCACCACGATGACAATGCATGTTGACAAATGAGATTTTTTTTGACAAAGACTTATTCCCAATATATAAAACCATATAATTCAATGTGAAAACATGCACATTGTCCAAAAAAAGAGACTGATCGGCTCAAAAGCTCTTTGGATTTTCTGTAATGTTGAAAAAGTAAGCAGCAAGAGCTCATCGAGGTGATTTGACTTAACACCTGTAAAGATAAGGTTGATTTAATATTAGGTTGTTGATTGGCTGACAAACATGCAACGATGCTGTCCACATTTGATTATTCGTGGTGTTGCAGCTCTGAGGGGAAAATGATATAGTTGGTATTGTTATAAATTTTATTCTGCGTATTGTTGCAGTTTTTTTGACAGTGTAGAAGCATCTGAATTGCTGTAATTATCCCCCTATAACGATGCCAGCGTTACATCACGTAAAGCTCATACATGTTAAAGACTATTTAATGACATTTTTGTGTCTGAACCCTGATGTCCCCAACCTTTTATTCCACACTGAGTGACCCAGCTGAGTCGATAACATTTACACTGGCTTTAATCTCTCCTTTTCGGTCCAAGTTTTTCCTTATTGCATTGAAGGTAATGATACAGTTTTGACCCGAGAAGACCTCAAGTCTGTATTGCATGTAACATTCTAAGAGTTCTATACACTGAAACAACAGAAAGCTTAAATATTACAAAATATGTGATTCACTTCAGTGAACTTTAGTGCCCTTTTTGAGAAGCGGGCATAAAATCAAAGTCAGATGACCTCTCGTTAAAAAGCTACAAGTTCAATAACCAACCCCCTTGTACTGAAACCTCCAAGCAAGAATGGTGCCTGGTGAGTTGCTTTAATTACTTCTCTCCCTTCCTTGCTGCTAATACCTTTATTTTATTAGGCCTGATCTGATTTGTATGCATAGTGCAGGCATAATTTTGATTTGAAATTCTTTCTTATCTGCCGTGGCTGGGACTACCCCTGCATGACTGCATCCAAAATCAATTACCTTGCTTGGTCATGTGGTGAGTATTTGGTGAAGAAAACAGTGGCACAGTTTCCAGATTCTGTAACAAACTTTTAACCTTTAATACAATGCTGTTTTGCATTTTGAAGGACATCTCTGATAATGGAGGGGTGCAGTGATTTATGAATGAGGAGATTGAAGTATCATCTTGAAACATTCCCTCCATCGAATCGCTCACTGTGAAAGCTGGTTACAAAGAGTGATTTTGTCATGTCTGTCGGGTTGGAGCAGAGACGAGTGAATGCAAAACTTGACTTCTTAAAGGTGGGGTATGAGATGTTTTCTGGAGCATTTTTTATCATATTGTCTGAAAACCTCCTCACGACCCCATTGCACCCACTAAAATAGAATGTTTGGGAAAAAAACGAAATATTTTAGTCCATTGTAGAGGGTGTAGCAAGAGGAAATGTCTGACCAATAGAAGTAATGATGAGAATTACTTCTATTGGATTCTGACATGCCAATCAACTGTCAGCCCCCCTCACCCCTCCCCCCTGCGCGTTCACAGACTCGTGACTCGTTCATGTGTTTTGAAGGCGTGGTTTCGAGAGGTGGGCTGAAGGGAGAGGCAAGGTTGTGTATTTTCAAAAATATAGCTTGCAGGAACCATTTTTCCAAGATCTCAAACCCCACCTTTAAAGCGATAGTTCGCCTCTTTTGACATGAAGCTGTATGACATCCCATATTAGCAACATCATTTATGAACATTGACTTACCCCCTGCTGCGTCCTGTGAGCCGAATTCCAGCCTCGTTTTGGAGTTGACGAAGGTAGTCCGGCTAGTTGACTGGGGACACAAAAATAAAGCGTCTTGCTTCTCAAAACAATATGCGTTCAAAAGAGTAATACATTTGCATCACAAAATCGTTGTCCAGGAAAAAGTCAGACCTCACATCGCTTGGCGCTATTTTTGCCTCCCTTGATATCAATGCATCCAATGTAAACTGTGCTGACCAAAGAGCAGACCGAGCAGTCCCCTGCTTCCGAGCAGTAAACACCGTAACAGGTGCGGCTATCGCTAGGTGGCTGGACGCATTGATATCAAGGGAGGCAAAAATAGCGCCAAGCGATGTGAGGTCTGACTTTTTCCTGGACAACGATTTTGTGATGCAAATGTATTACTCTTTTGAACGCATATTGTTTTGAGAAGCAAGACGCTTTATTTTTGTGTCCCCAGCCAACTAGCCGGACTACCTTCGTCAACTCCAAAACGAGGCTGGAACTTGGCTCACAGGACGCAGCAGGGGGTAAGTCAATGTTCATAAATGATGTTGCTAATATGGGATGTCATACAGCTTCATGTCAAAAGAGGCGAACTATCCCTTTAAGCCCCAAGTTGCTATCCCATCTTTACCGACTCCTCAAAAGCACAGCAAGGAGAAAAAAAAATCCATTACTTTCCACACAGATCTCCATCTCCTCCGACAACGTAGTTGTATATACAGCATCTCACCATCATATTTACATAAAGGTAACACCTGTGTTAAACAAACATCCCAAAAGATGTTTGGCTTTTAATTTGCAGCAATTTCTCGTTATGGATCTCATCATGGAAAGCGCCCAATGCACCGGGGTGTAATGACACAGGCTATGCTTGCTGTAAAACAGTGGCATATGGCTAAACTACACAACATTAAACATTTTGGAGACTGTGCCTCCCTGGTGCCTAAATAGCACAGCGCTTTGGCAAATAAACCATTACACAGTGTGAATGACTTATGGACTTGCATGCCAAGCTGAGCTCCCTCACCATGTTTCACAGAGACAAATAAAGCAGCACATAAAAAGAAAGCAATCCGTATTATCAACTTGTGTAAAAATACACACATGCCACACATGAGTAAACATAAATAGATTAGAACAGTATACAATCACAGCATAAACACACATTCACATTTACATACATCATGCATTCAACAATGCATGTTGTGTTTTGTTTTTTATGCTGGACAGAGTTAGAAAGGACTCCATCCCTGCGGCACATATAAATCCTTACAAGGGGATCAGTGTTTGCACTGGGGTCTCCTCTAATGTGGAAGTTACTGGAGTCATTTTTCGAGGAAGGATGCAAGAAACATTAAAGTCAGATGCCTTGATCAACTCTCCTTAAGCTTAGTGCATGCTCGCTGTTAGCGTCCTTGACAGTGATGTCATCATGTCTTAGTACCACGGCAGTGAGGTTGTACACCCCCAAATATTTGTAACCTTTTGCAATCAGTTGGTACACCTGTCAACTGGATGTGCTGGAGTCTGTCAGCAGCTTCTTTTCTACTCTGCTCAGGCACCAGGGTACAATAGCACCTTTTAATTAAAGTTCGCAGATGCGTATCATCTCAATTCCTTCTCAGTCAGAGTAACCCGTCATCTCAATGTTTAGGAGGCGAAATAGTGGAATGTCTCCTCCATCCAATCACATGGTGATGCCTTGCAAGCAGCATGCATGGTTTTAAAAGAATATTATATTCTAACCCTAACCAAGTGGTTTTGGTGGCTAAACCTAACAAAACAGTGGGTTAGAATGAAAGTTCATCTGATAAAAGAAAGAAGAAAAAACAGACATTGGTGACATGTTGTTCTCAAAGGAGAATGGAGCCACTATATCCAAATGAATGAAAAATAATCTCACACAGCGGTTTCCAGAGGGCTCACAAACGCAATCCACCATTACTATTCCAGCCTTCGAATGCCTATTGTTTGCTGATTGATAAATCACAAACTTTGTATTTTGTGGGGCATTTGCAATGTTTTATTCTTGTGTTGGCGTTTTAGAGGTGACTAAGAGTGCAGAATTCATGAAGGGAGACTGCTGCAACTACTGGATGAGAAGATAATGAACTTGTGCAATATGGTGGAAGAATAACACATGAACTCTTCCATTGCTATTCCAGAAGGGTAGGTTGTATTTTCCTCAGAAACAAGATCTTGTTTATGAATGCCTCACGCAACAGTAAAAAAATTCTGTGCGCAATGACTGATGCGTCAAGCGTAATGGCGGTTTTGTGATGTGGTAGCTCTTCCTCCAAGCTCTTCCTTGATGTCTAAACCTCTACTCTTTTCCCCGGGGGTGAGCCCTCATCTGGACCCTGCAAATGTGTTTGTCAGCAAACGCCTTTTTTTGGTAACTACCCAAAGGTTGCGTCTACCTTTGATCACTGCACTGCGAAATCAAAAGTTACAATTTCAGCTTCAGCACGTTTTTTTCTTTTTTCTTTTTTTTCGTTTTTACCATGACGGCCTCAGAAAACAACCGTTTAATTCCATCAGCATGCAGTTGATGGCACCACCTAACCCTCGCTTAGATGTTTTGCCATGTTGCAACAGGAGAATTTGCCTCTAGCCTCTGATCCAAACTAAGGCTTCAGATTTCATAGCTGCTGTTGCAGTCTGAAAGACTGAGGCACTGCCGTCTCTAAAAGATAAATACGGAAATTATTAACATGAGTATCAAATTAAGTTTGTTCTGAACATTTCCTGGATACACACACTGTAAAAAGCCTCTTCCGAAAACACCTAAATTACAATCTGTAATAAGAGCCCTCCTAACATATTCATAAATATACATTTGTGATGACACAGACTGCAGGCAGTTATCTACCCGCATTACAACTGCACATTTTGTTCTGAGCTTAAGTGGCCCTGCAGCCTGCCTCTACCTCTGATTCTCAGTGCCGGGCATGTTAACCCCTTCAGTCATACAGTTCCAGCCATTTTTGTGTGATTGATGTGAGTGCTTTGCTGGGTGACAGAGGTCACAGTGCCTGGGAGATTGTTTTAGTCCAACCAACTCCTCTCCTCCGCTTCCATCTCTTATCTGCTTCTCTCTTTCTCTCTGTGTCTCTCTCTTTATCTCCCACCTGGAGTGTCATGAACCCTCTCCACACTCCACCACCTAATTATATCCTGGACGTGTAAATGTATTCATATTCATGAAGGCACAGATGCTAAATTAACTGTGGCAGGGACACGTCGCACTGTGCCGACTGCACAATCTGCTTCCTCCACTTATGTGGGGGGGGGGTTGTTGTAGCTGCAGGAGAGAACAGTGAGGGGAAAAAAAGAGTTAAACAAAGAAAGGAAGAAGAGGAGAGGACAGAATGAAAGAATTACAAATAAACACACATATATATATATAAATCTACACATTTGCATCCCTATTATACATATGTATAGACATAAGAGGAAGATAAGATGGTATAGCAGGTTCCACATCATCAGGAGGTGAAAACATGGCTACAGCTGGGCAAAGTCACTTACTAAGCCTCGGCAGTGTCTTGAGTAACCTGAGATGTCACCATCACTGATCCACCCAAATGGCCCCTCTAGGCTCCTGCCTTCCTGGAGATGGTGTGCTCAGGTGGTCACATGGGCCAAGGTGGCGATGAGTGACAAATCAAAAAGCCAGAGAGCATAAAAACTCAGAGCTGGTGGCAGCAGAATGGCGCATGGGGAACTCAGGGGCAGATGGAGGGAGGTGCAGCGGTGCGCAGCGAACAGATGGCCGCTCCAAACTTGATATATGAAATTAATAACGTTTCTCAAATAGAATTCAGAAACAGGAATACATTACCTGAATTTTAATAACTGGCATTCTCTTTTTCTGAGGAGTGGGGGGTAGAGAGGAACATTTGCATGTCAATGAGAGATATGTGGGGGTAAACAAACAAGCAATGTGGCCCATTCTAACGCTTGTTTTTCTTCTGCTCAAACTGAAAGGCAGAAAATGAAATGGCAAATGTATTGTTCAGAAAAGTTTGTCCAAACCATGGTCTATGGTTGCTAAAATCATGTACACCTCATACCATTATAAAATAATTTTTAACATTACTATACATAGCTTTACATAATTTAGGAACACTAACAATGGCGTGAAAATTACAGTATCCCTTTTCCTCCACTGCTAGATTGTTAGAGCCCTGAACTTACTGTTAATTGGCTTTGACGTGACTCTAGTTGAAATCTTTTGAGAGGTTTGGCTTCCTCAACCAATAGTGCCAGTCACAATTAGGTTGCTGCAGTAAGATAGAAATCACAGCAGAAACAAACCAGACAGAGAAGTCAGCATCAGGACATTTTACAGAATCTATTAATGTACAGCAATTCTGTTGTCCGAAGTCTATGGCCTTTGAAAAGACCTAAATTGACATTATACATCATCTTTTTATTCATTACAATAGTGGTCCTGCTCTTTATTTGTTTGATTCACACGTGTATGAGGGATAGCACAGCTGCAAGCAAGCCTTTTGGAGATGGAATATGCTGGTAAATGTCAGGTGTTGATATAATCCCAGTCACTTTAATGAAGTTAAAAACGGTAGAGTCTCATTTCATTTACAGCAGTTGGATCTATTTTTTTGTGTAGCCTAATATTTTCGAGCTCAGGATGTACTGAGTCACAAGCAACAAGATCCGCACTCAGTCATTAAAAAAGGTTTAAATCAAGTTTATGATTGCTCAGATCATCTCAACCTTAACACTGAAGCAAACAGCCTTTTGTGATTTGAAGTCATAGTGGTTTAATCACTTTATTACACATTATTATGTGTTATTACATATTATCACCAAATTACACTGCATTAGAGAGCACAGTTAATTCCCCTAGCTATGTGTTAAGGTTTGGCGCTCTATTTTATGTTGTAGCAGCTAGTTTAGCCATAGGTGTGCGGTCTCTGGAGGGGGAAAATTTCGAGATTTTTCTCCACTGAATAAACTTCATTCCTTGGTTAAAAAGCCTCACATATGGGGCGGTTGGTGGCGTAGTGGGTTAAGCAGCCGCCCCATGTACAGAGGCTTAGTCCTCGCTGCAGCTGGCCCCGGTTCGACTCCCGCACCGGACGGCCCTTTGCTGCATGTCTTCCCCATCTCTCTGCCCCCTGCTTCCTGTCTCTCTCCAACTGTCCTAACATTAAAGGCATAAAAAAGCCCCAAAAAATATTTAAAAAAAAAAAAAAAGCCTCGCATAAAGAAAAAGTACAAGGCTGGACTCAACGTTACTCTTATGTTCTTAAGAGAAAAAGGTCTTACAGCTACTTGAGGGGCTCCAAATTAGCTTTCACTTTCAGTTTTGGCTTTGCTAGTTTTGAATTGTGAATGAAATTAATGAATGAAAGTAATTTTCTAAGATCAAATATAGCATTGTTAATGTGATCTCATCACAACAGGGAAAAATCAAGCAAAAGAGTTCAAAGACACTGACATTATTGACGCCTGGCTATGTTTAGAAATGGGGGAGAAAACCTGAAAAGATACAAAATGAGTCGTAAGTGTTAGTGGGTCTAGAAAAACTGCGATTTGACATTAACTTTGTGCATTTTTACACTACCCGACTTCCTGATGTAATAAACTGGCACCTGCACTTGGAAATAGTAGTTATGGTGAACTGTTTGAATCCAGACAGGTTTGTTTTGTTTTATTTTTGCTTTTTTTTTAAACCACCTGCACTTTTCAGCTTTAGGGAAAAAAAAAATCACAAAATCTCCATCTTCTCAAACTTTTGGGCAAGCCAGTCCAGCTGGTAATGAAGTGACGTCATTCAAAGCTACTCATTTTAAGTTACTATCTGAGAGTTAGAAGAGAAGGTCTAAATCCTTCAATTGAGCAGTTTATGTAAAGCTGGGGCTGGCAGTTAGTTAGCTGGAGTCCATGGGTTACATTGAAACCTTATATCGATGACATAAGTTAAGGATTGAAGGTCATCTACCTAAATTATGTCAAGTTGTATTACCCTGTAAATGTACACCCTGAGCAAGGAATTAATATTACAGCAAGTCCAGAGTAAGATTTTTAGGCTTGGCAAATCCCCGGTGTTTTAGCTGTTTGAAATAGTGCAGTCAGAGCAAATTATAGGTAGGAAGATCAGCAAAAAACTTTTAGCAGAATGAATCATATTGAATTGTATGCATTGAATGGGCTTTGTGCCACTTTTGTGACTCAACCAGCTCTCTTTTTGTCTCGGTTTAATAATACCAGATTTCAAGTAGGAGACTGTGGCCTTAAGATAAAAAATTAATAGCACATGGAGCTGGTTCCGAGTGAGCAGCATGAATGAACTGTCGTGTTCTCTTCACATATGGCAACCGAGATGATTCAAATGCACGACAAATGCTTCTGTAAACTGGACACGTGCGAGCAGAGTTATGCAAGCAGAGCTTCTACCTTACACGATGCTCCTTCGTTAGATAGTTTTACCATTTACCACGTGTTTTTTCAATTTTCAAATAAAGCAAACTGGGTGTTTCAATTCCCATATGTCACAGGATTGTCTTTGGGGTCATTTAAGGGGAAGACAGCGATGCTGACCAAAGTATTCCGACAACCTGCTGAAACTGATGAATATGTAGCAGAAAGCTGTGACAGTGATACTGTACCCCTGCAATATGTATTGGGAGTGGCAGCATGAAAAACTTGGAACTGGTTCAGGTACACAGTCTGTTCACCTTCACGGGTAATGACAGATGGCCCGGGTGGCTTTCTACAGCAGAGTATAGCAGAGCAAACCTACGATGTCATGATGAATAAGTTTGCATGCGAGGGAGTTTTTTACAAGCCCTGCTCCACAGTGATATAAGCTAGCCCTGACACTTATAGCTGCTAGCACGGATACGGTCTAAAATAAACATGGTTTGTTTTACTTCTCAAAGTAATCACCAGCACAAACTCATGTGCTGTCATTGCATAATTAACAGTGTTTTGGGGGCAACTCAGGAGCTTCAAGGTACATCTCAATCCATGGGGGTACGCTTATACTCCAAAAACAGAAGGTAGAAGTTGGCGAGGCATTGTGCACATGGAGAGTGTTAGTTACTGGTTATTGTGGTGGTCATACTGTGTCCCGTATGGCAGCGTATACATGAACAGCATGCAAACACCTTCTGTCCAAACATCTGCGACCGGCACATTTTTAGGCAGTCTTCCAAAAGCTAAAAAAAAAAAAAAAAGGAGGCGGCAGTGAAAAAACAGTCCTCTGTATCTGTGTGGTGTGGCTGGCCCAATTACTTCTCCTTTTTGTCATGTCATGCATGCTTCACATTCCTTAGTGAGACACAAAAAGGAATTGTAGATTAAACCCTCACCCAGTTTGTCTTGACTTTGCATTATATCACTGGAATATATCACCTTCTTTCAGCGGAATCAAATGGCAGAAATAAAAACTAGGTCTTAAAAGTGACATTAGGAGTTGAGCGTGTCCACTGAAAATCATCCTAACCTCAGCTGTAGAGGCATGCAAAGATGTAAGGAACCATCAGTGATTCATGACTAATTCATGTTGCAATGTTAGCCTGAGAAATCTTTTTAATAAAGACAAAATAAATCCAAAAAGTCAGTTTGTGAAATGACTCAATATTTGTTGATGTAAGTTCTTGTGGGTTTAAAGTTGGGTTTGATTGTGTGACACTGTGTGGGTAGCAGTAGGGTCCAGCTTTACTTTCAGGCTCAGGGATGACATTGTCACATTGAACAGCGTGAGGCAAGTAGGAATCCAATTGAAGTTATTATGGAAGGAAAAATTCTGAACTTCCAAAAATAAGATATAGAGTTTCTTCAACACCCACAGCGTGTTATGGACGAAAGTCACTTCAGTCACATGACAGAAGCTATTTCGAACTTATCATGTTGACTGACACAGCACTGGTGACTGTGGAGGAATATTGCCTCAAGGCACGAGTCGCGGTTTAAAGAGGCTTCAAACAAATGTGTCTCTGTTTTGACTTTTTTTTTTAAAGAAAGCTTTCTTTTTCATTTCAGCAGCCTCTTTAGATAAAACGTCTGCCCAGGCAGTCTTGACTTTGCATTGTCTCATTGCAACAACAAAGAGCCGCACACAGACACACACACACAGTTCTAGCTTTATTTACCTGGCTGTTGAAGAGAAAGACTTTTTCTCTACGGCTTCCCTTTCTAAAGCTATTCAGGGCACTGCATAGCAGGAACATAATTTTGATAAAAAATTGACATAATTTAGTCAAATTCTGCTTGTTTTTCAGAGCAAACTGGTGTTTCCTCACCTTGCTCTCCATAAATTTGTTTGTTATGTTCCTTTTCCGGGCTGTACCCATCTCTTGTGCTCTCATTTGCTGTTGCTCCAAGCTGACGGGCTCTGGAAAAACTGCTGCAATCTAGACTGACCATTATTCTTTAACCCATAGTCATTACCCATATCAGCCACGTTCATTGCCACAGTACACACATCATTTGGCAAGTTGTCCCAGAATTGTTATGCCAGGCAACACTACTGCCCTGACAAACTCCTTTAAAATATCAAACATGCTAGATATTCCGTTGGATGTCTTTGCAACCGTCACAAATCACTTTTGTATTTACACATAGAAACTAACGGTCACTGATCAAACTGTTGATTTGCTTCAGAGTTGTGCCATTTGACTGTTACCTTCAATATTTGTCTGTGTGGTGAAAATGGGCTTGTAGTGTGACCCAGTGTTAAATGTGACCCAATAGTTGTTGCCACCCTTAGCCAAATTTTATTGCTGAACCTGATCCAAGTTTTTGATTCCTATATTACCTAGCTGCGGCAGTTTTGTTACTTAATCTAACCAAGTAGTTTTTTTCACCGAAAAAACCCACAAAAACAAAATAATAACAGAAGTTCGACGCTCAGATTTTTATTTAGACTTAATTTGGAATTATTTCAATAACATGAGTAATATAAAGAGGCTCAGGATTTTTCCTTTTCTTTTGCATTGTTAAAGAACAGTATTTTTTCTTGTCACTAAACCAAACCGAGCAAAGATGTTTTTCATCTACAAGTTACATGACTTGGCTAACGCTGTGTACACAAGTGCTTGGCACGACCATACATAGCTAGGCAAGGAGGCGCCTGTTATAAAAATACACAAGTAGAAGCTCGGCTGCGGAGACTCTGCTTTTCCCTCTCAAGGCATCACGTCATGCATTCTTTCTGTTTTCCCTCATTTTCCAGCGTTTTTGCTGCCACAGCTTTGCCCCCTGAACACGACTTATAAAAGACATCCAGTGTCAGCCAATTATTTTGGACTTTGATGGTCATAAATCAAAGCTGACCAATAAAAATGAAGACAGCCAAGTATAATGTTCTTGTGTGACTCCAACTGGATTGTAAATGAAGCCAGATGGGCTGGGGGAGTGCCACTGAACAGAGCTGGATCCCATCACTAAATGGCTGTGTGTGTTTTCCCCTCGTGCACAAATTACGGCATCACCTCATTCAGCGGCATAAATCAAAGCCCAAGCTGTGATATGTGCAGGGCATCTCTCCATCTCATTACTAAGACAAATTCTCTGGCAGCCTTGGCTGTGTGAACCCTGTTTGAATGGTTGATATTTCGACAATCTGCACTTCTGTTGCTGCTGTTATTTCGGAGCAAATGTGAAGCCATTCATGTGATTTCACAACAAGCTTTGCAACGTGAAAGACACTTAAGCTGTGGCCTCAAAGGGGATCTCTGAAAACTTATTGATGGGAACAGACATGTTCAGCTGAGGGAGAGCAGTGAGTTGAAGGGAGGCAGAAGAAGAGGGTAAAGAGCAGTGAAAGAGAGAGGGAAGGATAAGACTTATAAAAGGAACAAAAGGCAGACATGGACATTGACAAAGGACAAGAGTGACACGCAAGTGTGCAGGCTAAGAGACAAGCAGGTGGACAGTAATGGAATTATTTGGAAACATACTGAAGCAGACGTACTGAGCTCTATATTTTCCAGACACACACTGATGACCCTCATTCTTCTGACTTGACTCCCATTGTAGAGTGAAGAAACAGACTCCACTGGGAACCTGGATTTCTCATTCAGCGATAAGACAGGTACTCCCTGTTAACAATGAATGGTTTCTCTGCTGCAGTCTCTTTATCCTGCAAAAATTTACAAGAGGGGGTTGGAATATTTTTGGTCTTCTATGTTACAGCTACTACAGAATATGACAAAAATAACAGTTGTGCATTGATTTAGTATAAATGAAAGACTTTGGCATGTGGTGTTCATGAATGTCTGAGGTGAGAGAGGCTCGGCCAAGCTAAATAAGGTTTTCCTCTTCACTGCTTCATCGGCCCTGTAGTGAAACAACATGAGGGTTGAAAGATTGTCCTTTTTGCAAAGAATGATTCATGGGAGCAGTGAACGGTCTGACCTGTTATGCTTTCTGCATTACGCTCTCTGAGGGGAAGTACTTTGAGACTGACACCTGATAAAAAGAAGTTTCCAGTCGATATTTTGGTCTGGCGTTTTAAACTGAAGGTCATTGATATAGGTCTGTGAAAGTTGTAGGAGTGGTGAGCTCCTGCAAGGCTGTTGACAGCACTGGTCAGCTGTCAGTCACAGCCAGCAAAAACAGATCTATAACATTATGCAGTCTATGCAAGCGGGATGATTGCCGCAGGCAACATTCTCTACGTCTCAGTGTTATTTTGCTCAGATGTACTTTCCTTCCTTTGGGAACTGATTAGAGAATATGCACCTGATTGTTTGGAGCCTGAACTTTTCCCCCTTTTGAACAAGTAAATCAATTAGTTGGTTCAATTTAAAACCATTGTATGAGAACATGGCATCAATCATCAAAGGCCAAAAGGGTTACAACAGTCTTTTGGGGGATGTGCAGTTCTTCAAATTGTTCGGAGACTTTAAGATGCAGCTTTTACTGCTCTGATTAAATAAAAGTCTGTTTGATTTTTTATTTTTTTCATTTAGTTATGCAACAGTGATGTGCAACCAAAGCCAAATTGAAAAATGCCAACATACATACGTAACAATACGTAATAAAGAATAACTAAAAAAAAGAGAGTGATGAAAACATGACTGACATGAGAACACAGTTATTTGCAGCACTTTCAATCATTAAAAGTGGGATCAAGTGTGATCAACACTTAACAAATTTTTCACTTCTGCACTCCAACTTTTAATAACTTGTAGTTACTCTAATACTCACTGGCTGAAAATCAGTCTAACCTTTGAACCACATGAGACATATTCTTTACCACAATGCACACATCATTTGTCAAGTTCCCAAACTGTCATGGAGGGTTACATCGGGTGTCAAGTTCCACACAAGTTGTACATCTGTTTTTCACTCAAAGGAAGAGGTGGGGGTGTTGGACATAATCTGTGTGTTTGTCAGTAAAAGTAGTTTCTTTTTCCCAGCGCCTGAATGTATCAATAAGTGCACCCATGTGCAAGGATGTCTGCGTGTGTCTGCCAACAGTCATGTCTGCGTCTCAAAGAAAAGAGCGTTGGCTCACATGGAAAAACAAGGACATAAAGAGGAGAGGACCTGGATCTTATCACTCAGTGGTTTAACACTAACCAGACCACCGCTCACCAACTCCAGGCTGCAAATTAGGAGCTGGGAGCTGCCGACTGCACTTGTGACAAAGACATGATGGAGTGCAGGCGGGCTGGGCTGATTCACAGCTCACATGGGCCCTGATACGTGAGGAATGCTACCCATGTATAGCCAGGGTAAGTAGTAAAAGGATGGAAGGTTATGTTATGCATTTGTTTTACATCAGACATCCGTTTAATGCATGGCTGTACACAGTTTGAACAATTCATGTAAGAAACACATTTGCAAGCCATCTGTTGCATCAGGCTGCACGAGACACAAAATATGACTTTAAAGAAATGGTGTAAGAACATGGCTGCTGTTGCCATTTAGACCCTGTCTGAAAGTGCATTTATTGCAGATGACTGTACATACATTTAATCAAATCCTACTTTATTCAATTTTTCATTCTTTTTCTGAATCCATAAAGTAATTAGAATGTTGACTTTTATCCACAACTACTTCAGAAATGGTTATTTTTCTTGTGAAGCAGGGGACCTTCTGATCTGTTTTGCTTGAACCAGGGCAGGATTTAAAGTCTGCTGTTTTTCTCTGGTGAAAATTATAATAAATGGGATTCAGAAGCATGTTTGCAACTAATTTGTAAAATAATGATGACTTCAAAGTTTTATACTGACATCAGATTGTCATCACACAGAGGCGTGCACGCCTTTTAAAGAAGTGTGTGTGGTATCTCTCATGGATCCGAGGATGACTTATGGCACAGCTTCTCTTGAGGTGCCAGCTATTCTTTGAGTCTGTCGGTGTGTACAGTATGTTGTGCGTTTGTAGAAATAAAAGGGTGCAGTCTGCAGGACTGAGTCCACCCGGCCCCAACACCATAATGTGTGTTAGCCCAGGGCTGACTAGCTAGCCATGCCACTTAGCTGCATTTTTGAGAACAGTCGAGCTAACTATTAGAGGTAGAGATCAGTTAATGTTGTGAAGAGCCAGGTTTAAATTAGGTCGTGCATAGACCTGAGGGCTTTAAAAAAAATTTCTGGAGTCCTGCAGTTTTTCCCAGTGGACCATATCCATGATCCCAGATGATTCCCAGATCCATGACAAACTCTCTTATGGGACGGCATTTCATATCAATGAAATTGGCATTACTCCTATTACTGGAGTTACATTTGGTAGATTGATTCTGTGTTGCTGATGAAGAGCACCACAGAGTACCACCAAGACTGGATTTTCCAGATGGTAGTTTTACAAACTTTCACTGGAGACAACTGGGATTAACAGCTGGTGGCCCAGTGGATTCTCTCCTTTGCAGCTTTCATCCTCCTATCATGCTGATCTGGTAATGTATAATTCGCAGGATTTGCCTGCCTGTCGGTGAGCGTAAGTTGCCGCCTAGGCTTAGTTTATTATTGTTGGTAACTTAGTCCAAAGCTGAAAAGCCACCATTATATTCTGTATCTACTTTGTGTTTTTGTGATTTCACTCCTAAGCGTTTTTTCGTTCAACTAAAACAAACTCAGCAACATTTCTTTCTGTGGCGCAACAAGCTTTTTCTTTATCCAAGCTTCAAACATAAAAAGCTTTAGTGTACACACACGATTTTTTTTTGTTTCACAGAGTCAGCATCTTTGTTCAGTTAGCCCAAGGATGATAAACAATTTTACAAGAAGAAATAAATCTCTGCCCTCTGTCTTTTTTTCCCCACTGAGCAACGTTAGTGTTTAAAGATGTTTAATTGATGTCTATCATAAATCTGTTTGTCTTTTTTGAAGAAGCTAGCGCACAGAGGATTTACCCATTGATTCTCATTGTCCATACTATTATCTTGACAATATTTCTTCTTACTCCCCGCCCCCAAACCAGTTTTTCTTTGCCTTTCTCTGTCTCTTTTTTTGTTCTACTCCACACACAGAGATACTCATTTAGTTCTGGTAGACATACTCCATAAAATGTCACAGAAGAGTTTGAACACGTTATGTTGTTTAAACTCAGAGCACAGCAAAATACAGAATTACGCGGCAGCATGCCATATGCGTTAGGCGATAACAGCTTAAAACATACCAAAAGATGGAAAACTATGTTGTACTGAATTGTAGAGTTGGATTATAAACGTTTTTTTCAAGGATTTTTTTTGTTCTGGACTTTTAGGGAAGGTCTAAAATCTGGTCTTCATGATGCAGGGGAGTAGTATTTAGGGTTAAAGCCTTAAATCCTCACTGTGGATTGATTTCGGGAAGAGCTTGCACTGTACAAGAGTGCTGTGAGCACCCAAGTTAGAAAAGTAACTATGGTGGATTGATTTTGTGCAGAGATTTGAGGATCACCTATAACACCTCATTTTATTTTTTCACCTGGTAGTTTTGCAGACTTTCTCTGGAGACAGCTGGGATTAACAGACCGGTCGATACACTTCAGAAACAGCTGGATACAGTGTCTCCCTCCACCGCTGGAGTGTTCTCACCGTATCGATATTTTGGAAGAAGTCACTCCAGGAAATACAATATGCCATGAGAATGTTGGTTAGAATATTAAACACTACTAACCGCTTTCAATATCAGCGGCGTGTGTTAGTGATTAAAATCAACTCCACCCTGTTTATTCCGTAAGTGTGGTTCATTTGAGCAGGTCAGGAAATCAGAGTCTTCCTCTTCATTTGATTTGGAAACCTGATTTTATTTATTTCGTGATTGTCTTAATCATTCATGTTTTGCTGGGTGGTTAAAAACATATTTTCTGTGATGCGGGTTTCTCTCTGTTTCACTCCGACTCTAAAGAATTCCTTCATTAGCGATCTGACAGAAGACTCTGTCAAGTCTTTATTCATAGACTGTCCCATCTTTGAAAAATGATGGCTAAACTTTGTGCTTCTCAAATACTTCCTCGTTGGCTCCCCTTTTTGGATTAAAAAAAAAAACATTTTTGGAAATTTATTGTTCCCATATTTATATAGCCTAGTACTTTTAAAAACATCAATCTGCACTCTATTAGAATGAGAGGTGAACTTCCTGTGTGCCAAGAAGAGTTAAAATGCTCAAGGGATCTTTTACACTCACAAATTTTGCCTGTCAGGCTCCTGGAGGTTGTATTTCACACAGTGAAATGTGGTTCTGCCGTAACCGTTTTTCTTCAGGTAACCAAGCTGTACTCTAACAGCTTGTCCTCGAATAAGTCAGATGCAACCCAGGAGATCTCAAACACAAACAGATCCATCACTGTTCGCAGGTGTAAGAGTCTTATGGAAGTCATTTTTTTGCTCGAATGCTGTTGATACAATGAGCAACTTGGAGGTTTCATTTGATTCGTAACAGTCATTGGCGACAGCGTGTTTATGGCTGCTGACATGCAGTGCCACTCTGTTTGTTTTGTCATTTTCAGCACAAAGTGATGCATGTGATGAGATGTATTTGTTATGACAACATGACAATTTAACAGAGACAATGTGTCCTGTCGTAAATCTGTCATAAACTTAACACAAAAACTCTGAGTACTGTATGAAACTTGAAATTATTATCTGCAATATTTTGTTAGCATCGCATTAAATTGTCTTGTGTGGATTGTTTTGGTAAGTACTGCCAAAATAGCATTATAATATATATATAAACTTTATTACAGGCTCTAGGCCCAATAGGAGGACATACAACATATACACATAATAGTGTCATAAATAGTTTACTTGATCTCGACAGCATCTTTCAAGTCAAACTGTAACCTTTGGTCGGCCTGATCAGACTGTTGTAACAGACATTGACTGATCCCACCGATGCGCACACGTTAGCGAAGTATGTGTTAGAGGACATGAAGACAGAAATCCAGATTAGAAAAGTCTACATTTTGAGCACTCTCAAAAGAACTTTTAGAACTTTTTTTGTCATTATGTGTCAGAGCACAGCACAGTGTGCAGTGGTGGGTGGCAGTGAGTCAGAGCTGTTGTGAGTTAAAAAGTTGTGCAGGTTGCATAAACTTGAGCCTGTCAGGACATCAAGTTCGAAGTTTCCATAGCAGGAGGGAAAAAAATGAGAACTTTTGTGCTCGGGTGGGATCGGTGCAGCAGAGGAGACAGGACGTGTGACAAAAATATTTTAAGCAGAATTCCGTTCGCACAGGAGCAAAGGTCATTGATTTGTCAGAAATTCAGCTCAATAATGCAAAAGGTCCCCTACAGGTCCTCTTTTACGTCATGTGTAGATAGCAAAATCTATCTTTGATCCCAATCAAAACCACTGTTAGAGTCATATTTCTTGTAGTTATAATCAACCTTTACCCTGGCTACTCTCCCTATTGTGATGTCACATGCAAACTGTGTTTTTTGAGGCGTGAAAGTGTAAAACTTTTACACGATGTTTCTCTAGAGCATATTGACTTTTAGTTTTTGTTTCATTCACCTACACATTAATTTACTTGGGTTGCCAACAAGAAAAATATTCTTTAACATGGTTAAACATATGTTTTTAATCAAGGTGAGATCTGAGTGGCCTGTCTTTACTGAAACGCTTTCAAAGGTAGGAATAAATGAGCAGATAGATCACCATGTAACTTCAAAACCACACAAACAGCACACGCACAATTTGAATAACTTAGCATAAACTCATCAACAAGATAAAATGCAAAAAAGGTTCAACAAAAGGGGATAATGACGTCTTATCATAAAGCATAAACATTTAGCCAATACATTAATCATTTTAAATTCTCATCAAAATTGTTTGATTCAAATGGCAAAATTGTTTCAAGTGAAAACCCGTTCATTTTGCTGTACAGGACCAGCTATCCACACCGAAACCAATTAAACCGAAACTGAAATCGAAACCCAACTTGCAGTCCTTCAGCAGCTCATAGGGCGATCTCAGGAAAGTCAGAGCACTGTTGACTCTATTCTTATCTCTCTGTGTGGGAGGCCTTTTCTTTCCCCAAAGAATCTGGTTTCTTTTGTGGAGAAAAATCTAGAGGCGCAGCTCTGGCTGAATGCTCACCACAGCTCAAGACAGACTCGATTGCATCATGATGCACCCGTGGTTGAATGAGGGGCCGTTCAACATAGAATATTTAAGCAAGCATAGGAAAAGGGGCTTTGTTTATGGGTCAGGATGACATCACACTGTTATTTTTATGTAGCCAATATTATGAATCCAGGAGTATTAATGTTAAAGATGTCACACGTGGTTTATTTCACTCAGTGCAGATGTGGCCAATTTATAACTGATGAAAAATTATTTTAAAAAAAAAGCTCATTCTCTTCACTTAGTTATATATATATATATACAGTTAAATATACAGTAAACTCACAGCGCGTTAATTACGAGTTTTCTTCGGCTGACTTCAGACATGCACATGTTTTCCGTTTATCCAATAGCATCAGAACCCGTTGGCATTATGTGCTACTTTTTTTTAAACATGTTGCGACGGTTATATTACAACAAGGCACAAGACATTAGATATTTATTTAATTACACGTTGTCTGTAAGGCTGCTGGCCAATTCCCCGTCAAGGATATACTTTATAATTGAGCCAAAGAGTCAAATTTTCACACTTGAAATTGTAGATGCAGCAATTTGAGATTAATTTTTTATCCAAAGGATCCCATTTTGCATTGTACTGTTATATATATGTGCACTGGTATATATGTATATATCTATCTATATATATATATGCATATACATATGTAGTCAGTATGTTCGTGTTCTTGCGTATGTGTGTAAGCATTTACACAGCCAAGCAGGCTTGAATCCAACCCCTCCTCGCATGATCCTGTGTCTCCATTCCTTATCAACAGCACTTTGTCGTCCCTGCCTAACTGTGGGTGCTGTGTGTCTGAACCACCTCTCAGCCTGATAGCCAGCAGCCGTCTAAATACACCTGCACTCTGTCACACAGCAGCTGCTTTCCCTTGCTCACAAGACTGAAGCACACCTTTGTTTCAGACTCAGCCAGAGTGATGCACCTTTTGGTCATATTTACATTAATTTCCCCTAAAATTTCTCAGAGCTCTGGCGCATTAATGTATATATAAGAAATGACTGCTTTGCTGTATTGACCATTACATTGTACGAAATCTACATACAGAAGTTTACAAAGCCGTGCATCTGAAGTTTAATCACACCTTTTTTAAGTTAATATGCAATTTAAATCAACTATATCAACGTGCACACACAGCCATTCGTTAAGACTGTTTCCACAAATAGCATATTGCAGCAACAAATTGGACAATTAAGCATAGCTGCATGTCTCTCTGTTGTAGCTGATACTCGATTGTGATGAGGAAAACAGGGAAACCATTATACTGAATTTGCATGCAATGCTTTGAAAGCTCAAGCTGTTTTTCTTCATTTGGAGTTCAAACAAGAAAGAGATAAAAAAAACAATGTTTGACAGCTATTGCCGTTAAATTTGTGTGTAAAAATGTAATGATGTCTCTAAAGCACGATAATTAACCATGGAATACTATCCTTTTTTTTAATCTCTGACATCAAACTTAGTAAGACGAAAGATATACTGTGTCCTGTTCTCAAATCAGTGCCCCATCATTTTGCTACTGTTGCTTCAAATCTCCAAATGCTTCTCACAATTCTTCTAATATTTCTTTTCATAGAGCCATTGTTCTAATCCATGCCAACACTCCTATCTCTGATGCACTGCATTGTATATATTTTCTCTCCACCCCTTCATCCCTCTCATGCTTTACTTTTCAGTATCATAACTGTCTGGTTTTCATCAAGTGGTCCGCTGGCACCACATTGACGCCCACCAGGCATGCAACAAGTTTGACGCCTGATAACCCACCCCGAGGTTGCCCTTGTCCAGAACCAAACACTCCTCCTTTTTTTTAAAGCCCCATAACAGAAGCACAAACAGACCGGACCACACTGGTGAACAAAAGTGACTATCGATGAATAACAGGGGAAATATTTGGAAAATGTAACTATTCAAAACTTAAGTTTCACATCATAAGCATATTTTCAAAATCAGCTTTGATGTACTAAGAGTAGCAGTTCTGCCCTGAAATGACAGGACTTGAGGTCATGACCAGCAGGCTGAAATGTCCTTAGGCTAGATTGTATCATACAGCAGGGGCAGTATCATAGCTGGCCTGAGGGAATGTATGACAGAAGATAATATATGAAGTGATTCAGTGCTTCCTCCAAGCAGAAAAGTGTTACAGTTCGGCTGCTGTTGTTCAAGTTTTTTGGCCCAAGTTAGGATATAAGGGCTTCTTGGAATGAATTTAAAGTGCTAAGCAACTGCTGTTTTATGTTGAGTAAATAACGAAAACAGCTACATGCATTTTATGAGTTAAATTTTCCCCTTTTTGGTGCTCCGTTTCACTGTCATTATCTGCAAGAGTGATGAACAAACCTCAAGAAGCTACTGACAACATAATACCCCCAAAACACTTTCCATAACCCAGCTTCTCTTTAAAATCAATCATCTCCCTCAAATCACTCTCTCATGCTTTTCCCATCAACCTCGGGTCCAACTATTTGTCATTCTATCGTGCAAAGTCCTGCAACATATAACAGTGCAGACAGATCTGAAAACAAGACACGGGAGCACACACAGGAGTTGAGTACTTTAACAGAGTTGGTGGAACAATGGCGTTGTGTCGAGGATGCAGCTCTCTGCCCTGTGCATCTTTGCTGCCAAATAAAGAAGGGACATAGAGGCACTAAGTGCTTTAAGATGTGAATTCATCTATTTGTGGGTGGGAGAGAAAGCCAATCTCTGTGTGTTCCGTAATGAGAATTATTGTTTACATTTTTTTCTTTCTACTTGTGAGTGCGTTTCTGCGTGTGTGCGAGTACACATTTGTGTCTGCCCATGCACGCGCGCTCGTCTGTGTTTGCAAAGGCGAGAGAGCGGCCTACATTGTGTCGGCTCAGTGCCAGCTGTGAGGGCCATGTGGAGGAGGATGTATCAGGGGGTCAGGAGCTGGCAGCTGGCAGCAGGGAGACAGGGAATCCAGCGCTGGGCTTAGAGGATCCAGACATCAGGAGCTGCTCAGAGTTGTGTGCATGTGTGTGTTGGAATGGAGTTTTAGAGAGAAGAAGAGAGAGTGAAGGAACATGGGCACGGAAATGTTGGGTCTATTAAATCAGATAGGCACATTAACGCATTAATGGCAACAAAAACACATGCTAAAACCTCAGAAGA
This sequence comes from Odontesthes bonariensis, assembly GCF_027942865.1. NCBI lineage: Eukaryota > Metazoa > Chordata > Actinopteri > Atheriniformes > Atherinopsidae > Odontesthes > Odontesthes bonariensis. Next base: position 12,416,090 of record NC_134523.1, read on the forward strand.
GTTCCTCTCTGCTGAGAGTTGGCCTCAAGAGCCAGAGCACACATCCAACATGGGTTTGTGGCCTAGCAGTCATTAACACCTTCAGCGGGTGCCTGGTTTTCCTCTGACACTACTGATGGTTTTGACCTCTGGAGCAGAGAGGTTGCACACAGAGTTACATGTGCCGTTTCTAGGGACCACACAACACCACAACATGTCTGTCAGGATATCGCAGTCTGAAAATTTTCTGTTGGATATCCAAGTTTCTGGGACAGGTGACACAACCTGGTTCCTCTAAAGGGTTGAGTGCGATGATTTTCAAATGTGAACTAACAAGAGAGCTGTGAGAGGATCACACAGGTTATAAATGTGCTAACAGTGTGACCATACTAAACATTCTCAGTTGTGGGTGAAATTGAAGGTGAGTACACCGAAAATGTCAGAAGTAATAGTTTACCTCAAAGGACCTATAAGCAGGAAACAGGCAGTTTCTAAGTTTGGTTATTATTCAGAATAAACTTTCGTAATAATTCTTTCATTTGTCTTTGTTTTTAACACCAAAAAAGGTCTGATTGCTGGTGTCTTTTGTTGTTACCAGAACAGGAAATTTCAGCAAATAACATGCTTTATACAAACTTATAATTCAAGATAAGAATTTTGGTCAAAGTAAGGAAAGCAAAATACAAGTCGATAAAAATGAAAGAATATAACACAAAATACACCCACAACTATTTGCGCCCTTTAGATGAAGGTAAATTACTTTCTCAAACAAAATAAAAGCAGACTCATGAGTGTGTGTGTGTGTGCGTGTGTGTGTTTTCAGATAACATAAACAAACCGGCTGATATCAAAACATTACACTTTGAAATATGAAAAGATAATAACCACAATTTTGAAATCTCTGTCTCACCCCTTTAAGATGCCAAGATGTTTCACCATTATTAAACTGTTAAAATGCTATCAGGGTTTTGGTGCTTTGAAGCTCAAGGACACAAGTCTGCAAAGATTGGTGTGGACTGTGGAAAGAAAAACATCAAAAGAAATGTCTATGGGCAATCTGGAGTTGTGTTTAAATATCCTGGACACTGAACCAGGTAGGCTTCTATGGGTGAAGGCGAACGGTGACACCACAACTGAGTAAAAGGCACAATAGGCAAAACTATTACTAAGACATGTGCACAAACACTTTAATAGGTGCGCAAAGATGCAGTGCATCATTTTGTTTAGATTTTAGCACTGGTAATACAAGCATTTGCTGTGTGAAAGAAATGATAAAACCAGAAGATTACCAAGATATTTTAGAGCTAAAGTATTACCGTGTGAAAGAAGAGGTTTCAGGTGAAGGTCTTAGGTCACACAACAAGACCCAACAAAAATCCCACGGCCAGCAGCTTAAAAGAATGGTTGAAAAGTTGAAAAGGAAAGAACTGGACTTCTAAACTGACCAGCAATTGGCCGTGACCTAAATTCAACTGAAAACCTTTGGAGAAGGCAGGAATCGGCCATTGCTCAGAGGACTCCTGCAAACAGACAGCAGGCGGATTCATAAAGGTTCTAGATGACCACAAGAAACATACACAGGCTGTCATTGTTAAGGATCTGAAGCCAAATATTAGTGCTAGCCCTGAGTGTTATCCAATAGTCGATATTTTTTAAACCTCACAATCCAAAGCATATTCCAATCAAACCACCTTTAATCATTGCTGTCAGTCACTCCCTGGGGTGGATGTAATGTGTCTTGCTCTGTGATAAAGCTTCTGACTGCTGGCAGGTCTAGAAATATGCGGCAACATCTGTGAAGCTACTTGAGGTCCTAACGTTTCACTCCGCTCCAAGCTAAAGCAAACAAGGGGAAACATATTGGGAAGGAATTAGGGGCAGATTTGAGACAGGCTGTATTGTTAAGCCTTCACTGGTGACATGTCTGTTTCAGTCTACAGTCAGACTGACCTGGCAACAACTTTCTGGCCCCAGGAAACTCAGCCAAGATTTGAGTTGCACTGATTTTGATAGGCCAGGAAGTTTAAAAGTACATCAATCAGGAACTAAACTTTTTAAAAGAACTTGTCAAGAAGATATTGGTGAGGGTTTTGCTGAAGAAAAAAAGGAAATGGAAAGTAAAGCAAAAGATAAAGAAGAACTGAACTGGTACCTCAGTAGTAGTAGCAGTACCTGAGTTTTTGTCCACAACATAATCTCCCCACACTAACTGCCACATCCAATCAGATAGATACCATCTTAAGCACCTATCTCCTTATTTCCCAAAAAGAAAAAGAAAAAACACATACAGACATTCATCCAAACACACTGAGAACAGCAGACAGACAGACACCTGCTCATTTGTTCATTTGTGAGTTGAAAAACTGAGCAGACGCTGGCGTCTCCTTCCAGCATGGTGCGGCTGTGATGGAAGCAGCAGCGGTTGGCGGCAGCACGCTCATCATTCCACAAAACCCCGGCCAGATGTCCTAGAGCCTGGGAGGCAGGTGGGCTGGGGCCCCCCTCTGCTGCTCCACGATGATGTTGGCAGCTCTTCAGACCTGCTGGGTATAACCTTTAATTCACATGCTTTTCCTGGCAAGGTGGGCCGAGGGGCTGCCATCTGCCCGGACTGTTGTGCTATGAGAGAGGGAGCTGGGGAAGAGTGGCTGAGAGTAGACGTGTAGAGAGTAGGAGTGTGTCTGTGTGGAGATGTGCAGTCAATAGCCAAACTGCCCAGAAGCCACTCCACATTGTCTTGTCCTGTTGGTCCATCAGGTTCCAGCCTGTGTGACATGACGCTTGCATGCCCAAAAGACAAGCATGTGCACACACAAACTTGTTTTCCCATCTAAATGGTGTTTTGCCATTGGTATCATCTATTGATTCCCTGGCCCCGTACCCTAAACCTAACCACTAACTTTAATTCGAACCTTAATTATACAGGCAAGACCCTTAAAATCCCTTTAAACATGTGGGGGTCCATGTTTTGGTCCCCAAAACACACACACACACGCACAATTCTAACTGTAACACTACAGTCAAGTTTTAACCCTGAAAAATTACTCCCATCAATGTGAGGACCACAATTTGGTCCCCATCATAGGATATAAAAAAACAAACATACACATCTTCATTGAATTATCTTCACATAAGGCTGACTATCTAGCAAATGTGTCATCAGGATCACACATGCTATTGAATGGACCTCAACTGTCTCTCAAAATAGGAGTTTAGAACATGTCCCAATAATGATCGAGCAGAGTATCAAAATATCAAACAACTCTAACACGCAGTTGCTAACTAGATGCACAAAATTCCATACAAAATACAACTGCAAACAACACAATCTTTTCAGAGGTCATGAAGGAAGGACAAGACACACCTGATGCTTAAGTCATTCCCCTGATGGCTGGTAAATCTGAAAGAAGTTTTAATGCACCACGTTGCATTTTTATGAAGAGGCTTGATTTTAAGGGAATTAAAACATGATGGGTTAATTCCCAGTTTTAATGAGGTCACTGAGGAAACCAAGTGTTTTCCAGGACATACCCAGTATAATATTACAACATATAGTTGAATAATGTACAGAATAAACAGAAGCTGTAAACCATTATAATTTAGTCCTGAAACTTGGCTGTAGATACATGGCAATCAATGGTACAGCACAAAAAAAGGCAAAGAATAAGACATAAAAAAACAAGTTAACATTAAACCACAGTATTAGACAAAATAGAAAACACCTTTTAACACGAAATAAAAACATTACAAGAAAAGATCTTTTTAAAAAGCAATTCAAGTTTTATTTTCCAAAATGTTATTTTTTTTTTGTGAATCTTCTGTTTCGTTGCTGCGTTTTGAAATTGTTTTTGTGTTTTCTAATGTATTTTTAAAATGTTCTTTGGCCAGTGTTCATGAGTTTTGCACCCTGTGGTCCACATAATTCACTATATCGCGACAGTTAATAATTGCAACATTAAATCCGAACATAACACTCCTGAAAGATACCATCACTGGTTGTCAAATGATTATCCAGAAATTGCGGGCAACAGATTTGTCAAATTTGAGTCTGTGCTGTTGTACATGTCTGAGTCTGATCTTGCACAAGACAGTTCGAGGTAAACCTTGTCCTGTGTTTTTCACAGCTTCAGAGGAAACAGAAGATTTAAAAAAAAAAGCCATAGTATGAGAGGAGCAGAGAGAAAAATAAATGGAGTGAGTCAAAGAATGATAAAGGCAAAGAGGAAGCGAGGGAGTTAGACGGAATGAGAGAGGAGGGGAGGAGATAAATGATGAGCAATATGCAAGGCATGTGGAAGGTAATGAATTGAAAGAAAATGCTAGAAATAGAAAAGGAAGAAGAAGAAGAAGAAGAAGAAGAAGAAGTGGAGAGAAAATGGAGAGAGGAGTGAGAAAGGAAGAGAGAGGTGCTGCAGAGAGGCAGCCACAGGCCTGCTGTGTGGTGCATGGCGGAGACTCATCATTCAGCTAATTATGATCAGGCTTTTCCCTGCAGGCACAGCAGCGCTGGAAATGGAAAGTCTTTGTTCTCACACACCCCAATGGAAGCGATGGGGCATGGCGCCATGCAGATGAGATGTGTGTACAAACACGTATACACATATAGAGACGCACACACAAACACATGCAAGCAAGTCTCCTCATTAACACGACACGCACGCGCTGTGCTCACTCCTACACTTGTGTGGGTTAAGAACACAAACACACCATCACCATTCACACCACACTTCCCTCTTTGCCAGCCCTTTGTACATTCCCTTGCACACAAATGCAGACCTCTCACCCTTATTCATAATCATGCAGCACCACACAAGCACACACACACACAAACACATAAACATTATTAGAGTCAGCGTTTCACCAAGAATACACTGGAACATTATTATGATACTATCAATTAAGTTTGCACCTACTGAGCCAAGTTATCCATCTCTATTATAGAATACAGGCCTTTAGAAAAGACCGGCAAGGTATTCAATTAGAAAGATTTATATCCGACATGGATTAAAGAGCACCAGACAAAGTAAATTCCACCCTATGATTAATTAACTGGCCGTTTGAGAATCCTTGTGGGGTCAAATTTTTTAACCAAACTCCACAATGACAACAGCTACCTGTCAGAGCTGCACTGTGACATTCTACACCACCGGCTCTTATTAATCGAAATCTATAGGCATTTCAAATAATCATTAAAAAAAATTAATGAATAAAGCAAAAGAGAAATCTGCCTCCTGCAACCTAAATGTCTCTGCCAGATACTACGTGTAATTTCAGAGAAGGTTAGTCTGAAGAGACCCATCTTGTCTCCCAATGCTTTAGTACGTCTTCCGTGTTGGTCACTGATAGTAAACTGATCGTGTATGATAAATTGGATCAATTCTAGGTATCACAAACTGTTGGTTTATGAAGAGGATTAAAACAACAGAACATATATTTCTAAATTTAACTCCAGCGCATGTTCAAAAAGGAAGATTTATATTTTTTTTCAGGGAATTTGGGCTTGTCCTGGATGTCTCTACATAACTAACGACTTCCCACAGCGTCAAAACAATTCCATTCTTTATTTCTACACCACTGCTCTCATCCAATAACTTTTTCTTGTCTGATGTCTTCAAGCCAGTGAGCCCTTAGCCCAGCTTCTTAGATTATCATTGTAATTCGGTCAATCTGCCTTTTAGACCATTATTAATGCAGCCTTCCTACTCCCCATTTCCTCCTCATCTGGGTTACTCCAGGGCATCTCAATCCCATCAGCAAAGAGGGGGAATGTGGTCCTATTCTTATCTTCTAATGCCATCCAGGACTCTATTGCTCATGGTCAAACAGTAAAATATATTTCTAAATGGTCAGTGCCTGCTTTTTCAGTAATTTATTTTGATCAAAATGAGCTCTCCCTATAGAGCTACCCTTCGGATGAATAAACATTCAATCTGGGACTTAAACCGTTATCTCTTATGAAAATGGATCCAAGCTTTACTAAAATATCACCTGGGTCTGTGATTTTTATTTTTTTTTATCCAGGAAAACAACCGAGGGATCATTCACAAATACTCTGCCTGGCCAAAATAAAAGTGGTATGCTGACTTCCTGAATACACTGAATGACCAGGATTTTTCTATCAGCAGATCTTTTTCTTCCCCGATGGCATTGTTGTATTCCGAGTTGACAACGCCATGATTCATTGGCCTCAAATTGTGAAAGTGGTTCTGGGAGCATGGAATATCAGCGGCCACCACAGAGTCCAGACCTTAAACCCACTGAGAGTCTTCCCTCCCACCATCAATACAAGATCCTGGCTAAACAGATTCTTGGAATTCCAGATGGAAATGAGTGTTGTACTGCATGACGGTAAGCAGAACTGTGTCTCCCAAAATCTCTGCACTTACGCTGAAGTTCAGCTGGTTTGATTCTTTCTAAAGAGAACCTTTTACAGATTGGGAAAATACTGCAATATTTCATGTCACTGCAACTGAGCTTGTCTGTGCTTCTGGTGTAGCCAATGTGTTCCCTCGTTGCAGATGGAGCGATGTGCATCACAGGCGATCCAAAGGAAAAAAAATAAATGTGGGAAACACTAGCATAAAATAAGTCACGAAGGATGCATACAGCTTGAGGGGAGATGTGATTAGCTATATGTGCAAATGTGGAGGGCAATAACTACAGCTACTCTGTTCAAATATTGTGATAAACAAAGCATCACTGAAAGCACCTAAAAAGGAAGAAGAACACAGCGAATGTCAGGGTGATGCACTCGATTGATTTATGGTGGACATTGATTTTGTGTGGAGAAGAAACTCGGGCATTTTAAAGGATAGGATTGGCGTAAAGTCCCTTGGGAAAGTTAAATAAAAGCAGGATTTATCCAGCATAATTACAGTATACTTAAACTAATCAAAAAACAGTTTGGGAACCAGGGAGGGAGATAAACTTATTCAGATACTGGTTTCATGTGTGCCAATCAAAGGAAAAAACATTTTCTGTGTATTTAGCATTCATGTGCCATTGGAAAACCTTGGTAAAAGAAAAAAGTACATAAACATCCATTGCTGTGCTTTCATGCAGAGCATTGTTCATGGGTATATTTCTATGTGATGTTTTACATTGCAGCCCCTTGGCAGCTGCTGAAGAATTCTTGGCATGGCTCTGCGCCACTCTCCATCTCCCCTCTCTTGTTTACAGCACAAACACATCTGCCTTTCACGCACAAGTGGCTCCTCAGAATTGTACAACGGTAAATGATATCCCCCACTCACATACAGAGGTGTGTATCCAAGAATAATGTCCCCAAAGCTGAGAGGACTTGGCATAAATGGACAAGTTGCTTGAACGAGCTGCTTATCATTGCTTAGGTGCCTTGTACATGCATGTCTGCACCTATCAGACAAAACAACCACACTAACACTACTGTGACTTTTAAGGTTCAGTATAGAAATTTCTATTTGAACAATCAGCACTGCTTAGCGGTCAACAAATTGTCAGAAAATCTACATTTTGTTTCCCATATATGCTTTTTTCGTGACTGTTAGGGTTCAGTGGTGGTGGAGAGACGGGGACCCAATTGCAGAACATTAGACCGGTATTTGAGCTCATTTACAGACAAAAAGAATGGCAAAAATTGGTAAGCAAAGAAAACAGCACTACAGAGAATTACCAAGACAATTGTAACGGCAAGGAACTGACAAGGAGTGAGATTAACCAAGGGGGAAATATACTGAGGGGAACAAATGAGAAAGTAATTTCAGCTGTGGCTGATTGAGTGAAGACGGGTGTGTAAGTGGAACTGAGCACAAAACAGGGGAACTGAGGATAACCAGAGGCAATGACCAGAACCAAATTCTAAAACACAATACAAGGTACAAGTTTCAACAAAATACTAACTAAGAACAGAGAGCAACCAAGGAACCAAGAGATAATTCAACCATAGAAACCCAAATAACAGGATACACAAAACAGAGGAAATCAAAGAATTAAGAAATACTTAAACCATAGAAAAGATCAGAAACTCTAAGGACAAGAAAATAAAAAGAAACAAACAAAAGAACAGACCAATGAGATTTAAAAAAAAAAAAGATTAAGCTTAAAACAGTTGAGTCGGTTAATATAAAATTAAAATGATCATAATAACCCAAATATGATAAATTTATGAGGTGGAGACAGTGATGTTCATTAGATAACGTCGGCATTAACACTAATAGGCTCACATTTAAACGTTTTGTATAAACAATGTTTATTTTCTTATTAAATCAAATAAATGAAACATGCTTTTTTTATGTCAACCAATTAAATATTGGAAACTGAAATGAATCATTCATCTGAGTATTCAGAGCTTTAATTCACTGCTGTGCATAACTTACAGCTTTGAATCTTCCAGGGTGAGTCTCTACAAGCTTTGCATTCGTACCATTCATCCAACGGACTGCCTCTTGAGTTGGGCAATGACACGTGTCGGCTTCATATCTGAATGAACACCACGTTGTTTTTTTCTGAAACAATTTGCAACGGCATCTTACCAGATCAAATCTAATTACGTTTATGCAACACATGGCACATGTCTGACCTGTGAGCAGTCACAGTAACAGACAGACACACACGTTGGTTCATTTCGTGGATAATCTGCTTTTCAGAGGAATCCTACAGCAAACTTTCCAGCTCCATAGTTCCCTTACAATCATTTGGATCAGGGTCCACCCCTAAAAGAGAAAACATGGGTCATGCTGAAGCTGGAGCCTGTCTTCTCACAGATTCAGTGGTCAGACGATGGTGAAGGCAGTTTCCCCAGGCGAAAGTAAAAAAGATCAAAGTTTTCCCCAAACTGCTCTCCTTATATTATATTTATATATTATATTTTTAGTTGACCCCATCCAGTGCCGATATGTTTTTAACAACCGTACTGCATTTGACATGCTAATATAATTTGTTCTAACAATAAAAACATGTTCATATTACTCCTCATGTAATACACTGTATATGCGCATATGAATGACAAATATTCATTAACATTATTATGAAAATACTGATAATTTATGTTAACGTTACATATATATCATCTAAAAAGGGCTCAGGTCTGTGCTTTGTCTGTTCAGTATCATCTGAATAAGCTGATGGTTGCACTCATGATTGGGTCTGTGCTAAATTCCAAGAGGAGAAACAACCTAAGAATCTGGAAAGTAAAAACGACCGCTCAGTTAAAATAGGAGTTTAGAATATGTCCCCAACTATAACGTGACTTGTTCTGTGGTTCCCAAATGGGGCTGATGCGGCAAACTCTTCCCAAACTCAGATTCCGTGGAAACAGTATAAAAGCGTTTCTGTAAATAAATATTTTTCAGAACAAATATTTCGCCCAGGTGATGCAGTATTTCTTGATAAACTCACCGATGAGCCAGAATGTCAGTGGTGAAAACTGTCTGCTATAGGCGGTTTCCATACCCCTGCTTACAGAAGCTCCATAATTAAGTTGTCATGCCACAAGTCCATCTCTGTTGGGTTGGCATTTAAATACTGTCAGGCAAACTCCAGGCAGCCTGTCTTATGCATTTTACTGACGAGCAGCTCGGTCAAGCTGGTCTGTTCTAAAGGCCTGGCTGATGAGATTCTGCTGAGACAATTCTCCTTCCAGCAGATGCTCTCTTCTCTACACAGTACTTCTGTGGCTCAATTATAGAGTGACCCTGTTCAGGAAGGTAGGTAGGTAGCGTTTTTACTTGAACATCATTTATATTGTGGCACAACTGTGTCTGTAACATTGTAAAACCTCTCTCTGCCTAGACTCTCATGGCTGCTAAAATTAATATGCCAAAAAATGGGACACGTCCAAGAAGAATCCCAATAGGGGGAATCATATGCCATCACCAGGAAAATGCTTTTTGCGTAATTATGTTCCGGACATGGTTACAACCTAACAGGCTTATTAATTCAGCTCAACTCTGATTGTTGATGAGCAAGTGATAATGCTTTACATGCTGTTCTGGTTATATTTCTGGACCCCTTTTGTGCCAAAATGACATCAGTAGCCAGAAAAAGATTGTGGATAATCAGCCCCTTTTCAAAATATATATAAAAGAAAAGCAAGCAAGGGAAATCTCTAAAGGGGTTTTGAGCGGGATGGTAATAACCGCTGGAAGTTATTGTGTCATTATGATCAGTGTATATGTTGTCATTTTATGGTAGTTTTATGGTTAGAAAGATATAAGGCCACGAAGATAGATGTTTTCGTTCACTCAGGTTTCAGGTATCACTATCCAAAAACACCCAGAGGAAGATGATCAAATGCTGATCTCAAAACAGAAGTTCTCAAAGCAGCAGATGACATCATGTTGATAACGTCCACTTCTTTTTGTGGCTTTTGTGAAATATCGTATAGTTTTGTATAATTCTGTATCTTTTGTTTTATTATTGCTTGCTGGGAAATTTTATTTCCTTTTCTTTTAGTTGTTCTATGTGTATCTCAGTGCCATTGTAGCTCGCTCACATTCAGTCGCACCTGTCGTGCTCAAAAGCAGAACATTCTCATTTGCCTTTCCTTAAGATAGTTAACTTCAAGAACCACTTCTCCACTATCGACCAGCTATTCAAGCTGAACCACTGCTTAGTTCTCCTCTTCAAAAGGTGAAGAATTTGCATTGTTCTTACTATAGTATTTACTTTATTTATAGCTAGGTTAGATGCTGGTTTCTACAACAAATCTTAATGATCTAATTAATTGAGCTTTGCAAGATTGGTAGTGAGTATAACCTGAAAATTCCCCTCAGATATTGCACCCACAGTGTTTTGAGTGGGTGTTCACATCTTCCCTTTCTGACTTTCCATGTATCAATTAAGTTTCCGTGGTTACAAACTTGCTCAGTAAATTCAATGGACAAACTTGCTTCTTGTATTGTTGATCAAGGTTACTCTGAATAAGATGAAAAAAAACTTCAGTTCTCCGAGCGTAAATACATTAAGTTGTCGTCCCACTCGATGTAATATAAGATTTCATGAGAGCACACAGTAACAGTGCCATTTAAATCAATGCTTCTATTCATTAAGACTCAGTAAGAACTCTGTATAGCTTTAAGAAACAATTGCATGCGTGTAACTGGCCTAAATTAGCCAAAAAAAGGAGCAGCGTCACTGTGGTGTAGCTAAACTAACTAATCCCAGAGCAACTAAAGTTAAAGATAAAAGCAGAAATTTGAAACTATGTATATTTTCAGTTTGTCAGGAAACTGGTATACTGAAAAAGCTGCCGTTACGGCAGACTTTAAGGTATATAGTTATGATGACCGGATTAGAGACAAACAGTGTCACCTCAACAGACAGCCTGAAGAATGCAGAGAGCAATGGATGGCCAAACTGTAACCTAGCTCCACAACAAGCCAACTAACCAGATAGTCAGTTAAGTAGCCGGCCTTGGAGCGAACCAGACAGTCAGGCAGCCAGTGCAGCCGAGCGTCTCCTTCAAGCTGCCAGCTCTGTGTTCCCTCCCAGTAGCTACAATGTGGGATTGTTTACAGCTCTTTTTATAGTCCAGTGAATAAGCCCTTATTTTCTCCCAATCTACTCCTGCTGGGAGAGCCAGCCCAGTCAGTGGGAAGTAGCGCTGGGAAGTCGTAATTATATTTGGCAAAGTGTTTGGAGCCACACATGCACACACTCTTGCACAAATAAGTACTTGAAAAAATAGAAATCAGACACAAAAGTAAGGAAGAAAAGTGTTAAATCATCACCCCCCTGCATTATTGTAAAGACCTCTGTAAAAAGAAAAAAAAAGGGGTGGGGGGGGGCTTTTAAGCACTCGCTGCTTATGGGTGCTTATCTGCAGATACACAGCAGCAGAATGTTGTACACACAGCGCCCTCACAGAAAAGCTGGCGTACACATAAAGGGCGTGAGACTATTCTGCAGCCTTATAGCTTTGCTTGAACTCATCTCCCAATCTGTTGAAACATATGTTTAACAAGCACTATGACAGACTGTGCTAAGCCTCTCCAAGACATGAGGTGACAGTGAAAGATCAAGGAAAACATCAAAACTGCATATCTATTGCCTGACTTTGCTTGTTGTTTTTCTAATAAACCCAACAGTTTCGTGCCGTAACATTGTCACAATCATACAGACTTTGTGCAACTCTTAAAAGTTCAGTTGTGTTTCTTATGAGAGTCATATTTCATTATTTCACACCGTGTTAGTTAGGTAATAGTCTAGAAGTATTGGATAAGTGAGTAAAAAACCTACATTTTCATCTGTTGAGAAGGTAAAAGGAGTGGAGCTGATTGAAAGCATGCTTTTCGAATTCGGAAGCTGTTGCTGTGAACCCACAATATGTGGAGAGAACAGTTCTCAATGCAAGGGAAATAGGCCATAGTTGTACTTAGACCGCAAAAACAAGCCAAATCCATTGGCGAGATACCCTTAAGATTCGGAGTGGTCAAATCGACAATTTTGTCTATTCTGAGAAGAAGAAACTGGTGAGATAAGGAAGATTAGAATAATCTGAAAGTACACATAAGACAACTTTCATGGGGGATCCCAGGGACCTTTCCATGATGAAGAAAATCTTTTGTCATAAGATTTAACCAAGTGAGGAACACCATCCAGGAGATAGACACATCATTACCTAAGTTTTCTATAAAGAGAATACTTCACAGAAGCCAAAGGGTTCACCACAACCAAATTTCAAGAATAGGAAAGACACATTAGACTTTGTAAAGAGGATCTTACAAAGTCAAGCAACATCTGGAACAAAAGCCACTGAACAGATGAAACTAAGATCAACTTGTACCACAATATTTGGAGACAAACATATGGCGAAGCCTTAGAAGAGTTCAAACTCCAAAGCAACAACATCAACATGTTGAGACTTAGACATGCATGACCCTGGGTGTTTATTGATGATGCGACACAGGAGAGCCATTTTGATTCCGAAGTCCACGGGGAAATACTGCCTGGACAATGACCTTATATACTCTGTGAGAGGATTCCACATATTGAAGAAGCGAGTTCTAAAGCTTTTTCCATAGAGGATGTGAATACCTGGCATTCACAGTCCAATACTTGGGGACAGCCGTGGCTCAGATGGTAAAGATGTCATCATCTGTTCCAAAAATCATTGGTTCAATCCTCAGCTCTGCCAAAGAGTCAAAGTGTCCTTGTGCAAGAAACTGAACCATTCCACTACCCCTACATGCTAATTGCTGTGTGACTGTGAGAAAAATAAAAAATTCTTATAAGGGTGAATAAGGAACACAGTAAAAGAGTAAAGTAAAGTGCTATATAAGTGTGAACAATTCACATTTTATGCAGTACAATGAGTCGTTTATCACTTTTTTGTGATACCCTGAAATACAAGTGCAACCATGTGTTTGTGAATAAAGTTTATACAAATAATAGTGTATTGATGGATGTGCCTGTGAATATGTTCCCACAGTCTGTGTTACTGTGACTGCAGATCAGACTGATATGTTAGAAGTATTGTGCGTGTACTCTTAAGAAGTTTTCTTTTTTGGTGACTGTTCAACATGTGTGAAATATGTTATAATCCATTCCTTTTCATCAATGCTACTCTGCCTTTCTTTGTAACAACAGCAAACAAGATTAATAAGAGCATTTTTCTGCAACTGGGCAAAAAAGGAGGTGGTATTCGCCTTCTCCTTCTGTCTTTCCCCAGTCTTTTTAGCAATAGTTAACGTTAAACTATAATAAATAAATAGCAGAAAACACTCATTCAGAGCTTCTTTTCATATTCAACCGCTGCTTACACAACACAATAGCTATGGGCAGAGAATGAATTGGATCATAGCTTTGCAAATAAACTATTAGAGCACCACAGGAATCCCATTGTGTGGTTCTCAGAAATTATTAAAGCAAATTCTTGCTCATAAATTTGAGTTATCATGGACTAACGTGTCCATTTCATTTGTTAGTTCACTATAACCAGGACATGGTGCTGAATGAAAAAGAAATGCAGAATCACTGGAAGCTGTTTCCAATGAAGTATGTAAACATTCTGTGTTGTTTAAACCTAACCATATGTTTTGATGACTAAACCTAATCCTAAAACGGCTAGTGGAAAGGAAACAGAAAACATCGAAGTCCCTAACTGGTCCTGAACTCAGGTGTCTTGATTCCAAGTTCTGTAAACACTCCATAAAGATGATCGAGCATCTGCTGTTTGCATCTACAGAATGACTATTGGTGTAGGAGAGTCAAAGAGACACTCCGTGCCTATATCAGAATCCTTAGAAGGATTTGATGCCCTGGGAACGGCAAAGGTCCAACAGACATTCATGCAAACTGGTGTCCAATCTGTGTTAGTTGATTTGTGGCTAATTTCATCATGATGTGACTGGATTTGACTAGTTCATGTTTTGACACCTCCTTACCATCGGCTTACTTTCTATTTTTAGTATGTATTTTTCGGTTTAAGTTTGCAACAAACTAAAAATCCTTAATTATTAAGGATTTTTAGTTTGTTGAGACCAAGCCAGGAGTATTTTGAGGGATATTTGCTGTGTGGATTAAGTAAAGACTGCAACAAATCAGTGGGGAGCAAGCCACCAAGGCCTAATCATCTTCTGGAATGCATTATGGAATTGTTCATGTAATAGGTTTAAACTTCAAGTAAAGCAGAATAATCTCCAAATCTGAGACCATGGTCCTCGGCCGGAAAAGGGTGGAATACCCGCTTCGAGTCGGGAATGAGATCCTTCCCCAAGTGGAGGAGTTCAAGTATCTCTGGGTTTTGTTCACGAGTGAGGGACGAATGGAGCAGGAGATTGACAGGCGGATTGGTGCGGCATCTGCAGTGATGCGGGCTCTGCACCGGCCTCCTGGACGCCTCCCTGGTGAGGTGTTCCGGGCCCGTCCCACTGGGAGGAGGCCCCGGGGAAGACCCAGGACACGTTGGAGAGACTATAGCCCCTTTCACACTGCGACCCGCTACCTTAGCGGGTCCAAATTACACCTTCGACCTGCGTCGAGCAATGTGAACGCTTGGCGTGTTAGGTGACCCGTGTCGCCTGAAGCCGAGTTCAGGGGGCGTTGCCTAGTGGCAGAGCGTCACACGAAACACATAAAATGCTGGCCGTGTACAATGACGTAGGCACAAGCCATGCGTCGGAGGTAGGGTTAAATACACCTTGAGGACTCGTTTTTGCAATTGTATATGCAGTTCATGGAGATGTTATTTTACGGTGTGTGGATGGTTACAACGTGGGATGCCGCCGAAGAACATATGCGGAGAATACAAGAGCACTATAGTCCCCGAAATGTGGCGGTAAATAACGTCCTCTGCTCGGAGGCTGAGGAGCTCGCGGACCTCCTTGTCTCCCCAGTTGGCCATATTAAAAAATGTCTCGAACTTGATGTAGGCTAAAACAGAGTAAAACTTGTCCTCACCTGTCGCTGTTGTTCTGAATCAGCTGTCCATTCTGTCTTTTAAACTCCTCACGTCACGCCACGCCCACGTCCAACCCGCGTCGATTGCGTTCACACCAAACTCGGCTCGGCAAAAAGACTAGGGTCCGACGCGGGCCGAAAGGCGAGACGAGTTGACGCGGCAGCCCGGGTCGGCAGTGTGAACGCAACAGCGGACACGCTAAATTCGCGGATTAAATGCGGGTTATTCGTCAGTGTGAAAGGGGCTTATGTTTCTCGGCTGGCCTGGGAACGCCTCGGGGTCCCCCCAGAAGAGCTGGAGGAAGTGGCCGGGGACAGGTACGTCTGGGTGTCTCTGCTTAAACTGCTGCCCCCGCGATGATGGATGGATGGATGGATGGTAAAGCAGAATAAAATACGTCTTCTGAGTTCATGTGGCGAACAATGTGTTAGAAACCCCAAAGTCAAACAGGACTACAAACAATCACCAAGTATGTACAATTGGGTTTCAAAATCATTAAAAAAAAATAAGCAGTGAAAAGCAGTGTTCTATCCCTTAGGGAGCACCAGGGGCGTTTTTGCTGACGATGACAGATCTTTCACCAGCTCGAATTAGCTGCATTAACAGGAAAAACTGAGCCGATTTCATTTTAACCAAACCATACCTACATGTGACAGATATTGCAGATAATAAATATATCAGTCACTTTCTGGCTGTGGACTGAGTTAGTAACATTGTTAAACTGTACATCTTACATTGTCATGGTGGAGGACGTGTCCACTTCTCCAACTTCTGCTGTTTGAATTGGTTTATAGCCCATAAATCTCCTTAGTGAACAGTTGCTTCCTCACTAAATTAATCCATGTTGTGTGACAAAGTATTTGCACAAACAGTCCCATAACAACCGCAGTACCAACATACCCTTTGGCCCTTTAATCCACCAAACATTAATCTGATTTACATATTTGTAGCGCCACATTTCTGCGTCACTATTCACAAAACTATTTAAATTCTTCCTTAGACTACCTAAGTTCTGACTCAAGTAAGTTGCATTACTGTGATGAAAGCAAAACATTTAGCAAGTTGTGAGATATATGATTCGATGGCACGGTTGGTTAGTTTGTGACTAATGCTTTTTAGTTGGACATGACAGTCTTAGGGGTAGGGGGGACTTTTGTTTGCCTATACAGTGCTGTTTCAAAATGTCCTAAAAAATTCAAAAGTAAAAATAGTTGAAAAACAGTTTAGTAGTCTTAACTCCACAATTCAGTACAGCACAGATCAGATTAACCCTCATAGGGTCCTCGTCTTTTTGTTACACAGGGAGTCCTGCTGGGTCTGGTGGACCCATTGCATTTTGGGGCTTTTAATTTAACATAATCAAACCTTTTTTTGTTAAAATACTCTGCAGATGTTTACTCCATCCCAATTACAAGTATTATAAACAACACATATGTTAAATTTTTTCCCTTTACCTTTGTTAAATTAAATTTATGAACAAAAATGCCATTCGTTTTTGTTCATTTTCTTATTAAAATGTAACAAAATAAGGAAATGCATCATAAAACAGTTATAACTGGAAAGTAATCAACAAATGTACAAATGAAGCAAGTATTATTTATTTGAATTTCATTAGAAATTCAACCTAGTCAGGTCAGTTTACACATAACATCTGTCTGAACAACACATTAGCCCCATTGAACACTATTTTCATACCAGACTATACCACACGAGGGGCAGAGTTTCACTGTGTGTGTATTGTATATGTACTTCTTGCACTGGGTGCATGCATATTGTGTTTTTCTGTCCTTCTTGGGTCCACACACTTCACAGTGCTTCTTTTTGTTGTTGCCGGCCATCCAGAATAATGAAAATAGAAGGATCTTTACTAACACTTCTCTCTCAGAAACATTATTTTTTTATACTGCAACAGCATCAAACACTTACCTCAGGCTCTGCAGATGGTGGTTCTGTAATTTGGGAGGATGTGGCACCATCATTTTCCCCCTGAATCCTCCTCACAACTGCTGCAGATTGGGGTTCTTGGAAGATGTTGTCTTCTCTCAATCTGAGGTCTCACCAACATTTTCCCCAATGTTGGGGAAAGAGAAAGAGACGCCTCTTCTGCAGCTTTCCCCCATTACACTCTGGGCTCAGTGACATCCAAATGACGAAGGTGTTGTACAAGGAGATATCCAACATATCAAAGAATATCACCAGAGGTCATCGTAGGGTCTTCCGTTTGCAGCTGTAAGCAGTCACCAGCTTATCGAGGTTGTCCACCCCTCCTTTTGTGCCATTATGGTCCATGATAATTTCGGGTGATCCTCACATTCTACTTCCTCTGCATCACCATCAAAACCCTCTGTCTCTTCAACTATCAACTGTAAGGCAGCCTGAACAGAGAGTCGCTTTGCCATCTTGATCAGTTGTGGTATGGAACCACGCTGACAGAGCTCATTGAAATTTTTTTCTGATTTATGTTCCTCACAGAAAATGAGCCAAGGCCAATGAATCTTAGTTTGAAAAAATAATTATTTGTATCATTTTTATTAAGCTAAAAACTGAAAATGGGTCCCACAGACCCGAAGACCCTGAGGGTTAATTCTTTACACGGTTAAGGAAATGATCATCTGACCAAAAAAAACACACGTTTCCATAAAATCCCTAAAATTGTTCTCCTCTGACACCAAGAAAGTTAACCCAAACTTGCTGACGAATCATTCAACACTTAAGTCAGGGTTTATTTAAACTAGAGGCAGACAATCGACGAGTAATAACTTTGTTTTCAGAAGTCTTTGCTCACATCATGAAAACAAGAATCACGACCATAGAATGAGCCATTTATATCTACTGGCAGCGCAGACTGACTTTAACAGAGTTCTTCAGTAAAGGGGTAAGGCGGTGAGTATTCAGTTGATTGTAATTTGTAATGTTGTTACAGTATTACATACTGCACCTCTAAATCATGCGTACAGCTTCTTGTAAAAAAAAAAAACATGCTCAAATAGAATGAATACACCTGTTTCTTATACATTCCAAGTGTATGCTATTCGTTTAACATCTTAAAAAGTGTTTAACCCTCTGTGTAGCTGTGTCTGCTAATTACATTATCCTTCCATATGCTATGATGGTTTGCATGCCGTTGTCATGATCACACAAAAAAAACAAACAGACAATCATAGCATTAAAACAGCCAAAAGCAACGATGGCAAAAGAGTAACAAAAAAGGCAAAAGGGACAGAAGAGAGAGGTTCTCAAAAGTGAGGCAGGTCAGTTCTTGGAGAGGGATAGGGGAGGGGGAGCTGGAGGAGTTCACCCCAGGCTTTGGGTGAGTCAGGGAACAAGTATGCAGATGATGCACCCTGATTCACCCTGGTACCGACTAGTGTCAAGGCCTGGGATCTGTCTGGCTCACCCCTAATTTGCACTATCTCTGGTCGAGGGAGGAGAGGTTGGGTCAGGGGTAGGTGTGTGCGGTAGGGGAAGGGGGAGTCTTTGTGTTCAGAGTAAAGTAGCCGCAAACACACAGTACTGTCCAAAAGTTTTCAGTCATGCTTCAAATTTTTATATATTACCAGGGAAATGGGAAATAGGCACAACAAATGATTGAAAATGTGCAAAACATATATGGAAATACATAGATTATAAAAGGCAAAAACAGAGTACAGTTCTGACATGCTTAAAAGTCAATATTTGGTACGACCACCTTTATTCTTCAAAACAGCCTGGACTCTCTTAAACAAGCTTTCTTGTAATTCCTTTAAATAGTCCTCAGGCTTCTCTGAGGAAATTCCAAAGCTTATCTTTGGATGGGGGCTTTTGTTGCATTCAAGATGTTTTAGTAATGTTTAGGCTCGAGTTCTGGAGACATTTCATCATTCCCGATTTTCAGTCCTTCCCTCCATGACGAGGAACAGTAGATGGATCGATTGATGGGACAAATGCATCTCTCAGTGCCCGTTTCCAGGTCTTTGCTGGATTTTTGTTCTTTTTTCTTAAGGACATCACTCTGCTATATATCTGTTTAGCTCTGTTTCTTCTTATGTCCTCTACAGTTCCCCACGGTTATTTTTAGGACAGGCTGAGCACCATCCTAAGAGTTTTGGCTAATGGCTCTTTGGAACCACTTTGTTTGTGGGAAAATGCTTCTTCTTTTTTTTCATGTCCGTCAAACTGTTCAATCGCTATTTATCTACATATTTTTTTGCAGCTGAAGAAATGGAAACAAATCACGTGTCTTTGTGAAAGCCTGCTAGGTAATAACAAAGTGCCTAAAATTACAATTTGAAATGTTTTTTTTTCGGAAAATGGTCCAGTACAGGGAAAAACCTTCAGAAAGCCATTGCTATTGCTCAAGGCCACTTTAAAAGATTGCAGGAAAACCTAGCTGCTGAAGAGCAAACGTGGAGGTGCCACAAACTCGTCCATAGTACTTTACAAAGGAAAACAATATAAGGGTTTGCATAAGTCACAGGAGGCAGAAATGAACAGAGGGACCATAAAACTGTGTAGTTCTCTCTGGTCAGGGTGATGGAATGACAGGTACCAGGTGAAAAAGACCACTCTGTGACTTATATTCAGAATAGCTGTGTTGGCAGGAGTTTACTTTGGGATACATTTCACATTACATCTTGAGAAAAAAAATGGTTGGTGTTAGCTTGAGTATTTTTGATTTATCAGTCTCTGAGCAGAGATGTTTATTTTTTGGGAGGTAAAGTTGAAGGTCAACTATGAAACTAAGTTGTGGGCTGTTTGAAGTAAAACATTGAACTCAAGTACTCAGCTTTGGCTTTTCCATAAGAATCTATGGGGACTGTAGTGACAAAGAAACTGCAGCGTGGTCCTGCTTTATTAGGATCTCATTATACATTTTTAAACTTTTAAGCACAGTGAAGAAGAGAAAAATGACTACAGGTTGCATTGCTTTTAAATCCGGTTAAACATATGGTTGAATGCAATGGCCAGTGGGGCAACATTACACAAACATCTGTTGAATAAAAAGAAGCTGTAAAATCCCCAGTTTTCCTTTGTCGTTGTTATATGGGGGCAGGCCTTTTTTTCTTAATGTCATTGTTTTAAGAATGGCTTGTCATGATTTTCTACGATGCCTATTTGGATGCCTCAAAACAAAATCTGTAACAGCCCACAAAGACAGCTCTGCCTAGTTTCCACAATCAGGAGTTTTTACGCAAGTCGATCAGAAGTATCCCCCAACTATGATTGGCCTGTATTGATGGCCAGCCTTTTTTTTTTGGTTGTTGATTTGATCTCAACCTCGGCCCCAGTCGTTATAAGAGGCCTAGCTTTTAATTGAATACCAGTTTTCATGCCTTTTGCCACATGATTTCAATACCACTATGAGGCCAAAGGTGATTTGCAGCAGACTGTAACTTTCCTCAGAGGCTTTTGGACACAAACAACTATTAGCAGATTTAAAAAGAACAAATATCTGTATACATCGTATTATTTGTTCTTAACACAATGTCTTACTTGGATTGAGGAACATTCTTTGTCTTTTGGGGCTCATTTTAGAATCCAGCTGCCTTATTCTTAGTGGAAAGATAATTCAAATGAGGATTTGGTAGCTAACCAAACTCAAAGGGGAGGATCATGTTTCTTTAATTGCTGAAAGAGAAACATGTAAACACACAGTGTGCAATCATGCAAACGTGAGTCTGATTAACGTCCTAATGGGAGACAGGCTGAAGTTAGAGGACCTCTGAGGAAGAACACCAACACATCACAGATGAACGCAGGATCAGCTCAACTGCCAGCCATACCAAAAAGAGGGAAGGCCACAGGTGTGTATTCTCTAATCCCATCATTAAAAACAGGTCTGGCACAGATAGGTGTCATCCACCCTCACATAGTTCTCTCTGATGTGCATTAAATTTAATGACACGGTGTCTCTGTGGTGTAAGAAATGTCCTTCAGAATACGATTGGTATTAGGGCCGTCTGTGTAAATGCCACTTTTGCCGCAAGGCCTGTTAGCTTCCTGTCACTTCCTCTCTCACACTCACTCATATTGGTGTGTCTGTGGATGTATTTGTAAAGGCAGATATGTAGAAATGAAGGATGTGTCAAAGGATGCTTAAATAGTTTGAAGCATGGACAATAAAAAACATAAAAGTACAAAATTCCCTGAACACTACTGTCATTGTGAAGTTTGCACATTCTCCCGGTGCATTTATGGGTTCTCTCCAGGTACTCTGGCTTCCTTTCCCTGTCCAAAAACATGCTGGGAAAGGCTCCAGCTTTCTTGTTTCCCTTTCTTCTATCCTGGAAATGTTGCAACAGAAAATCTGGTCACTTTATGCCAGAGAATCTACCCAGGAAGGGTAGTGATACATAGTGCAACGTGTGTGTGTATGCCTGCTCACCTTTTGCCCAGGGGTGAGTCCTGCACACCTATCAAAGACAACGAAGATTCTCTTACCATCTTTAAAGAAGCAACTCTTACAGGACTTCAAACTTGACTAGTCAGTTCGAGTGATGAGTGATTCCCACACAATCACAAATCCAAACGGACCACTACTAAAAAAAACAAAAAAACGACTCAGCTAAACAACTGCTTAATGCACACTGTCCCTCGAACACTGAGACTCCGTTCTGGCTCGTTATCCATGTGTTGTGTGATATCTGTTCAGGTTTGTTTTACCCACCAAGGGAGCAAGTAAACAAGATGGAGGGAGGAACTGAAAGATTGATAGCCACTGCCTAATTAAGCCATGAATTATCCTTCACTGCCGCAGTTACCTAAGCAGCGATGCCTCTAAGCCTATTAAACTCCCACTACTAAGGATGTAAGTTTGGGTGTTTATGTAGCTAATAAGTTGTTCCTATGGGATTTGGTGCCCTGCCCAGGTCAACTGCATACCTGTAACACTGGGGCATTAAAGAATGACCAAGTTCTAATTTTTTGCTGAGACTGGACATTGAATATATTGAAGATGGACAGCCCAATTCCAGAAATTTCTGGTATGGTGTGTAAAATGTAAACAAGAGCAAAATGCAATACATTGCTAATCTCCTAAACTACTATTTCAAAATGGAATGTCCACGATTTCGAGAAAGAATTCCGATTTTTGATTAATCTAAGCACAGAACAGTCTTCCACTTCTTCTCAGACCATTTTCAAATCAAATTCAGCCCAGAGAAGACAGCACATTTCTTGATAATGTGCACATTTGGCTTCTTCTTTGCCTGATAGCTTTAACTTGCATTTGTGGGTGGCACGGCAAACTGTGTTCACAGACAATGATTTCTGAAAGTGTTCCCGAGTCTACAGTGATTTCCATGATCAGACCCGTTTTGAATGCATTGCCACCTGAGGGCCCGAAGATCACAATAATCCAATAGCTAACCCTAACCCTGTCTGTGTCCCCCTGTGCGCAGAGATGTCTCCAGATTCTGAATCCTTTGATGATATTTTGTACTGCAGATGATAGAATATATGAAATATTCAAAGTCTTTGCAATTTTATGTTGAGGATCAACCTTCTTCTAAGAGACTCTGCCTCTATAAATGATGGGCCTACAGATACTTTTGATTGAACTCTGATATTCCCTTCCAGTCAACTGAGGTATATAGCATATTTCGCTGTTTTCAATATATAACATGCAACTTTATTGTCGTGGTTACGTTTTAGTCCCTGCATAATATATATATTATATATTTCTGATGTGTCGGCAGAGATCAAACAGGAATTAAAGACTGAAGTAATATTTGACGCACATTAATTGGGTGAATATATCAGCTATCGCTTCATCTTTTGGGGAGTCATTTTTTTCAGCAGTATTTGTCTTTTTGTTAGTTTAATGATCTAGCTCCCTGAGTGAAATTCAAAGTGTGTGCTAATAGTTTGGCAGTGAAAACTGGGAGGCTTCTGTTAATCATCTAGATCAGAAGAGTTTATGTCTTTTCTAGTGTGTATTTCTGCCACAGCAATAAATTACGGGAAGGTTGTACAGTGTGCCCCTCTGTCTCTGCTGCGCAAGTTATGTGTGTTGCGTCTTTTTAATATCACTGCAGATTATTCCCAGTGTATTTTAAATGGAATTTCCTATTAAAGCCTATTGCACAATCCGTCATCAAATGGTCACATTCTTTTCCCCCAGATAGCACTTTTACCATAAATATATTTATCATTCACAAAACAGCACAATAAGTATAGCGATAAGTCATCTTTAGTGGTAGCTGTACCAGTACCTGATGAATCATCTTGGAAAACTTTAAAGCACAGTTAAGCACCCTGATCAGTAAATAATACACGTAATACCCACCTACAGTATATGTTCATTTCATCCTGCAAGCTGATGGTGAATTGCTTTGTTTAGACCCTTTGTTTTCCCTTTTTTGTTTTGTTTCAGCACCAAAATACTCCCAAAAGGTCTTTTGTGCTATTTGTAGCAACCAATAACAAAACTGCATTTAAATAAAGAGGGGAAAAAAAGTAACCTATCCGGCTGGCTGGAAGCTTGACTTTAGATAAATGATAATGAAGTTGTATATCTACCTGATCTGTTAATAATCAAGATAAAGTTTAGAATCTTGATATAAGACATTTAAATGTGGCCAGTAATATAGTCTATAATGTAAGTATAAAACTAACGAATCTTTCCAAACCGGGTAGTGACACGTGAGCCTGATACTCGAGTAAACGATCAAGTGAGCCACAATGCTACCCGAATGCACACATCACTGCATGCCTACTCTCTGGAACAGTGATTCACTGAGAGAGAGGGAGGGACTCGAGATCACCTTGCTTATTGTAATAAACACCACAACCATCCGCAAGAAAACGTGCTGATGTTATTCCCTCAGGTAATTCCAAGCTCACTGGTGCATGGCCAAGCACATCATCCAAAGAAACACAGCAACTCTGCTCTTTCTCTTTACCCAGTGGATTTCACTGTCATTTTCAAACACACCAAAGCACAAAAGTTATGATATTCTGGGGAAAAAAAAAGATAAATCAATCAAATCTGCTTTCAAATATTAGAACTGGCTTGTATGCATTGTGCATATCTTCTGAGATCATTGTAAGACTAATTCAAAGTCTCTTAAGAGATCTTAAGCAACAGATTGCTCATGGGCTTTGCTATTTAGGACATAGCCATCTATGTTTCCTGAAAAGCTTTGTGATCTGAACAGACAAACTACGCCCACATGTGACACCTGATTCTGAGATTTATTTACCAAAAGCTCTGATGTTTATTGCAGCTTTTGTTGGCATGATTAACCACACTCGAAAGGCAAAACAAACAGATGCCTAAACAATCCGTCTAACAGAAGTACCCATCAGTTATTAACCTAATGTGCAAGCAGAGTCCTCAGTGTGTTTTTTCTGTTGTCTGCAAGAGGCTTGATTCCCAGGTAAATCTCTCTCAAGAGGGTCCGAGTTGGATGGTTCACTCAAGGTGTTGAGTCTCCTGGGAACGGCAGGATAGGATGTCAGCTGCTACTTCCTCCTTTAGCTGGTAACAGGAACTGGCTGTGTTCCAGTGTGTTCCTGTATGTGTGTGTGCGTGCGCCGTCAGACAGAGGACTGGGCAACGAGCCCAGGTGCAGCCGAGCCCAGGTGTTCCTCGGTGAAGAAAACAATAAGCACGTGCAAACATGGAAGGACAGACAGGCAAATGGAAAGGGATTGGTATCAGAGTGCACACCTGTTGAGCACCTGCCCTATCCGCTCATGACACACTGATTATAGAGGTTGTAAACACACACACAAACAGGATGAGTTTAAAAAAAACATTATAAAAGCCAACATTTTCTCATCCTCGCTGCCTTTAAAATCAAGTTCTGTTACACTGCAGAGATGGTGGCAGTCAGCAAGAATGAGCAATGTTGTTTCCTCTCCAGACATTCTCCTACTTTTGAGTCTTTGTAACTTTTCTGGCACTTTCCCCCCTGCCCTCCCTGCCATGCTCTGATCTCCCGCTGAGTTCCTCAGTCTCTGTGTCATTAGGCAGCGCATCAGGGATTAAGAGAGCGATGGGAGGATGTGATTTGCAGGAGAATCCACTAAGTCTGGCATTACCACACACCTCACAAAGCACGAGGGACTTTCTAATCCACCGCACTGCACAATCCTGCTAATGCATTCATATCAGACACAGAGACATCCGAGGTCAGCTGAGAATTAGACACTGTGCGTATTACTGTCAAGCTCAAAGCTGACACATTTGTTTTTAACGTTAAAGTCGGTAGATATCTGCATTCTGGTTGAGCAGATGATGTGTAGGAAGATCATTGTAGGACAACGATCTGTGTGTAGAGTGCAAAGCCGAACTCAGGAGCCAGACCTGCATGTACATATTTGTATTTCATGACAGCGTTCTATATTGTTCCAGCAAGATGATTCTGGAACTAAACCCGAATGGTTTAGGTGTACCCGTAAATTCTATTCCAGGTCTAAAAACGTGTTTTTGTCTAATTGGAGACTCTAAATGGGTGTTTACAATGTGTTCACCCATTCACAAAAACGCTGTTTCTAATACTGTAGTGTGCTCCTCTGTCTCTGCTGCACAAGTTATGTGTGTTGTGTCATTTTAATATCACTGCAGACTATTCCCAGTGTATTTTAAAGGGAATTTCCTATTTATTAAAGCGTATTGCACAATCCGTCATCACATGGTCACATTTTTTCCCTCAAATAGCACTTTTACCATAAATATATTTATCATTCACAAAACATATCGATACATTTCACATTTTAAATAAAACTGATGTGGGGACAATGTGGGGTTTCACTTGTGTGCGGTGACACTTCAACATGTGCATATTTGAAATCTGATTTATTCATATATGTCAGTTATAAATTTTAGTCCTCTATTTTTCTCCATCGTATATCTTGGTAATTTTCCCAATTGTATGTTTCGTCTTGACATTTCCACTTTTATCGATCATTTCTATTTTCTCTGCAAGATTTATCTTCTTTTTATGGCATTCATATCAGTCCACACCCACAACCCACCATCACCAAAGAAAAAAAACAAAACAAAACAAAACAAACAAACAAACAACAACAAAAAAGCCGTTGCTGAAGAAAGGATGGATGAATGTCATTATCACCCCCTGACTGTGTGCACTAAGGCTTTCTTCCATGGTAATGATCTACATATTTGAAATTTCTCGTGCACAAATGCAGAAATAGAGAAAGATATTCAGCACTGTAGCAAATCAGCGAGAGAGTGAAAGGATAGAGTGACAATGGAGAGGGAGAGAGAAGGAGGAGATGTTATGTGTGAGACTAGCAGTGGTACTTTGTGGCATGCATCAGCAGTCCTGTCTTCTCCCCATATTTCCCTAATGGGAGCACAGCAGTGTGTGCTCGTGTGCAAATGTGTGTGTGAGGGACAGATGAGCCTCGCCTGTCGGAGTGACTTGTAGAAAAGTTGTGTGTGTGTGTGTGTGTGTGCTTGCAAAACTGTATAATAGAGATAGGGACTAAAATGAGCTTCTGGAGGAACTGACCCTCTTCGCTTCTCGCCGGTCCGTCAGAGAGACTGCACGCTTCACTGGAGCATGGTCACATGCACAGCGCCGAGTACTGAAAATACACGAGAAGACAGACACACTCTGGAGAAAGCCATACTCGCGTAAACACACCCTCCCACCTAAGAAGGCCCTAAAATGGGGGCAAACGCCATTTCAGAAACTAAACTAAACTAAACTAAGAAATTGAGGTGAGTATGCATGTGTGTTCACATGACATCATGGCGCAAACAGAACATGTGACAAGATGCATGTGTTTGTTTATGTCAAAAGCAAATAGCATGCAAGCCAAACCTAGCACAATCTGAGCGTGTGCTGTCTGGCTCACCAGCAGTTATAATTATGATTCATGTCTTGGTACGCAGCTTTGCACGTATGATAACGTTTCCTATTGCCTAAAGTGTGGGAAAGTGTAGCACATCACATGCTGTATATGTGTGCAACTTGGTGCTTAATGCAAGTTTTGGGGTCGGTATAATTACTCATGGTGACATACCTAACATGACTAATGAGCAGAGTTTGGGCGCGAGGTGTGTAGCTCATTTGTCACAGGATGGTAGGTAAAAAAACTTCAGCTCCCGTGGAATGCTGTTGCGGTCATGGTAAACGCTCATACACTGCTACTACCCGATTAAGTTTCTGTAGACTTGGCTAAAAAAAAAAGAAGCCATGAGATGAGAGAACACCACAGTCATTGTGCGCTGTGATAAACAATCTATTATTTCTAATGATCCGTCTGATCCAATGTAAGGAGCCAGTGAGAGTTCAGCACACTGACATGCAAATATCCCCTTTATACTTACAAGAGGCCATTAAATGGCATGAAGACTGTTGAAGATGTACTCGGTACAATTTAATAGTCCATTACAGAGAGAACACTTGTTTATAGCTTTGCATTAGAGCAGTCTAGAACACATAATGCGAAGCTTTTACTCCTATAAAAGTGAATCTACAAAGGTTTTTTTTCCCATTCATTCATTAACTTTTAAGACTCAGTAATGACTACACCTACATTTAGCAGTTAAAAATAAATCTCAAACACAAGAGGCATAAAAACACTCCTGGTGGGAATGCAAAAGCGTTATCCAAAGTTAAAGGGAAGTTTTGTTTTTTTTTTTTTTTTAAACGTGGACCTTATTTCTGGCATAAAATACGTTAATCTACTCACCGATGACAGTTTGGCAAAAGTCGGCGTCTTTCGGAAGATATTTAGATTACTCGAATCCGCGTATATCCATATAACGGGAGAGAACAGGGCATAGACAATACAGCCTCTAAATAAGGGGCTATCGGGGGGCTTATAGGAAGCTGGTGAGTAGATGAAAGTATTTTACGCCAGCAATAAAGTCCAGGTTTAAAAAAAAAAAAAAAAAAAAACTTCTCCTTTAAGGTTTCCTGATGAGCCGTTATTGTGTTTAAATACAACCTGGCTTTATAGAATTCAATGACTGAAATTGCTGTAATACTGCATGAATAGCTTTTCAAACTGCATGTTGATTTGGCAAATTGTCAGCTTAAAGGGATACTTCGC
This sequence comes from Odontesthes bonariensis, assembly GCF_027942865.1. Taxonomy (NCBI): domain Eukaryota; kingdom Metazoa; phylum Chordata; class Actinopteri; order Atheriniformes; family Atherinopsidae; genus Odontesthes; species Odontesthes bonariensis. Next base: position 12,444,462 of record NC_134523.1, read on the forward strand.
CTCTTTTGACTTGAAGTTATAACACATCCATGGCTCTAAATTAACCTTTTTCATCACTAGCCAAAATGGCTGGTAGATGTTAATCTTACCAGCCAAACACACACTCACGAATGGGACAAAGTGCGAGTAAGTTGGTCTTTTTTACCAGCCAAACTGAAATTTCACCATCATTTGGCCAGTTGGCTGGTGTTGATTTAGAGCCCTGAACACATCCCATACTGGCAATATTGTGCATCAACATTGACTTACCCCCTACTGCGTCCTGAGAGCTGAGTTCCGGCCTCGTTTTGGTATTGACGAAGGTAGTCCGGCTAGTTTGCTGAGGCCACAAAAATAAAGTGTTTTGCTTCTCAAAACAATATTCAATTCGAGTCAAAAGAGGCAAACTATCCCTTTAAAGTTTCAACTGTAAACATATAAAACCCAAAGAAATGCACCATGCAGCTGCTTTTTGTCATGTCTGCAGAGGTTTGATATGTTTAAATGTAAGATCAGAAAAACAAAAAAGCACGGAAATTGCAAAAAAAATGATAAAAGAAAGTCCTTTAATCTTCTTTCACACAGCGCCGAAAGACACATTTCCTTACATTTGATTCAATTTATTCAACAATAGAAAGATTATAATAATAATTCGTGTGACAGAGTATTCAACAGACTCATTAAAAAGCAATCTAAATGGTTTTTGACCCTAAAAACAAATTGGACAATGGCACCAACCATTACATGAAAATTACAAAATATCATGCATCTCATCTTGGCAAATATGAAAATAAACCAATGCATCAGGCGACCATATCCTCTCCATCATTCTGATGCCAAGGCTCTTGCAGTTGTTAATCGTGACCTTTTAGATAACAGGTGTCATGTATGAAGGTCTATTAGGCCAGGCTTTCTATTGTTGTACTTGTGAGTGACTCACAGCCTTCGGGGAGGGGGTTTGGATGTAGTGGGGCGAGATAAAAGCCACAGGGTGAGGGTGAGGGCGCATGCTTATCATAATGGTTTCTTTGACATGTAGTCTTTTACAAGAGGTCGGGAGGTCATGGGAGAAAAGAGGAGAAAAAGACAGAAGCTAAAAGCTCGAAAATCTGTCTCACATTTCAGGAATCATATCTGCGACGGAACACAATCGGGCACAGACTTAAGACTTTTTAAACACAAAGAAATAAGGTTCGGAATGAAAGGAGTCAAAAGGCCTCTGGTGCAAATGACCTTTTACGCCCACGCAATTTATAAAAATGTGTCGTATTCAAAACAATTTCCTTATAATCACGTTGCGTTTGCTGTGCAGAAAATGGAAATGGAAACGAATCATTTCCCATGAAAACACAGCATTATGGACCATAATAAAAAGCCCTCGACTCTGTAATCTTTGGAAAACAATTAAAATCTCAAAGAATGGAAGCACTTGGCCTTAAACGGCAGAGAAAAAGGTCAGTTCTTGTGCCTCGCAGACCTGCGGCACAAAGACCGAAGCAGTAACAAGATTTAAAAAAAAAAAAAAAAAGGATACATTGATAAACCTTCTTTTTCTTCTCTGCAGAGAGACATCACATCATTAAGAGGGCAACAATACGTGCAAGATAGAAAAATGTGTTTTTCCAGGGGGAAAAAACAAAACATATAAGCTCAAAACCATTCAGTCATCGCTCATCTTCATAATTTACATTCAAATGAAAGAAGTGGATCGTCTGCACAATTATCCTGAGGACGCCCGTTTCTGTGCTGCATGTGCCTGCAGCAGGTGCACTGCGTGGCTCGGGATTCTGCACACATGTTCGGTCAGGACGAGGCATTTGTGGACTCTCGTACTTTCTGATGTCCAGATATCCAGGAGGAGAGGTTTGTACACTGGAATGTGTCTCCGTGCGATGAGAGCCGCAACAGCAGATTTCCATTTTTCTATTTGTGGGGGAAACAGCGGGACGTGTCACTACGCAGAATATAATTAACGGAGCTTAGTCTCGACTGTAGTTTGGATTACTCGTGTAAAGAAGATTTCTCTTCTCGGCTGAACATAAGAGTTTGCAGCAGAACTCCTATCAAAAAAATAAATAAAAAATTCTATAAAACTTCATTCTTTGGTACCTTGTGGAAATTTTTTATGCTCACAGAATTCCAAAAGTTTTAATACACCTACCAAACTTATCACAGAAATGAAGCATTTATGTCAATCTAAACAATAGTCTTTTTCAAAATTCTGTCATTTCTAACTTCTTAACACCCCCCTCCTGTACTTACATATAAACACAACATTCAAGGCACACCATGTCCCAAATCTTAATCCATGTCCACATCCAGGTTGATCTCGGTGCTCAGGTTTAGGTAGAAGAAGGCGTAAACACAGAGCACAAAGAACAGGATTGCTGCGATGACCAGGAATGCGTCCTGAGAAGGGAAAAACCAAGAAAAAGTTAAGATGTTATGCATATGTGTAAAGCTTTCTTTTATGAACACTTCAAGGTGCCTGATTTCCATTTGTCTTTGCACTCAAGGAACTCTTCGAAGTTTGAATTTTGCAGCTGTCCTTCACTGTACATGACGTCTGTGTTTGCTAAAAACTCTTCATCTAAACCACAGCGAATGTTTAAGTGTGCTTAAAACCCACGCACGCCCACTCACACAGACAAAAGTTTTAAGGGCAGATTTTGGTCACACTGGTGTTCTTAAAGAGCAAATCAAACGGCTGCAATGTCAATCATCACACTCAGGTGGACACGACATTCAGCAGAGTTGGATGCTGCACCATTGTCTCCATCCAAAACCAAAACAACTTCAACTTGAAGGCCTTTGGCAGCTTAATGGAAGCTGCATCTCAGGAGAGCCCGGGCATTGTTGACTCGGATTGTGTTGCTCGCTTCTCCACAAACCTTTTTTAGCTGCTTTAACAGCTCGGATTTCTTTGGGGGAGGAAAAACTGGACAGTTGCCTCAAGCTGAATGCACCAAACTCTAGTCGGTAACCTCAAATTACAGTAAGGCAGCGTGGAAGTTTAGCTTCTTTATGAACTTTGCAAACAGTTTCAAAAGGAAAAACTCACATGCTCAAACACTCACTGCCAGACTAGCTCACAAAACATAGAATGGAGGAGCTTATAACACATAAAGGGAGTAGGACTTCTTCCTCGGTTTATTCCATTTTACATCGACATAGTAAACAGTTGTTTGTTGCCAGGAGGATGTTGAACTGTTGAGGATCTCCTGAACTGAGGCGCAGGGTAGCTCAACAACATTTTCACATACAAGAGGTAGTCGCATTTTAGTGGATCCACGAGATGAGATCTCTGAACCGAGCAGAACGTATTCAGGGAATGGGGCGGGAAAGGCACAACGCAGCTTTTCAGTTATTTAAACCCAATCGTAGCCCCACCATTTAACAGTGACTGAACTTGCTTCTTTTGGCACGTTATAAACAGGATTTAGGAAAAAAAAACCTTCATTTGGGGTCTCAGAGACCTAAGGAGAGTTTAAATGGTCAGATGTTTTTGAAGCACTTTTTGCTGGCAACTTCATATCGTGACAGTCGTAAAAAGCACAGTCGGATGAAATCCATGATCAATTCAAATGGATTAGTGTTTTAGACAGTTAAAAGGGTGCCACCGTATCTGCCGCATGAGTTTCAGTGGAAAGAGAAAAAAAACTCACAATGTTGAAATTAGTATTCCGTTTGTGTTTGTTTATAACCCATTATCTGTTCATATCTGGATAATGTATTCATATTTGATTATTCCCCTATTTTCCACATGGCTGCAGGTAAACAAAAGTGTCGTCACACGCTTTTAGTCAACATTCATTTCAGTTTGTGTAACGACTTTCTTGTCTGCTCTTCTTCTTTGAAAAAAACGGGGGAAGAAACTGAAGCAACTGGAGTTCAGCTGTGAAAGTTCATCATCTATTTCAATCACTGTCATAGGGTGAAAAAATGCACACTTCTGAGTAAGAATGTTTATTTAAGACATGTTTGCAGGTAAAAACCATGCTCATGAACTTAAAAGCGTCCATGTCTTTTAGTCTATGTAAATTTCTAGTTAATTTAGTCACTTAAAATTGAGTCAATCGAGTCAAAACTGAGTCAATTAAATCATTTTCAGCTGTCTTCTTTGTGCAAAAAGAAGGAGTGGATGAATTGTGGAAAACGTCAAAAAAAGTGTGAACACTTTTCCTGATAACCTTCCATCTCATCTTCATCCAACTTGGTGAGTTTATTGTTGGAGGTCTATGAAAGTGCAGGACCGAGTTTAAATGGGCTCAGGTGAGTGATTGTTTGCTATCACGCCTTCGGGGATCCTGCATTTTGGGGGATTTAGAGAAAATCGGTAGACTATAAACGCGTCACTTAAAAAGTCTCAACCTGAGGGAAACGGCTCACACCACATACATCTCAGTTCCTGTTAATTATATCAGGACATGTGACTTCAAGGTTTTGCGGCCAACAGCGTATTTTGTGTCTGTATTGGTACACACACAGTTTCTTTGTAAGATTGTTCCAATTGCAGCATTTGGAGATGGATGTAAATCTTTACTGGTCTCACGGATAAATTACAATTCATCGATTTTAATCGTTTTATGGCGCAATGTTCTCAAATTTTGCAACTCTTACTTGCAAACAGCTACTTTTTCATCATAAATGAAAGGATTCAGATCAGTCCGAACCCGAGTTTCATCTAGTGCTTTGAAATATTAGAAATCTGTCCACAAATCACATTTAATGGCCACTTGACTTTACAACTTTACCGACTGAATTCTTTAGTGCTCTACTTTAGCTGTAGGTAGGTATTGATGTTTCTGACAAAAGGAGCTGTGATGGGAGCTTACATCCCCTTTTAACCGGAGAAACCTCAGCTTCTCTTACCTGTCTCAGAGTTGGAGGGCAAAGTTTCCATCCTCTCCTCAATTCGAACTATTTGTGAAAAATATCTGACACGCCGCATGTCTTACCTACTTTCTGATCTTCCAGCAAGTTCATAAAGTCTAACGAGTGCACAAATGTCTGCTTTTTCTTTACTTGCTGCTGATCTCTGCCTTCCTCTCTCACATTGCCTAAAAATTTCACATTGACATTAGAATTTTCCACTGACAATTAAATGTAAAGGAGCTGCATCATTTCTTATTTGTTGGTATAGAACAGTTCAAGGCATCATAAAGACGTAAAAATGCTAATTTGCTGTTCCACCGTCGCTTGAAATTATCAACGAATGATAAAAGAGTCAAAAACCGTCAGCTGCAAACTCCGTTTAATGCCCCAGTGCTGAATCTTTTGTGATGCACGTTAAAACCGAGACATTTCCACACTTCTGGCTGCTAGGCATGCAAAGCATTTAGAGATCATCCGTGAGTTCTAGCTTTGCACAAATAACCGGGGCGACGCTCTCCCTAAACGATCACTGCACAAGTGTAAGAAAAAACACCTTTTAGTAGAACATTTCAGAAGCCAGGCACTGAGCAACCACAAGGTACTGAGCTCTATCTGCAGTCTTGACACAATCTTTTTTATTATTCATCTTTATTTCTTTCTTTTTGAAAGATTTTCTATTGGTTAATTGTCAAATTGAGGCTTTCCAAAGAAGTGGTATTCAAGTTGAAAATGGGAATTTGGAGCGCTTGTTCATTATGCGGCGCTCTCACGATTACAATCATCAGCTGGAGTTTCATTAGGGGCACTCAGAGTGTTGAACAATGCCAGTTATTCTTTATCCAGAGAACTCATTAGCTGCAAACTTTCTAATCAACACTGGAGAGCTTAGAGAGCTTTAAAAGAGTGCAAAGCACAGTCTGATTGGAGGTTATTAAAAAAAAAAAAAAAGGAAAAGAAAAAAAGGTTGAACGTTGGAAATGCACTCGTGCAAAATTGCATTCATGGGCCCAATCCCAGCAGATATTGAGAATTTAGTTCTTCATTTATGAATTCTTTCAAATAACACTTAGAGGAAGATAAAATGACTAAAAACATGAACCCTCAGAACTAAACAGAGAGAATCATGAGAGAAAAACAGGCATGAACAACCTCAGGTGGACTGCAAATTCAACCGTTGGGCAAAGTGCAGAGACACAACTGATGAAAAACAAAAGTGGGAATAAAACAAATGAGACATAACGCTCAGCACAAATGAGGGCTGGTGGTGGGGGGCTAATAATAATAGTTCCTCTGTGACGAAGGCGATGGGGGTTGTGGGTAACAATTAAAAGGCATCACGCATTCACAGCTATCTGTGTGCATGTTGTAATGCCTAGTCATCAGCAGCATTGGTCCTCATTATCCTCAGCCCATGTTTATCTACATCCCAGCAGCCTCCAAACAGCTTTAAGTCCGTGCTTAATTGGAAAACTTTTAAATTTCATGCACTTCAGTTTCATATATTAACCGCCAGGCTTCCACCGCTCGATTTTTTTTTTTTCCATTTTGCCGGAGCCTCGGAAAGAAAAAGGAAAAAAAAAAGAAAAAAAAAAAAAAAAGAGCCGTTATCCAATCTCAGAGGTTTGATTGTTTTCTGCTTTTTCATGTGCGCTCTGGTAGCTTTGAAACAAAGAAACAAAGACGAGCTTCTGCAGTTTTTTGCAGACATTGCCAAAGAAAATGCTGTGCTCCTGACATCAATGAGCCCTTTGCTGAATTGCCTGTGAAACAATGAGAAACACGACATGGCCACAATTCCAGGTTCCTTCCCCTGCATTTCTTTATGGGAACAGCTGGTAACTTGTCTATGAAAAAAAAGCTGGAGGGTTTTCACTGCAGACCCTTGAGTCGCAGAAAGCACCTGCACTTGATTGAGATCATTGTTTTTCAGGAGAGTAGCCCACTGCGTCAACTGTTGCGTTGTCTCACCAACACACTTCGGTGCAAACGCACACGTCCTCAGACATGAGCACGCAGTCTCTCTCCCCACATCTCGATGGAGACCTCTGGATGGGGCCCAAGCACATCATCATCTTCATCATGTGGCACTCTCAGCTCCGGCGGCAGCTGTAGCACATTCGGCATGCTGGGAGCTCGGTCCCCGTCACCCTGGCGACATGCCACGGCTCAGCAGAGATCTGATTTTCATTCTCCTACAGAGTTAGTTTATGTGAGCACACCTGTGTACATGTGTACATCGGGCTGTATGAACCCATGCGTTTGCAGCTGTATGCGGGTGGCAGATGTACACGAACTGTTGGTGCATTTATGCTGCAGTTGCCAAGCATGTCTAGCGTGTAAAATCAAATCTATCCATAGTCAGCCAGCCGAAAGTGAAAACCAAAGGTTCGGCCATTTATTTCTACACCACCCCCCCATCAGACCCCTAAAAATGTTGATTCTCTGTGAAAATACATAATTAGTCCCGTCATCACATTAATTTTCGGGTTCTCTCATCCATCAGAAAAATTTAAAAAAAAGAAAGTCCCATCGCTATTAGGCCTTTCACAGTTATTACATAATTTCCTGATAATACTTTGAGTCGACAGCGATTTTTTTTTTCTAATTATGAGAATGGGATCGATTCACCTGTACAAAGGCAGCTTATTGATTAGCAAAGACTACAGATGCACCCAATACGCCGATTTTCAGCTTGATCGGCACTGATAGGTGATTGGGGAATTTCCCAATTATCTTTTAAGAATTTTTTTCCCCCTTATTTTTTTTTGTGTCTGCTCGGTAAAGGCATCTTGCACTGAAAAATCTGATTTTTGTCTCCTGTCAGGAAATCCACCGTGTGCATAGCACTGAGAAATCTGATTAGTCATTTTTTCCTAGTCACCCAGTAACAGTCAGCTCCACGCCTGGTTCCACATTTGTAGACAACATGCATGGTGCATGTGTTAGTCCATTAACATGACTGACAACCTGTAGCTGAAATAGGCTTCAGCTCCCCATATTCTCCAGCCTCCAACACCCTCCACACCCACCTCCAACCCTGGGTAGAATAAAGTGGCTCTGAAAAATTCCTCTGGCACTACTCTTTTCTTAATCTATGACACCAGTTATATATAAGAGTATGTTTAACTTTACTACTCAAGAGACTGCATTTCAATTAGCATACATTGTCACTGACATTGTGGATTTATTGTTGTTACAAAGCCAAACACCACCGCATCAGTGTGGGCGCATTTCGTGTTTAAGGTGCTTTGTAGAATCTGCAGCAAAAGCTCACTTTGCAGATGCTAACGTACAGCTTGGATCCTGGGTTTCTGCACGGTATAACCTCATGGTTAATGGTGACGCTTCATAAACTTAAGATTTTATTAGCATCCTGTTGTTCAGTTTCCCTTAGACAAAAACAGCAGCTTTGTGATCTCAGTTGGAATCAACATACAAAATGTTGCTACCAAAAACCGAAGAGGATCACAGAAATACATTTTTTTTTTAAATGAGGCATTATTAGAGATGGTGTCCAAGAATCAGCTCCTGACTGGCTAACCCCTGTTGCATGTCATAATCCAACCGTCTCCCCCAGCGTTTCCTTCTCATCTCCACTACTTTAATATAGAAAGGCAAAGAACAGCATGACAAACACTTAGAACTCCCTTACTTGTCACACATTCACAAATGACAGATGGAAGACACCCAGAGTTATCATCTGTACTCTCTGTCCTCTGCCAATTATATAAGCAGTTTCCCCCAACTTTCTAGGCTCAGCAGCTAAATAAGACAGAGGGAAAACAGTGCAGAAGTGAACAGAAGGCTAGTGTGCCAATTAGACAAGGCAGCAGGCTTGTTTCCTGTGCTGCAAGAGAATGTGCTGGAGCTACTTTGAAGGCTCTGCCTCTTCTCCAGGCAATCTGAGGAGAGACTGCAGACTGTACTCCATGCCAGTTTATTCCTCTCTACTATCATGAATCCATACTATCCACTGTTTGGAGAGTCAACAGACTCATAACAACGAGGTGTAACTTCTCCAGATACATTGTGACTCAGCGTGTGTATAGAAACTACAGGTGTGTTTGCTTTCTTTCTTTTGCTGACCTGACAACTGATCATTGTGGTGGGAACAGAAGCTCTCCCACTTTCGTTTTCTCTTCACATCTTTTTCTCTGCCAACTTCTCCAGACTGCCCCGTTACAAGGAGAGCCCCGAAACAGCCTGCCCTGGCAGCTGCCAGATTCTCTGTGCCCGCCTGTCTGCTGGCCTGTCTGAGGTGCCAACTGCATCTGAGACTAGCATCTAAACCGAGGATGGGGGGGCGGGAGAGAAAAAGAATAGAGAAATAGACAAGAACCTTCATGCATACAGCGACATACACCAAGATCCAAACTGGACCTATAAAAAAAAAGGAGGGAAATTGTTGCCGTCAATCAAAGGTTCAGAGGCAGAGAGGGACTCATTTTACAGTCATCAAAGAGCTGTAAGCAGGGGAGAAAATAAATAAATAAATCACTTCTTCAACTTTATATCACGCTAAAAAGGACTTGATGGGAAAGCAAGCATGACCAAATATCCATTACATTTGGGCTGAATTTCAATCAAACTCTGGGCCAAGAGGTCTAAGTCGGTTTAATATCCTCATCCCAGAGGTATTTTTAATCCGACCCCTGAAAATTCCCCCCGTCTTGGGCATGAAAAGCATTAATTATTCATGACCAATATCAATATTTCAAGATATGGACTAATCTAATTGGATTAAAGACGTGTTTAATGAGGCCTTGCATGTCTAAGAGATGCATATTTTAAAACCTGACCATTTCACCCAGTGTTTAATCCTCTCTTTGATTTGCTCATTTCTGCGCACTTCTTGGCCACTGAGGCTTAATGAAGGGGAGAAGCCTGTAGGGCTTCATGCAGCGTAAACAGAAGCGATTTTCAATGCAATGACAGAAAATGAATATGCAAAAAAATAATAATCCCAATGATGTTTTCTTACAAATTACTTTCACTTGAAAATACCTAATAAATCACAGAGGTCTTGGTTTCTTCAGATGGTATCCACAATTTCTCAAAGGAATTTAGAAAATCTATGACCGAAGAAGAGTTTTGCCCTGGCAGGAGCTGACGCTAAACAGAGGAACCTTTTTCTTCATTTCGTTGGTAAGCTAAGAGCATAAACAGCAGTTTGCCATTAGAATGATAAATGCAGAGTCATCCATCTCTGCCTGCACAACAGCTTCTAATCGCTGCAGTGTGACAAAGCAACAGAGAGACTCACCCTGGAAACACCCCAACCTCTCTTTACTTTCACATTATTCAATGCAACTCACGACTTTCAGACTGCTTCTCCATTTGCTTTATTTTCCAATTCTCCTCTACTGTCTCCTAATGTCTCTTTTCATGGCTTCTTTACCATTAAAATAGATAATGTCCTACATTGTTTTCTGTATATCCCAATACACCACTGTATCTTTCACACTTTGCAGTAAATGACCGTTTCCCCTCACAGTTTTCTATACTTGTGTGGGTCCAGATCCACATGATATTATTACAGGTAAATCTGCTGTGTATTTTTTAACAAAGAGACCAGGCTAAGGTTCCTTTAGCAGCACAGCTAAGAGTCAGGGATATTAAACGGATGGAGTGAGATGCACTCTCATATAGGCAGTTAGACAAACAGACAAATAAAAAAAAGAAAGATGGTTGGCAGAAAGATAGACAAACAGACTCACAGATGGGACAACAGACAGGCAAACACAAAAGTTGAATACATGTATATACTCTAGTTGTCTGAAAGAGAAAAGACCAATCCCAAGTCCTCAACTGGCACTTACCGGTCATCTCTAAGGACTAGAGACGACCACTTTGCAGGGGTACAGTCCCCTTTTTTCTTTTGGGGATCAGGAAGTAGTGTTCATCTAGCCCTTTAGCTGAGGCCTTGGGGCCATTTGGATGGCTCGATGACCACTAATCTATGATCTCCAAAAGAAAAGGGGTCCCTACATCCAAGAAAGACAATGCAGAGAAAAGAGCCGAGGGGAGCGATTGGGCCAAAGTAGGGCCAGTCCAGATATCTTACCCTAAATCCAGAGGAATTCTTCTTTGCTTCAGCTTTCAGCCGTGTTGCCTTTAAGACCGGCTTTGTCTTTTTGTAGTCCTGCTTGCCTAAGATACAAAAACAAGTAACATGAGAAAAATACCGAAAGGGCAAAACTCTAATTACTTAAAAAGACTGACTGACAGGTTTCATGTGAAGCTGCTGGGCGAGCATAAACTCCAGCAATCCAAGGGGGCTTAATGACTGGCAGCCATCTAGCCCAAATGGACACAATTTCTACAGCAGTATTTCCCCATAAGTTACTGTCTGCAAAATACAAAAAATAAGTCTTGGCCTGCGTGCAGCACACAGCACACCTGTGCTTACTCAACTCCACTGCAATTGTGCATCATGTGGGCAAACTTTCCACTTGGCAAACAGTGTGTACGTGCTTAAAATGAGGCAGAACTGGCTGTCTCGGTCTAATTAGAAACAATACATTGCAGGAAAAGGAACTTTGATAACAATAGAGTGGAAAGGCAACAGCTTGCTGAACAGTGTGTGTATATATAAGAGAGAGGCTGTAGTAATACTTCTCGCTCTGTGGGAACATATACACAAGCTCAGACTGTGGACAAAGAAGTACATTTTCAAAGAGGTTATTTCAGATATTCAGATTAAATCTTAATGTGATGTGTAAGCTAGAATTAGTCTGAGAGCTCAAGTTAGGTATGGAGTTCAGGTGGTTACATAAAACTTAAGGACCGGATGGTTCATTTACTTTATGAGGACAGATGTGCAGTAGAGTGCACCAGTTGGGTCCTGAAATAATTGGCAATAGCACAGTTCTTTGTATTGCATCTGCGCACTTGAGCATATTCAGGTTACTTATAGGTATAGAATGAATGTAGGCTTAAATTTGAGGATAGTTGCTTCTAGACTGGAGCAATGGTTTAAGTTAAGGAAAAATGGCTCTTAGATGTGTGGAACTCCATTTTTGTGGGACTTCCATGGGACACATTACCCTACCCACAAACACAAACTGCTCATCCCTCACGTTCAACTATTCCTGAAGTCTGGTACTCATGGACATCATTAAATGGGTGACGAGCGTAGGTAACAGCTTTATCAGTTGGGGTTGAGATCCTAACTAAAAATACCAGACTTGCAATCAGTTCCAGACTTTTTACCTACTTAAGGAAACAGAAATTAATGGAGGAACAGCCAGCACCAGTAGAAGAAATAGCTTTTGAGTTGCCTGTCCAATTATTCTCTGTTTCATATTTAAAAAAGCTATGATTTCTCTTTCTTCCCTCTTTCTTTTCCTTTGTCTGCTCTTTAAGCTCATATGTGCACTACTGTACAACAGAAACTCGGTGCAGACATGTTTTAGTAACCCTAACTATATAATGTGCAAAAGAAAGAAAGCAAGGGTTTGGGGTGAGGTTTCGGGCTTCCTTTCTAGAAATGAAGAGAGGTCGCCAGAAGTTTTTACTCCCAGATAATTATAGTTAGTTTCGATTGGAAAAGAGAACAAAAGCAGGGCAAGAAAATATGTCTTTCTGAAAAGGATGTCTCGAAGGAAAGAAAAAAGTAGCTGGTCAGAAAAGAGGGATAAAGAGTGATACATGCGTGTGTGTAAGTAATCCTAAAAAGAAACAAAGCTACATTCTTTTCAGTCTCAACAAACGTTCTTGTTTCTCACCATCTTTTTCCTACCGTTCCCTTTTTTTTTTGAGAACTCCAGTTCAGTAACAATTTCTACTCTCGTTCTCCCTTCATCCCTCCTGTTTCTAAACTCCTCTTTCACTTCCCACTAACTCTGTGAAGGGCTAATAGAAATGAGGAGCGTGTTGCCAGGAGCAGACAGCGAGCTAGTGGGAATTCATTAGGTGAAGGGGGGGAGGCGCACTGGATGTCTGCTCTGGTTGTCAAAGTGGAGAGGGAGAAATTTGATGGTAGAGCACCTCGAGTTTCTCACTACTCACTCAAATGGTACAAAGATTTTAAGGCTGGAGATGGCTGTATGCAATAGCAGTACAGGAGGCTGCATGAAAAAAAAACAGTGTAAAAAATGAACATGCATTGAATTGTTCACTTTGGTTAACCCATTTAGGCCTAAGACGCCTGGAAAAGAATGCCTGTAAAACCTATGGGCGATTTCAGAAAGACCCCCTAAAACCTAAAAGTTTTTCTGGAAATTCAGCAATTGTGTCAACGCCTACTAAATGATTGATTTCTCAGCCTCTGTAGCAGATAGAAACAAAATTCAAAAAGTATTTGAGAGCTTACACCTGTGGCTTTCTTTGAAAATTGAGTTTATTTACATACACCTTCAAGAAAATAGAAAATGTAAAAAGTAAAGTGCAGGAATAGCACTATTTTCAATAAAAAAAAAACAGTAATAAAATAAAATAAAAAGTGAAGTGCAGGAACAGCGCTATTTTCAATTAGAAAACAGTAATAAAATAAAATTTAATTTTATATTTAAATTATTTATTTATTTTATCGCCAGTAACCTCTTCGTCCTGGCAGCACAAGGAGTCCCATGCCCATACACATTCCAATAAACGTTTTCATCTCCGGCACAGTTACGTGTGACCACCTTGCCATCTTTGCTCGAGCTGGAGTCTGAAGTACCTGATCACTGTATCTATTCGTCTCGGAAACGAGATGCGCCCAAAGCTCCTCAGTAAAAATATGATTAAATGCCTGCAACGGTGTGGCATCTGCAGGTAAATCGACTTTCACCGCTGGTGTGCGGTTGAAATCTCTCCGTCGATTACGGTGGTAATTATCAGTCTTCCACTCACATTCAAACCCTTCAAAATCATCCTCAAACATATGTGCTAGCCATAAATCTCCATCAATTGGGTCAGCACGTTCTTCAGCATCATCGAAGCCAAGAAACTCCTCATAATCGCTACCGTCTGAAATGTCTTCCCACTGAAAGTCCTCCATGCTTGTTCGATGAAACTTAACTTTTTTTTTTTTTTTTTTTTTTTTTCGATGAAACTTAACTTCAAAACAATGACACGAGGAACATGACGACACTCTCACGTGTCTATTATAATGCATTTAATTGGCGCAGAGGTCAATAATTGGTGCAAAACAACCTTATACATGAAAAAAGACGTGTACGCTTTCCCGGCCTTAAAGGTAGAATAACGCAACAGCGCCCCCGGCTTTAAAGGTAGAAATGCGGCAATGCTTTCCCGGCCTCAATGGGTTAATGCCCATGTCAGCACCTCCAAATCTGAGACCATGGTCCTCAGCCGGAAAAGGGTGGAATGCCCTTTCCGGGTCGGGAATGAGATCCTTCCTCAAGTGGAGGAGTTCAAGTATCTCGGGGTCTTGTTTTTGACAGGAGATTGACAGGCGGATCGGTGCGGTGTCTGCACCAATGCGGGCTCTGCACCGGCCCGTCGTGGTGAAAAAGGAGCTGAGCCAGAAGGCGAAGCTCTCGATTTACCAGTCAATCTATGTTCCTACCCTCACCTATGGTCACGAGCTGTGGGTAGTGACCGAAAGAATGAGATCGCGAATACAAGCAGCCGAAATGAGTTTCCTCCGCCTGGGAACGCCTCGGGAACCCCCCAGAAGAGCTGGAGGAAGTGGTCGGGGACAGGGACGTCTGGGTGTCTCTGCTCAAGCTGCTGCCCCCGCGACCCGATCCCCGGAGAAGCGGAAGATGATGGATGGATGGATGGATGGATGGGTTAATGCCCCATGTGAACAATTCTAGAAATTTTTCTATGCACGGATATTGGATTTTATCCTGGAGCCAGGGCTGAAGGAGAGGCTCATCAACGAGTGCCTGCTGGTCAGACCTTTTCCCTTGGGGCCTGGTCGGGCACATCCCAAACTGGTTACATGGGACAACCCTCTTATGGAAGTGTCTGGTGCACCGTGGATTGAGTGACAACCAAAGGTCGACTTTGGCAGTCTGATCTCTTGCAGCGGAAACTGGCTACAGAGACATGGAACGTCACTTCACTAGTGGGGAAGGAGCCAGACCTTGCGTGAGAGGTTGAGAGATACCAGCTAGATATAGTCAGGCTCACTTCAACACGCAGCAGAGGTTCTGCAACCAATCTCCTGAGGAAGGCCTGGACTTTATTTCACTCTGGAGCCGCCCTGGGTGACAGGTGGTGGGCGGGAGTAGACCCCCATTGTATGCTCAAACTTTGGAGTTTACCCTATCGGACAGGGGAAGGTCTGTGACTGTTGTTTACACTATGCGCACAGCAACAGTTCAGATTACTCAGCCATCTTGAAGTCTATGGGTGGGATGCAGAAAGGAGCCCTGCCTGGAGGACTCCATCGTCCCACTGGTGGGCAAATCAATGGAACCTGGAGGGGTGTGACTGGGTGCAACGACCTGCCTGATCTGAAGCAGAGTGGTGTTTTGTTGTTGGTATTCTGTGCAAGTCATGGTTTGCCCATAACAAAATCCATGTGATGCATTAATTTGCCTTGGCTAGTTGAAGGTTCACCCAGAGGCATTTTGGTCTATGCCCATTTAATAACGCCCCTTGGAATCAAAAATTAATTGCGAGGTCCCAAATAACCTCACATTTCAATTTTTTGGATGAATAAAAATGTCTGACCTCAAGCCAGAATACCACAAAAAGAAACAATTATTTTCCTCACATAAAATAATATCTTCCAACTGAAGGAAAGCAAATATATAGATAACTGTCATAAAGACAGGTCACTGTTTAAAACAGTCGGGATTCCCTTTGTGTATATGATTGTGTCCGTGGGGACTGGTTGACCAAAAAATTATTCATATGCAAAGTGATGGGGTGATCCGGACAGACCACCGTCCAGTAGTCTCTCAAAGCCTTAGGATAATTCTGGAAACACTGACAGCGTGTCTGACACACTCTCATACTTTGCCTCTGTCCATCTATGGCATGGCAGCCAAACAGTCAGGAACCACATGATGCAGATTGCTGGCCAGAATGAAGAATTGGAGAAGTGATGACAAACACATGCAAGATTCTTTTCTCCTTGTTCTGTAGGAGGAGCAGAAAGGCAAAGGGATCTTTCAATCTATGCAAAATTTCAAAGAAAAGCATATGATTTAAAATAAGCATGCCGTGAGGACAAAAGGAAATAGCTACACCACAGTGATATATGGTAGCCTACTGACTGGGAGTGAAATAATTCCCAAGCAAAAAGGGCAATTTCCTGTGTGTGATCCTTCTGAAATGACACCTACTGAAGCTTAAACTCTGCAACTTCCTATTCTAGGCTTTACGACTCGAGCACGTATATGTCTGGACAATTTCCTCCAATTTTCTGCTGGCAGCAACAACGATCACTTGAGCTGAGTGAATGCTTGCACTTACATTTAAGAATTCTATGACTTTACCTATTCTGTGGACATTCAATTATAACAGCTTAATAATAATGATATTTAAGAAGAGATGAGTGTCAACAGTATCTTTTCAATGGCCAACTGACATGACAAAGGCACTCCAGCAGAGATGATGGTACAGCTCAACAACCAACTTGGCCAATTGCTGAATTAAAAAGACATTTTTTACGCTTTCAAATTACCACATGCCATCCATTTCAGTTCTCACATAGCCCCCTGCCATCTCGAAAGATCAAATTTTTCTCCCCTAACTCTTGGTTTTCCACCATTGCTGTTAAACAGTGGTTTCACTCAGATTGCCCGATGGCCATTCTTTTCAAAAAGAGGGAAAAGAAAAAGGAAAAAAGGGAGAAAGTGAAGGGCAGAAAAGAGGCAGTTGTGGAACCAAAGTGTTCCTGACAAGTGCATTAAAGATTTCTGAATTGATGATGTCCTTAAAAAGAAAAAAAAAAAAAAAAAAAAGAGAGAAAAAAAAAAAGAAAATATTAAATGGAGGATGGAAGGAAAAATGTCCGCACCTTGTGCGAGATTTGAGAGTGAAATATGTGCTTGTTATGTTTGCGTCCGATTTGTTTGAATTTGTTGAACATATTACCAGATAGTTCAAATATATCTGCAAGCTAATTTGTCAATATATGAATAAACATATGAAAAATACAATAGTCAGAGGCACTTACTGCCTGGTTGGGTAGAAAATGAAAATCATTTTTAAGAGGCCGTCACGTGCCTGAGAAAAGTAAATATGGTCAGACAATGACAATGTGACCAACCTGACAAAAGAATAATCTGAGGACATGAATCATCAAGAGAAAAAAAAAAGCAGTCGTCCGCTAGGAGGAAGGGGGGTTCCAGAACAAGGAAATAATTCACATACCTAAGACATAGTTGTGAACAGCTTTTTGAGAGGGCCAAGGCTTGAAGAGGCCTGCAGAACCACATCATCTGCTAAGAGCAGAGACCAGACACCCTCCTCTTTCTTTTCCGACTATGCCTCGAGATCATGTCCATAAACACCACAAACATCTCCCGGCGGAGTCGCAACAAACACTGCAAGCAAGCTCAGCTTTGTGCGGACGACGTGAACGAAGCTCTTGCTTTGTGCTATACAGGGACCTAAAAGCCGACTTCAGAGGACTTGGTTGCAAACTGCATGACAGGAAGTGGCCACTTCTAGACTTTGGCATTTTGCAAACTAGTCAAAACATGTTATGAAAGAAGAAGAGTAAAAATTTCAAAGTTAAAGTAATATTTTGTTACACGGAAACTGTCATTCTTTAAGGACTAAGATTTTCACGTGATGATTTAGTGTTAAGGAGAACTTGCATTACAAATGCAGAGACAGAGCCAGGTGGAGTAAACAATGTTTTCCTTGAGTTCATACCTCACTGACTGTTCAACAACCTTAAAACCCACGGAGATGTGATATTTTCAGCCGCTTCCATTCACCACTCCCAATTCACACAACCACTGTGGGCTTGGCATATTGACATGACACGTTGTTGTCACAAAACTGTGACGCACCGCCTTATAGCCGCAGCCTCATAGCCCCAGCCTCATAGCCCCAGCCTCATAGCCCCAGCCTCATAGCTGGGGCTATGAGACACTTCAGAGACGTGTCTATTTTCTGTGTGATTGTGCTTCATGTTGCATTTACAAAATGTATTTGAAAAAAACAAGAAAGATGAAATCTTAATGAATGTGAGGACAGATTTGGCCAGAAGCTTCCATGCTATGAGGCTGCTACAGCCGCAGCCTCATAGCCGCAGCCCCATAGCCGCAGCCTACGCACTTTCATGCATTGTACAGTCTCCCACAAATTGCAAGAATCATGCACACAGTGGCTATTTTGGTCACGTTCGCAGCAACGTCTAAGTGAACTGTGTGAAATATTTACAAAATGTTATCGCTTTAGCAGACTGATTAAGCCAAAAATATTAGGCATCTAATATATGAAAACCATGACACTGGCAAAGGCTGAAAAGAAGTCCATACAAGCATCCATAATTTACACCTCTGCGTGCTCAACAGCTGGAGGAGATTGGCTGCGTTTTTCACAACACCACAGTGCTGTACACAATCTGAACTCGACTTATGCTTACTAGGCTCTGTGGCTGTGGTGGCCTTTAGTTATGGTAGACAGAAACAAACAAATACACTGAGTTGATTTTTTTTTATATAATTTTATTAATTATATATTTTTTAAATATATATATATATCTATCCATCCATCCATCCATCCATCCATCCATCCATTATCTGCCGCTTGTCCGGGGATCGGGTCGCGGGGGCAGCAGCCTAAGCAGAGAAACCCAGACGTCCCTGTCCCCGGCCACTTCCTCCAGCTCTTCTGGGGGGACCCCGAGGCGTTCCCAGGCCAGCCGAGAGACATAGTCTCTCCAACGTGTCCTGGGTCTTCCCCGGGGCCTCCTCCCAGTGGGACGGGCCCGGAACACCTCACCGGGGAGGCGTCCAGGAGGCATTCTCACCAGATGCCCGAGCCACCTCATCTGACTCCTCTCGATGCGGAGGAGCAGCGGTTCTACTCCGAGCCCCTCCCGGATGACCGAGCTTCTCACCCTATCTCTAAGGGAGAGCCCAGACACCCTGCGGAGGAAACTCATTTCGGCCGCTTGTATTCGCGATCTCGTTCTTTCGGTCCCTACCCACAGCTCGTGACCATAGGTGAGGGTAGGAACATAGATTGACCGGTAAATCGAGAGCTTGGCCTTCTGGCTCAGCTCCTTCTTCACCACGACGGGCCGGTGCAGAGCCCGCATCACTGCAGACGCCGCACCGATCTGCCTGTCAATCTCCTGCTCCCTTCATCCCTCACTCATGAACAAGACCCCGAGATACTTGAACTCCTCCACTTGGGGAAGGATCTCATTCCCGACCCGGAGAGAATATTCCACCCTTTTCCGGCTGAGGACCATGGTCTCAGATTTGGAGGTGCTGATTCTCATCCCAGCCGCTTCACACTCGGCTGCGAACCGCTCCAGTGAGAGCTGAAGGTCACGGCCCGACGACGCCAACAGAACCGCATCGTCCGCAAAAAGCAGAGACCCGATTCTGAGGTCGCCAAAAAGGACCCCCTCAACGCCCTGGCTGCGCCTAGAAATTCTGTCCATAAAAATTATGAACAGAATCGGTGACAAAGGGCAGCCCTGACGGAGTCCAACCCTCACAGGAAACATGTCCGACTTACTGCCGGCAATGCGGACCAAACTCTGACACCGGTCATACAGAGACCGAACAGCCCATATCAAGGAGTCCGGCACTCCATACTCCCGGAGCACCCCCCACAAGAGTCCCCGAGGGACACGGTCGAACGACTTCTCCAAGTCCACAAAACACATGTAGACCGGTTGGGCGAACTCCCATGCACCCTCCAGGATCCTGCCGAGGGTATAGAGCTGGTCCACTGTTCCACGGCCAGGACGAAAACCACACTGGACCTCCTGAATCCGAGATTCGACTATCCGGCGGATCCTGCTCTCCAGTACCCCCAAATAGACCTTGCCAGGGAGGCTGAGGAATGTGATCCCCCTATAGTTGGAACACCACCCCGATCTGCCAGTCCAGAGGCACTGCCCCCGAAGTCCACGCGATGCTGCAGAGGCGTGTCAATCAAGACAGCCCTACAATATCCAGAGCCTTGAGGAACTCAGGACGGACCTCATCCACCCCCGGGGCCTTGCCACCGAGGAGTTTTTTGACCACCTCGGCAACCTCAGCCCCAGAAATGGGAGGCCCCACGTCCGAGTTCCCCAACTCTGCTTCCTCATCGGAAGGCGTGTCGGTAGGATTGAGGAGGCCCTCGAAGTACTCCCCCCACCGACTCACGACGTCCCCAGTTGAGGTCAGCAGAGCCGGTGTTGACGGTGCACCGCTTCCCCCCCCTGAGCCGCCGGATGGTGGACCAGAATCTCTTCGAGGTCGTCCGGAAGTCGTTCTCCATGGCCTCCCCGAACTCCTCCCAAGCCCGAGTTTTTGCCTCAGCAACCGCCGAGGCCGCGTTCCGCTTGGCCTGTCGGTACCCATCAGCTGCTTCCAGAGTCCCACTGGCCAAAAAGGCCCGATAGGACTCCTTCTTCAGCTTGACGGCTTCCCTCACCACTGGGGTCCACCAGCGGGTTCGGGGGTTGCCGCCACGACAGGCACCGACCACCTTACGGCCACAGCTCCGGTCGGCCGCCTCAACAATGGAGGCACGGAACATGGCCCATTCGGGCTCAATGTCCCCCACCTCCCCCGGGACATGGCTGAAGCTCTGCCGGAGGTGGGAGTTGAAACTTCTGCTTACAGGGGATTCCGCCAGCCGTTCCCAACAGACCCTCACAATACGTTTGGGCCTGCCAGGTCTGACCGGCTTCCTCCCCCACCAGCGGAGCCAACTCACCACCAGGTGGTGATCAGTTGACAGCTCCGCCCCTCTCTTCACCCGAGTGTCCAGGACATACGGCCACAAGTCCGACGATACGACCACAAAGTCAATCATCGAGCTGCGGCCTAGGGTGTCCTGGTGCCAAGTGCACATATGGACACCCTTATGCCTGAACATGGTGTTCGTTATGGACAGTCCGTGACGAGCACAGAAGTCCAACAACAAAACACCACTCTGATTCAGATCGGGGGGGCCGTTCCTCCCAATCACGCCCCTCCAGGTCTCACTGTCATTGCCCACGTGAGCATTGAAGTCCCCCAGCACGACGAGGGAGTCTCCCAGAGGAGCACTCTCCAGTGCCTCCTCCAGGGACTCCAAAAAGGGTGGGTACTCTGAACTGCTGTTCGGTGCATAAGCACAAACAACAGTCAGGACCCGTACCCCCCCTAAGGCGGAGGGAGGCTACCCTCTCGTCTACCGGGGTAAACCCCAATGTACAGGCGCACAGCCGGGGGGCAATAAGTATGCCCACACCTGCTCTACGCCTCTCACCGCAGGCAACTCCAGATTGGAAGAGAGTCCAACCCCTCTCGAGGAGGCTGGTTCCGGAGCCCAAGCCATGCGTCGAGGTGAGTCCGACTATATCTAGCCGGAACCGCTCAGCCTCGCGCACCAGCTCAGGCTCCTTCCCCAGCAGAGAGGTGACGTTCCACGTCCCAAGAGCCAGCTTCAGTAGCTGAGGATCAGACCGCCAAGGTCTCCGCCTTCAGCTGCCACCCAGCTCACACTGCACCTGACCCCCATGGCCCCTCCCACGGGTGGTGAGCCCGTCAGAAGGGGGACCCGTGCAATTTCTTCGGGCTGTGCCCGACCGAGCCCCACGGGCACAGACCCGGCCACCAGGCGCTCGCCGGCGGGCCCCACCCCTGGGCCTGGCTGCAGGGGGAGGCCCCGGTAACCCACGTCCGGGCGAAGGTACACGTTCTCCAAAAATCTTCTTCATCATGCGGGTTTTATGAGCTGTTCTTTGTCTGGTCCCTCATCTAGGATCTGTTTGCCATGGGTGACCCTACCAGGGGCTTAAAGCCCCAGACAACATAGCTCCAGACTCATTGGGGCACGCAAACCCCCCCAACACGGTAAGGTGACAGCTCATTATATATAATACCAGCAATACAATGCTAGGGAAGTTGAAGGGGTGTGTGTCAGTCTGTCAAGTAATAATAACCCAATGCAACTGTGTCAAAGTAGTTTACATAAACAAAGTTTATATGTATATATATATATATATAAAATATATAAATTTGTACTGTGACAGAAATGTCAACAGAATCAATACTGAACTGAAGCTAATGAAATAGAATTCAAATAGAATCGAGATAGAATTAAGATGTTGTGAACTGAAATGGCATCAAGTCAGGAAATCTGTGGCAATTTTCCGCCCTAGTAAATCAAGCCACCAGTCCTAATTCCAGTTTGCCAACAAAGCAGCAATCCACAGACAGAAGGGAAAACAACAGGGAAGTAAAGGGACAGTCAACAAGGGAGAAAACTGCAGGTTGTAAACAGCTGTTCTAAACACATCCCCCTGCTGATTTTAAAAGATTATTGTAAGTCTCTTGATTATTAAATGTACAAAAAAAAAAAACAACAACAATGCAGGGCAGCTGTAACAGCTAGCACCTGGGTATTGTTCGTCATAATACTACAAGCACAGGGGATTTCTTTTCTATTTTTTATGCCTGACATGGCTTTTTTTCTTTCTTTCCCTTTACACGTCTTTGTGTTATGTGATCATGTTCAAATAAGAGAAATACTAATCAATTTCACAGAAACTGTTGTTTTTTTTTGTTTGTTTGCTTCATTTTAGAATTAAATTAATTGTAGAATATATAGGCATCATCATTATGCAATCATCCACTGTGAGCTTACCAGTTAACATGTGTCATTTACATGATGGTGGAATCCCATCAGTCGGTTGGATTCAAGGTGAAATTGCCAGTATTTTTTAAAATCAGCAAACTAATTGCAAATTTATGGCCACAAGATAAGATTCTGAAAGGTGATTTACAGTTTATTGTTGTGCTATGCCTGTTTAAATTTTAGATTGAAATACCTAGAACACATAGGCCTCTACCGTTCTATTACAGGCATCAA
This sequence comes from Odontesthes bonariensis, assembly GCF_027942865.1. Lineage (NCBI taxonomy): Eukaryota > Metazoa > Chordata > Actinopteri > Atheriniformes > Atherinopsidae > Odontesthes > Odontesthes bonariensis. Next base: position 12,467,265 of record NC_134523.1, read on the forward strand.
AAAGGAAAATCACTCACTGGATCTCTCCGATGCTTTCGAAGAACCCCAGCTGACCTTATCATATATAAAAAAAAAAATTTAAAAAACTTCTTCACACTTACAGAGATTTTAAGTTACTTTTTCCTTGAACTTGTAGCCTATCAGCATGGGGCCTGATAATAGATAGCCATTCTAACCACAAAGTGTCCTGTTTTGGGCCATTAGTTGTTATACCTTGATGATGGTAGTCTAAACCGAAGAACTGGAGCTTTAAAAGTTGTAATCTATCGAGAACTGGGGAACTATAGTGTTTGATAAGACGGCTAAGTTGCATTTCATGTAAAAAAAGAAAGAAAAAAAAATATGTAACCCCTGAGATCTTGGGATCAACAACAGCAGGCATGTAAATCGGTTCCAAACACATCATTTGAGTCGGGCCTTTGTAATGCAAGAGATAAGAAGTTGAAACCAAATGCTACAAGATTCAAGTGACTTTAGACTTTGACAAAACAGCAACAGACGTGATTTTAAAGAGGCAGTTCTTAATTCACTATAACATGAGATTCCGCCTCTTCGTTTTACACGCGTGACTGCTTACAATCCAATCGAGAGTGAAAAAAGGCTCCGGGACTGTGTAAACACGGTGCTTGTTCTAACCAAAAACTGACAAAGGAGAATTTCAGAAGTTTGGAATCATTTTTGAAACCTTCCCTGCAACATGAAATTGTGATTTACAACATATTGTGATATTAGCTTGCTTTGATAATTACTGTTTGTCCAGGAAGCTTAGCCACAACAAAGTGCAAGTTATGATTCTAGTTGAAAATTGAGTTGCACAACAAGCGGAGGCTCAAACCGCGGCTGTCAAAAGAGCATCGTGAATTAATTTTCAAAACTTATTGTTCAAATCATCAGTTAATATAACATCTGTGCCTTTGATTAAACTTTAGGTCATCAAGTTTGCAAACTGCCAAATAAATGCCAGCTGAACTCTTCTGTGTTCTGAAATACAGAGAAACAATCAAGTCTTTCAATCTCTTTCCAACCATTGTCAACATATTAAATCAAAATGTAATCAAATAACATAATGGGTACGACCACAATTATGTTATTTGATTACATTTAGCCAATTAGCTGTTGCCCAACAAACCGATTCACTAGCATTTGGACGACAGAAGACTCACCAATCTGCTTTCTGTATTGATCAACTGGTAATCTGGTGGTGCTGGCATCCTTCTTGGCCATTCTCCTTCCTCCGTCTGACAGGAAATGAAAAGAAAAACAACCGTCTGAGAAGCTGGGGATTTCACAGCTGCGTCTCGGCGTTACACCTGATCATTTAGTTTAATCAAATGCAGATATAACTCCATTCGCGCTGCTGCGGCGGTGAGATAACTTGTGAAATTTGCAGAAAAGACTCAAGTAATTGCGCGATCATATATAGAGACGAGTAGTCAGTTTTGATCAAGCAGATGGTTTATCTTTCACATACATCTGCTGCACATTATTAAATTAATTCTCACCTCCTTCCATGTGTGTTACATTCTCAGTGTGAGCTTCCTATCAATCTCATTTAGTTTAATGCCATTTCCCTTCACACCGAGCGTTCTCTTTGATTACTCCGACAGCTTAGGGGTAAGATATAAAGAGAAAAAGCTCAAAATAATCTAAATTGTATCCTGTGTATGACTAGACTTGTGTTAGGGCATAAAAACTTGGGTGTTGGGGCTGCGGTTTTACAGCCAAACATCGGCCCTTTGTGAAGATGTAATAACGTGCTGAAAGCTTTTCTTTACAAACGGCTAAAATTCAGTGTTCGTGTCCTCTATTCTGCCTACAGATTTTTTTTTATTTTTTTTCCCCCTTCTGTGAATCCTCTGATCTAAATTCCAGACAGACTCCTCCGCAACACACTGCATCAAATCAATATCGTAGTCCTTTGTTTAAAATAAAAGTGAATGTGAGTCGAGGGGCCCGCTTGCTCTTTGTAGTAACAATAAAACGGCTGGCTAGTCTTCTGCCTGTAAGGTTTACGGATGATTGAAAGGGAAAATTCAATACCTGCCACGCCCTAATGATAATTAATAGTATTTTTTTTTTAAAAAGGCAGTGTTTAGGTATGGCAGAAAGAGAAATGTCATCTGCAGGTGCGCACACGAGGAGAAGAGCAAGAGGAGGATTCCAAGAGGTGCAAGAGTGGTGGAGAGTCTGGAGGAACAGCTGGGGAATAGAAGCGAGAGACCGAATTAGCATGTGCAAGGAGCGTGGCTGGCTGCCGGTCCCGACTGATAACTTCTCATGGGAGGTTGCCGCTGCCGCCTGGATTTCACCTTACACTAAAAATGTTGTTTCCAGCTACATTTCAAACACTGTTAGTGCCAGGAGAGAGGGAGGGGCACATGTATGGCTATTGTTCTCCAACAGCTGGAAACCAGAGTCAGCGAATTGAAGGAAGTGAGAGAAAGACCAAAAAGGAGAAGAGGAAATTGTCCAAATGAAATGTTTACAGTCGGACACAGTGGGCTCTTGGGCTACTGGCTCCATTGTATTGTGCTGTAATATTGCAGTAGTGTGCCTAAAATGCCATAAACAACTCATTTTGTAGCCCATTTACGCTGGAATGTCCACAGACATGTCACGGTCCGTCTTGCATTTGGGTCAGTGAGGTATGAGGAAGCAGAGCATTGACTGAAATACATCTACCTATGGTGACAGGTGCAGTCCCAACTGACAGGGTAACTGTTCATTCATATCACTGCCACCACCATAATCTTGAACTTGAATTCAAACTAGGACACAACACAAGATTTTAACTTTTTAAAGATGGCGTTCGCTTGACTTAATAGGAAGACAGAGGCTCCATTCCAGTACAATCAAACCTGCCAAAGTGTCTACACAAGGTGAACTGGGCCATGCAAATTTAAGGTAAGGGCTTATGTCCCTTCTTGAGTCATTTGTAGTTAGTAAAAAAGTATTTTTGTCGACCAAAACGATGTGGTTAATGCCGTTTTCGGTTTTTAAGTCTGTGGCAGTTTCTTTGGCCTGTAAACAGACTTCACTGATATAATTTTGTGTTGTTACTTCTCACTGCTGTCAGTGCTGGAAAAACCTATTTTTACTGAAGAATTTCCCTCTAATTAAATCACAACTTCTGCCATCTGAAAGTAGGTGAACACGCATTTACATAACAGCCAAAGGGAGCACCATGTCACTCTTAAAAGACCTGTTATGAGCAAAAGGCGCCTACCAGGGAAATTAATTTTCCAAAACCTGAGAATAGAGCCAAAGGGGGATGCAGGAGTCTAGTTTCAGTACCAAAAAACCTGTCCAGTAACTCTAAACTATGGCTGCCTAGTGCCTACACACACAAACAACTCGAAAACAAAAAAAAACTATGTTCTTTAGGTAGGTACACAATCTCTGCTGCACGTTATAGTCCGACACAAAGGCTCTGAAATTAAAAATGTCTCCGTAAAGGTTAGAATTACTGTCTCAGGTTGAAACAGTTTTAATGAGGCGGCGATTCCACTGTCAGGTCATGTGTTTGTAGCACACATGTATTATTTATTGAGAAGCATTGGACTACCATTACTAATATTAATAGGCCCATTAAAGAAACATTTTGAAACCATTTTCAGTATCATAAATCAAATTTCTGTCCGAACAACTTTAAAAAAAAAAAAGTGAGAAAAAAAAATCTGGATTTTTTATTAGTTTAAGTGAAGACTTTCCACTTTTCAGTTGGGTGGACCTTACTACACTAGAACTTTAAGAAACTTCACTATAAACATGTACAGACACCAGGTAAGCTGCAAATATATATTTGTTTTTTCCTTTGAAAACAACCAGTCTCGCAGAAGCAAGTACATCTTAAATACGTTAAATATACAGACTTCATACAGCATATCTGACTTAGGTGCCGTTTACACATACCCGGGTATTTTGAAAAACGAAGACCTTTCCCTTCGTTTGTGCCTTTCGTTTACACACAAACGGAGTTTTTTCCTCCGAAAACGAAGCTAAAAAAAAACTCCGGCAAAAGTGGAGATTTTTTAAAAACTCCGTTTAGCGTTTGTGTGTAAACTGGTTGAAAGACGAAAACGGAGTTTTCAGAATGGAATGCGGAGTTGTCGTCATAGTACAGAGCCCCGCCCGTATCCACCATAGTGGCAGGATAACGCCATTCATTGTTTATCTGGCAAGCATGGAGGTACTAGCAGCATTTATTTTGTTGAGAGCTATACTCGCTTGTGTGATTTTGAAAATTACACTCCTACAAAGTATTGAACAACAAAGGCGCATTACGGCGCGGAGGGCAACAATTGCGGAGCTTCTGTTGGCAGACAGAGCCCGGCCATACCACCGCCAGCGACGGCGATTCTGGATTAGACCCGGACGGACTGCTTTATGGTGGGAAAATTTTGAAAATGGCTTTGTTGTCCCGGAGGAATGGAGGGAAAATTTCAGGATGTCACGATTTTCACTCCTTTCCCTAGCAGAACTGCTACGCCCGCACATCCAGGGTGAGAGTACTCACATGCGCGCTTCTGTTGATGTTGTGAAGAAAGTTGCCTGTCAGCGGTTCTCTATTAGGCTTCTGATTGGCTTGTGTGGAATTCTCATTGTTCTAACACTGCCACAGTCAGGCTTGGCGTAATTTAACAGCTCCTGATAGCGTATTTCTCCGGATCAATGTAGACGGGGTTTTTTTTAAAAACGGGGCTGTGTGCACGGTTTTTTTTTTGAAAACGAAGGTTAGAAAATATGCGTTTTTCAAAATACCCGGGTATGTGTAAACGGCGCCTTAAATGTGACCCGACAAAGAATTTTTTATAAGAAAAACAACTGACTCCGGGCAGCTTTCATTCAATGCATTATCGAAGATACTTACACTGTTCCTGTTTATCAAGAAGACGTGTCGTTTAGTTGAGGTATTTCTGCATTACGGAGGACCTGGCCGCAGTATGAGCGCACGCAGAGTGACGGAATTGATCTTTTTAGGGTACTTTGATCCTAATTTCTCCAGAATGCCAACACACCACTTCTTCCTGAAACAGTTCCTGCTTTTGCGAAACAGGCAGATCGTTCGTCCAATGAGGAACGGGTCATTTTCAAACGGACCAATAGCGCGAAGCGAGGTGGGACCAAAATAACGGGGAGCACGTGACGACATGACAGAGTTCCAAAGCAAATCATCCTGGACGCCAAGCGCAAGAAAATTGTTGTTCACATAATCCGTGTAGGACAAAAGTGGTATCCTTCAGGTAAGGAATTTAAAAAAAAAATAAATCAATATACTTTTTTTTTTTTTCATTTACATTTTCAACTGTTTTGCCCAGAAAACTAAAATCAGTGGTTAAAAGTAATTTTGATTTCAGCAAATTAATTTGTGCAATCAACATGTACCTCATGATGATAAGTCAACCAAGTTATCACAGTGACTCTAAATTGACCCAAAGAGTGAGTGTCAGCGGGGATGGTTGTTTGTCAGCTGGGATAGGCTCCAGCGACCCTGCGACCCTGAATTGGGTTAAGCGGGTATAGAAAGTGGATGGATGGAAGTTATCACAGTTAAAAATAAATATACCCTTATTCTCTCTGCAAAGCTTTTATATGTATAATTGTAGTGTTTCTGACCCTGTGATGTTGATGTAGGGACACAATATTTGAGGCAGACAGCAGACACTTTGGCATCCTAACTCAAGAGCATGCTTTATTCACAACATGGAGGGTTATTAACTTTTACCCTGTTCTAGTCTCTTGTGAGATCTTGGTTTGGCTTGAAAATCAGTACTTTACAACTTTGTAGATTCCTGATAAGACATCAGTATGCTACGAGTAACTTGACTTTACAAGTGATCTGGAGTAGTCAAACCAAACCATGTCAGCTGCCGCAATAAGTTCTTTACCTGAACGGATCCAGCGATGATCCCTAAAACCCCGCATCTGCCTGAAGGTTAAACATTAAATTGCAAACATAATATGAATTATATCTTCACAATAGTTTAATGCGCAAGTCATAAGACATTCTTGCGTTCCAAGATCAGTACCAATGATATATTATCTCTATCACTGCACGAAAAGAGGGATTTGTGTCACTGTGGACGGCAGTGAACATCCGCGAATTTGCCTAATTTTCGGACGCACCTGGGCGCTTGCAGGCAGACAAACTTTAAGTTTGTTGAGCGAGAAAATCGTCAGAAACCAACCCGACTCGCGGCGGGCTCTCACAGCGGGGTGCTAATGGCCCAGCGATTAGCACCCCGCTGTGAGAGTGCCTGGACCTCTCACTGGCCTCGCTGGTATTGGACGAAAAAGACACGTGATTACATAAAAAAGCTCCTGTTAAGCTGACTGCCCATTGGCCAATTAGGTTCATATATACATACTTTATATGGGCATATCATTCAGCAATTATGATTAATAATTGTGATTATGATTACTAATATTCCTGGGATGTTTGTGTACTTCATATATTCACGTCATTCTTATAAGCTGCACTATGACTAGGCTAATGCAGGCATGAATGACGTGAATCTATTGAGGAAATGAAAAAGGAAACTTTTTTTTTTTAAAGCGCTTTTATTGCCACACCACACAATGTACATAGCTTACATTGTAATAAGAACCATGTTGATAATAAAGAACTGAAAACTATATACACACACTGCTGTAGCCTACAATATTGAGAATGAGGAGTTGTCGTCATAGTACAGAGCCCCGCCCCTATCCGCCATGTTGGCAGAATGCTAGCGAGAAAACGCCATTCTCTCCGTTCGTTTACATTGTACGCGTGTGTTTTTAAATGAGTAAGTTTAAACAGTGCGGAATTGCAAGAAAATGCCTGGAAATCACTGCTGTGTGAAGAACTGTTCCAGTACCTCACATAATACGTTTGGGAAACATAGGAACAACGAAATACATTTTTTTTCGGTTTCCTAAATGGATGCAGCATCAGGGAGAGCAGGCGTCTGACCTGACGAGGAGACGCCGGGTTGCCTGACTGGCTGGACCTTACTTTCGATTGCACCCCTCCGTCGATGAGAGTGTGTTCTCTACATTTTCACTCGGGTAGTTATCTAAAAATCTCTTTATGTTGTTGTCTCTTAAAGCTACGAAGTTACTTTATGTTGTTGCAAACCCTGAAGTGCACCTGACGTTGCTGCCTAGCTAGCTAACTAGCGAACTGTTGCCTCTTCGAAAATGCTAAATTTGCAAACTGTTGCCTCTTCGAAAATTAATGTTAACTACCCCCTAATGTGGCTAATGTGTTAATGTGTACCCCTTCAGCCCTTTTGTCATACCATGAGCAGCGTTACCCTCTCAGTCTGTATCTTTATTTTGCATGTGTTCTGTGATGGTTTGCCATTGATTGCATAGATTTTTTTCATAAACTATTTATTCTGTTGTAGGTAAGCCATCATATGAGATGTTGGAGAACCACGCTGACTGGACAAATTCAGCTTTTTACATTCAACTGTACCTGTGCACATGCTGCTCAAATGTGAGGGTGAAAACCTAATGCCTTTAGATAAGATTGTCACTGTTTGCTGTGCCTTAACGAACATGTGCAAAAGTGTTGTTTGAGTTCATTCCTCATTGTTCATTACTTTTTAATTAGTTTGAAATAAATGTTTGAGTGCCTTGTTCATTACCTTTTAATTTGTTTGAAATAAATGCTTGAAACAACTTGATATGGCTTAACAATGTTTATTAACAGAACAGGAAAAAAGAATAAGGGCGCAAGGTGCAGAATGCAATATACCTCTAGGAAAAGTTAACAGTGCAAAAGAACATGTGTGCATTCAGAATAAAAAGTATAAAAATTTCCAGCATGTAAACATTGACAACAAGCAATAATAAAATAATACTGTTACTAGTGCAAAAGAACAAAGAAACACTATTCAGCACAAGAAGAGCAAAACCATGGCGTGTCAGCGGAGGGTCTGTCCACAAGCCCCACACAACTGAAGTGATACCACTGGACTGGGTAAGTGGAGGCTCACAGAGTCTCCGTGAATGCAGGACCTGTAAAATAAATAAAGTGAAATAAACTAAACAGTAAAAAGCATTTATTTCAAGTTACAGTCTACACTTTAGACACATTGATAATGGCTGTAATCTAACCAGGACATGTACACCTTGCATTCAAAATGTTAATGGCTTAAATCTAACCAGGAATGTACGCCTTGCAATCACACATAAGTACCCTAGCCAACCCAGAACTGGTTTGTTCACTTTGCAGCCCCCAACACCCAACACAATAACCTGCTAAAGTATGTGTCGTTGGGCTAAAATCAAATGACAACTAAATACCTAAACATAAGCTTTAGCATACATCAAAACATTGGAAACGTTTGTGTACATTGAACATCTCGTTAATCTAGTGTTTACAAAACAAGTCGCAGTTAATTACGTTGTCATTTTGGTCAAGAAGTGTCTAAATGCAATGTAATTACAACACACTAAAATGCATGACAAGAACCTTACCTTTGCCAGTACAACGCTGTTATCATCACCAGAGCCACCTGGAGGCTTGTAGATGGCCAAGTCCTGCACCCAGCCACAGCAGAAAGTCTCGTACGATTCCAAAGATTTGTGACTTTTAAACTCCTGCATAGTGTAGTAACTTACACCAAACACAAGATAATTGACTATGTCCATATATGTGCACGGAGGTAACTGGTCCAGGTCTCTGTGCCATTCTGCTGCAGGGAGCTCGTAAGGATCAATATTTTGGATGCTGGACAGTTTCTCCAAATACCGCTGCTTTGCGCTTGTAATAAGCTTGTCCCTGCAAGGTCCCTTTTCTTTCGCCTTATCTCTCTCCATTGCTTTGCTTTCTTTCTTTCTTTTGTATTCGTCTCTGCCCTGCCGAAATGACAAATGCGGGAGGATATCCGTTAAGTTAATGGCGTTGCCCCTGGCAACCAATAGATTCTTCTGCCAACATGGCCGACCGGCCGACCGGAGTCACGTGACTCCTCATTCTCAATACACAATAAGCCTAAACGCCGCCGTTTGGAATCCGCATTACTCCGGTCCCTGCAGGGTCTGCGGGAGTTGTCAGACGTCCTCATCCTGGATCAGAAGCTGGCTTCTGGGAGCTGTTGGAATAACCAATAAATAATCAAAACATAGTCTAGCCATGCACAGCATATTGACAACTTGTCTATAAAGTAACGAAAGTCATATTGACAGCGTATATGTTCTTACTCTTTTTCACTCTTCTGTGGTGAGACTGTGAGTATTTCGGGTTGGCTTCAAGACGCGCCTGTAGCACAGCACACAGGTCCGTCACGCAGCTAAAAAAAAAAAACAAGAGGAATGAATAAAATGACCAGTGCTTAAAAGTGTTAGTGCCAGAGCCGTGGTAAAAGTCAGCGCCGCTCACCCTCGATAGTGTCCCCGTCTCCCTCTCTGAAGTTCGGACTGTTTGACACCGCCTCCTTCAAGCGACTCGTTACATCCATATTGTGATGGGACAGTAGCTTGTAAAAACAATAGGCCTATGGTTAATAAAAAAAAAAACTGCATTGACGTAACGTAACATCGGGTCCAACTCAACTAGATATTGGGAGAACATTCTTCACTTATTCTTACCCTTGATCTGGATTATAATAGCCTGGGCGAAAGCCGACTATTGACTCTGTCAAACAGTCTGGGAAAACCCAAGAGGAATCCGTTTCCATGGAGGGCGGGACCTTACCCAGCAACTTAAATTCATTGGAGTAACGGAGTTCCCTTAACCAATCATAATGTTTAGAAATGACGTTGGTTATGCGCCGAGGTTCATGCTTACTCTCGCGAGGCTCTAGCTCGCGAATCACGCTTCCCACATCCGCTTTCATTATACCGGTACCATTTGATAAATCAAACTTTTCCCAAAGCCAGTTGGAAGGAGAGCTACGACATCCTTGCCACTAACAAAATTGACGAGGCATTCCTCTTGCTCTCGTTTTAATTGTGTAATGATCTCCAGAGTTGAGACAACTTCATGGATAGCTTCTAGCGTTCTTCCGTCGCCATGTTTATTTCCGCTGCGGTTGAACTACAATTATATGGACTACAATGGACTCCACGCGTGAGTTCTGCGTCACCACTCGCAACTGTTTGCTGATTGGCAAAACACTGAGCAAACCGAGGTAGGGGGATTTGGCCAGACTATGTGCGGAGCCAAAATCTTTGGGCGGAAGTACGTAGGATGGCGTCGCCAGGCTAGGATTATAATGCCACGGTGAGTTATGCAGGCGGCGAACTGCTTCCTATAAATTGAAAACACGAAATACATTTTTTTAAATAAAGCAACTCACACTGGTTTTCACGTGATGGACACAATTAAGTTGAGTTTAGCCTAAAGCCACAGTCAATAACCTACTCTTACCGCGATTTTCGGATTCTGTATCCGCCTTCTCTTGGGGGTGCGCTCTTCAACTTCTCTGGAATGTAACTCCAGTCCGTTCTCGACGGCCATCTTGCCTCCAACCTAGCGAATCTCTGGTCGATTCCCTCCAGAACCCTCTCCACGACCGTATCCACAGTGCTGGCCACCATACGAGACATCCCGGTCATAGCATTCAACAGGACTTTCATTTTATCTGCCTGTAAGCAAGTGAGTAAGTAAGTTTAATATACAGCACATTTAAAATCAGCGAGAACTGTCCCAAGTGCTGTACAGTGTCAACAAGACTAAAATTAAACAATCAAATGGTCATGTGCAAGTAGAAAAAAAACCACACAAACCTGTAGACCCGCAGAGAGTTGCTGGGGAGTTGAAAGCAAGTCGTCTTCCAGCCATTGTATTCCGCAAACCAGGGCAGTTTTCACAGCACGGGACCTCAGCGATTTCTGTCTCCCTTTCTGCCACCAGATCTGCTCCTTAAACTTTTTGTTTACACTGCACGACACAATGTTTCTCATACGTGATTGAACGAGAGCTTATGCGAGCCGTTAAGCTCCACCAATCATATGCGTATACGTCATTACACGGAATACTCGCGAGACAACCTCCCGTCCTTTTGCTATATAATGTTGTCTGACCACAGCTGGCAATTTGCACTGTTTTGACACAAAAATGGACTCTGCAAGGACAAAGAAAAGACCTCGGCGATATTGTGACCACTGTGACACCGAATTAAGCCATACACAATAAAACACTGAGCGCACTACTGCACATTATGTATACAGGCCAGATTTCTATATTTTTATTTCTATATTTCTATTTTATTTAAGAAACCTTTTAGAATATTGTTGTTGCATGCTTATTTTATCTTTATCTTATCTTTATTATTATACATTTGGACATCCAGTGCGGGCAACAAAGAAAAGAATTTCATTGTTCAGGGAAACACGTTTCTAACTGCACATATGACAATAAACCTTTGAATCCTTGAATCCTTGAATTTTGCCCACAAAAAGCGGTGTTACAAAAGAGGTGTTTGGGAGAAAAAAAAACAGATATGCATCACCTGTCACCAGCAGACAGCGTGCACCTCTTCTTTTTCAAGACAACACAGCAACAAACTTGGCTGGAGTTGGAGGTGATAGTGAACGTGTAGAAACAGGCCTGCCCACCCCCCACCTCACCTCACCCCACCCCACTTGAAAATGACTGTGGCAGCTCCTGACCTGATCACTGGCATTTACATATTAAAGGCTCTCCTAAGTAGGGGAGGGGAGGGGGGCATGGGGGAGCAGTTGCCAGGTCAATTTGCGACAACTTGGGCCAAGTTTTCACTTTTACCACCGCAAATGCAGGGGCTTAACGTATGCGGACATGTAAGGGGCCACATACATCCACAAATCCCTCTTTTCATGCAGTGTATTATACAGTATTATCCTTATTGAAAACAAAAGCATTGCGCTGTGACAATTAAAGGTTGAAACAGCCAAACTCATCAACGATGATGCAATCTCACTCCACAATGTTAATTTTACTTTCATCAGTCTTTTTTTTTTTTTTTCACATTTTCTCTTTGTTTACTGTGTAAAATTTTATTCCCCCCTAATTGCATTCAGCCTCTTTGCTGCCTGGGGCTTTGTGCAGATTATGGGAAGACTTGCCACCGCTTGTAACTTATTGAAGTTTTAAGTGATTTTCTGCTCTCCCATGGGCATGCCATTTGCATGCAGCACAGCAGTAACTAATAGATGTAATCTGTCTATAATGTGCCTGTGTTGTGCTTTACTTTACACGAAGCTGCCATTTGTTTGGAGCATTTCAACATTGCCCCTTGACGGAGAAAAAAAAGTCTTGTGACATTTGCCAGTGATGACATTTTTATCCTCAGAAAAACTGTCCTGGAAACAAGAAATTTCAAAGGACGTTCGCCTAAAATGCCCTTTTACATGTGACATTGAACTCACATGAAAATCCTGAGGCCTTTTAGATTTTTACTGTTCACAGCGAGCCTTATGTTGACTTTAACTGTTCATAATTTCCCTACCCAAACCATAAATGTAGACACGCAAAGTATACATACAAATGTGCCGGGTCAAAGGCTGCTCTAACAGTTAAGTTCGAGCTTTTAATGAAAAGCTTCAGTATGAAGCCTTAAACTATTGTCTTAATATGGCCATCAAAATCAGCGTGAGCGCAGTTAATGCAGAGCTCAAATGTTCTCTTGTTGTACTAAATGTGTCTGATTAATTTCTCCCGTTGAGTGAAACAAACCAACGTGCTGTGCCTGTCACTCTGATAGATATGGAAAGCATTAGCATCAACTGCAACTGTGAAAGAAAACTAGCCAGGATGGATTTGCCTGATGAACAGCTCTTGTGTATGGCTTGTGCACATCACTGAGATGTAGAGATAACATTGTAAGGGAGATGAGTTGATGCCCCAATGGTATCTGAGTGTGAGGCGAAAAGTTTCACCAATGACAGAGTGTCCCTTGTTGATTTCAGTGGATTTTTATCTGTACAAATGGCTGCTGTGTTGAGTGACTGCGCCACAGAGACAGAATAGACCAGCGTTAAGTCTTGGCACATTCTAGAATGATCATCTAGTTTGCAGGTTGTTTAAAGTTAAATCTATTTGTGTGTCTGTCTATTTGTGCTTTTCGCAGTCTATTCCTCTGTCTCCCCAGCTCTCCTCTCTAGCAGTTCGACGGCCTTTTTAATTGCAAGACATTAAAAAGAATGTTGGAGAAGAAGAATCCCCCGGGGCCACTGGTGGGCTAAATGGCAGCACTGCTGCTGTCACCTCCTCCTACATGCAGCAATGAAGATGTGTCAACATAATCTTGGGCAATTTGCACTCATCATCAAGAGGACTGATTAATTATCTGACTGTCATTTGTAAACAACAGAACGGTCTTCTGCATTTTTGATGTTTCAGAAGCAAGTTCGTGCTTAACGATCAACCAAAAGCATTCATGTAGACCTGCAAAATAAGTCCTAATAGTTCAATCTTATTTGCTAACATTAGCAGTTCTGAGGCACGTAATTTTTGAATCCTCGTAAATTTTCATCCACGTCAACGTTCCTTTCCTTCAGCTGCTTTGCTCTGATGTTTTAAAAAAGTCAATATAGTGTATTCAACTACATTTTATGCTGTATTGAGCTTGACTACATAGGTGGTTTGTGGCAGCAGTCAAAATGTGAGATAGTGACAAATTGTGATGCATTTGTTTTTGCTTTCATTGGAACGTGTTGCTATACTGATGTCCATGTATAGTTTATTTAGATTACCAGTGCTAACAATAGAGGTTTTGAAACAGCATTCCACAAAACCATGTTTTACTACTCAATTCAGAAATACTCAGAAACACACTGTGCCCTCTAAAATTTTTCAGAAGAATTCTTAGAGTTGAGTGTTGCCATTTCATTTCATCCTCTGTCGTGCTATTGGTTCGGAGGAGAAGACACAATTCTTTCTCCTGTTTAATATTCTTATCTCAGTTTTCCCCCCAATGTCTGCAGTGTGCGGCGAATTCTCTCCCCTCTCTATCTCCAAGCCACAGAATTCTCTCTCATTTGATGGAGAAACTGTATCAGCACAGATACAGAGTGAAATGAATTTGGGGTTTATGAAACGCAAACCCTCATATAAGAAAAAAAAAAGGTCCAGCAGACCTAGAGAGATAAGTTATCGCACAATGGATTCGCTCCAGTCATTATCCTGTATCGGAGCTGAACGTCTCTGATGGCTGGGAGTTATCCTCTAGTGTGTGGAGGGGGCGCGTTGGATGATATCACAGCAGTCATGCCATTGTGATTTGCTGCACTTTGCAAAGACTTGAGAAGAATGGTACAGTGAAGTTCCAGGTACAACACTGTTTTGACCATAAATCAGTAAATAACAGGTAATGATGCCTCATCCAGCTTGTACATATGTGTTTTGCCAAATACATTTTTGAATAATTGTTTCATACTCTCATCAAACCCACAACTAGAAACATTCAAATCTTGTCTATAAGCTTGATTGATGCTGAGGTTACTTATCAAAGTTTTTAAATATTTCACTGTTTGCACATCAAAGTTTTTTTTTTTAGCCCTGCTTACATAAGCAATTGTTTAGAAAATCACACATCCATCCATCCCGTTTAATTCAATTCAGGGTCGCGTGCGACTGGAGCATATTTCAGATGCCATTGGGTGAGAGGCAGGGTAAACCCCAGATGGGTCGCCAGTCCATCACAGGACCACACAGATAAGTGAGATAAATAACCATGCACATTCACACCTAGGCTCAAATTAAAATCACCAACTAACCGAACATGCTTGTTTTTAGACAGAGGGATCCCCATGTGGTATGCTCCCATCACACAGTCTTTATAGATCTGTACCACAATCATCACATTTCTGTTTCAGTTATTCCTATTTATTCAAGCCCCTTTGGTCAAAAGCAAACATAAAAACTGGAAAAATATTCAAACCATAGTCTGTTTTTTTATTTTTATTTTTTATTTTAATGGAATTCATTAGTAAATATTTTTATCCTTTTATTTATCTTCTTGGTGAAAGGTGACTGGCTAGTGTGCTGCAACAATGTAATTTCTGAATTACTTCTCACAAAATTTGTTTCTGTGGCAGTTGTCAACTAAAAAAAGGACCGACCACAGCTCAGCAATTTGTCTTTAATTCTTTCTCTCTCTCGTGGTAGACGGCATTGACAGAAATACACAGCCAGCAGTTCAACAACTGAAGTACAGATATGCTCCTTCTCAGTGAGATGTCCTGGCATGCACCACTTTAGTTAACAAAAACCCTCCTCCTTTTCTCCCCCCAGTCTGTCTACAGAGTCTGTCTATATAATAATATTCTGCTATATAATCTGAAAAAGGTGTTGGAGTCCAGGATGGAAAAAACTTTTAAACGTCAGTGTTTTGACTGGAAGAAAAGCCAATTTAAAAAAATTCAAGAAGAACTAAACTCTTCTCATGCAACCAGGCTAATTGACCTCTGCTTGATATTAGATGAAATGTAGGTTTAAAGAACTTCTGGGTCATAGTCTGAGATGCTATGTCCAATGCAGTCTGTAGTCAGGGAAACTATTGTAAACTACTGAGTGTGTAACACAAAGTTTTTAAAAAAGTGACATTGTATATCTACATCAAAAAGAAGAGTTTGCTCTTTTTGAGCTAGCATTTAGGATCCACTAAAACATTACATCTCGAGTCACTTAAGCATTTAACATTCAGTTGTATTCTTTAATATTTTATTCTAATCCCCACTGGATTTTAAAAAGTGGTCCTTTTGCCAAGTGTGCTGTGATGAGTGCTACCACCACCAGGGATGCAACTCACTTGCTATTCATGTCTCTCTCAACCACATAGTTAAATGACAATGCCTGCCCTGTTGATAATGCATCAGTTTTTCACAACCGACGCAAGAGTAAAAACTTAATTTTCTCCCACACAGTGATTGCCCACATCCCCAGCTGTGTGTGATAAATGCCCACACTGAGTATTAGTTAGAGTATTTGTACAGGTGCTGCAGCTTGATAGGTCCCCCAATAGGCATCCAGCAGACTGGCTGACTCTGACCAGGCCAGAGTATTCCTTTTCACTGTTTACTTTAGCAAATCAAGTCAAGGGACCTGCTGACAACTAATCTTGAGGTGCTTAATATTTGTCACTTTGACTCTACAGTGATCTACACCAGCACAGGCAAATAAATCCACATTTCTCTCTATTTCTCTACACTGAAACACAAATACACACTAATTGATTCCCATAGTTGTGAAAATACTCAGAATGATCCAAATTCTACCTAGCCTAGTTGTCACAAGACAGCTGCAGAGTTCTGACATGTTAATTTCAGCTTTGAGCTGACCTCCGACTAATTATCCCTCAACTCTGTAAACACTAGTAGCACCAGTTAACACCAATTAATGGCCACAAATCATTGCCAGATGCTGCTCCTTAAGTAATTTTTCTACACTTGCACGAACAATTTCACACATTCCTGTGATTTAGGATTTCTTTGGTTTGTTGAACCTTCGCACTGACAATTAACAAAGAAGGTAGGTGCACCACTAGTCTCCTACGCAAACACTATTTTCTATAACACACTGTCTTTTCAGGGTCTTGATAGTCATGATTTTGTTTTGACTGCTTATCTTTCAGGTGACAATAAAACTTGATGGATATCTGCAACCAAACAGTTGTCTAAATTATAAAACATTGTTGTCTTTATTGACGAAGCAGCCGGGTTTTTGTGTTGTAGTCCTACTGCCAAACACGAGAATCCAATTTGCATTGTGGAGATGAGAGACTTGGACAAAATTACGTCAGTATTACACTGCATGCATCGTTCAAATCAACTTAACTGTCCAAACTGTCTGCCATCACGAACAACACCTCCCACCCTCTGCATCAGACTGTGAGGGCCTTAAGCAGTGCCTTCAGCAACAGACTGCTACACCCCAAGTGTATGAAGGAGCATTTCCGCAGGTTCTCCATTCCATCGTCAATCAGACTACTGTTTTAATGTATCTGTTACTGTTTTAATGTATCTGTAAAGCACTTTGAATACTTTGAATTGATGTTACATGTGCATTAATCTTTTACAATTTTCATTTTGAAATGTCATCTTTTGTATATAATTGTATGCATGGTTTTAAATCTAAACTGCCCTTATGCCTCTGCCTTTTTGAGCTGCTGTTACGGTGAACTTTCCACACATCAATAAAGTTTTATCTTATCTTATCTTATCTTAAACACGTGATGTAAGGTGAAGTAAGAGAAAGTCATAGAAAATAGTTCGGCATATTGATATCAGGTGTTACCAAATCCCAACACACTTTATTCTCTCTGTCATGTCTTTCTGCTCTACCATTGTTATTTGCTGCTTAATTGTTTGTATTGATTAGTCAAGTGCGCACTGTTTGCCGTCTTGCCTGCCAACTGTACTGTTGCCAGGGGAAAGTGTTCACAAACCTCTGCCAGCATCAGCCTCCTCCAGCAACAGCTGTGCCACATATGCCGTTGATCAATATAAACAAACATGGCCTCCCTGCACCAGGGATAAGGATTGACAGGTATGATTAATCTTTTGTGCCATTGGTGGGAGGTGCAAGTAATAATAAGCAGAGATAGATCTTTTCCCATTGCGGTATGACCACTGGGGTTAGTAGGGGTAGGTCGGAGAGATCATTCGCCCCCCCAAGGTAACTGGCAGGGTTCCTCATATAACCCCTCGCGGTTTTGCTGAGGATTAAATCAGCGTGAATCCACCAGGACTGCAATTTGTGGCACTCTGTACACAGAGTGAGCCGTAAAGATGAATTGGGAACATGGACTCAAGTGCATGGATCATTGGTGCTGTGCCAGTCGCACTGCAACTGAGCATATTCAACACAGACAGTGGGGAAGATCACAGCATCCAAGTGAATCATGACACTCTGCATTTTAATTGAGACTTTGTAAAGTACACCATTTCAGCTTATGATCATCTCATCAAGAGGATTGTGTTTGATGCATCTCGCTTGCAAAATAATGATGCAACTTCTCTGCAAGCACTGTTAAAGGATTTTGATCATTGCAATGTGGTTCTTTGTTGAAGTATGACAAGAGTTCAACAGCTTGTGCATCACATATACCATTGTCCCAGGGGCACAGTTGAAAACATGGGCGATGGAGGACAATAGCTCAATAGAGTGGGTATGACATCCTCTTGATGAAGAGTAATGGCTTGAAACATTATTTCCCCATAGAGTAGAATTGAAATCTGATATGGTTTCATTGCCACGCAATGTGGAGATGTCAGATTAGTTTTACCCGCGCCTGCGTTGTATGAAGGAGTGAAGCACGACCACGGGAGGAATCGGTAATACTGGCTGGTGATGGTGGTTTTTTGAGAGAAATATGAAATGAAAGTCTGTCATAGTAATATAGATTTTCTTCATGTTTGATGGAAATTACTCACAATATGATCATTGTTTGGTCAAAAGCAGAGCAACAGGTTACCGGATTCAAGGTATTCATTTTACATCTGAAATAGGCCATGACGCACTGAAATTTTATTTCCACTTCCAGTTGTCTCATCATGTTCTCACATGTCATAATTCAACTGCAACAGTAGAATCATGACAAAGTTTAAATGGGACTGTAAAAAATAATGCTAGTAAAACAACTAACTAACACAAAAAAATAGCAAGAGAAAATTCTTGTTGAATGATTAAACGTAAAGACTCTTTGGTGATGCCGACTTGGAGCCATTTAATAATCGGGTTAGAAATTTAGATAAGGATGAACTGATGCATTTAAATCCGACCCATTGTGTTGCAGAGTCATTAACAAGACCGTGACTCTGTTGGAAGCCTCCATCACGCAGGCTGTCAAAAGTGAGTTTCCTCTGGCAACCTTTTTACTTCACATGCTGGCGTCATCGCTACAGCTGCAGGGGACGAAGTAAAGAGTCCACGCACATACTGTTATTAACTGATGCATTCAAGCACCCATTTTACCGGAAGAAAAGGGGATCTGGAAAGGTAGCAGTCTTTGCAATATTAAGAAGTTACAAAAACCTCACAGGAAATCTCCTATGAAAGTACACTCCTACTTCCTCAAGCATAAAACCCAAAATTACTGTGTCTGCACTCAAGGCAATTCATTTTTTCTGTCTTGCCTTGCTTATTCTGTGACTACAGCTGCACAGCTTGTGGAGATAATTTATTTGTTTACAATATTTACTAGTCAATTACATTTTAATGTGACTTGCCTAGCGTCCAGATTCTGTCTTCAGATGTGGTCTATGTAATGACTGTGATTGTAAAAGACTGTTTAATTATACTAGACCCTAATTGTGACTATGCAAAGCCTCTATTGCAGCAGCCTTGAATGCATACCATCATCGAGACGGAGTGAGTAGCATTTGAAGAGTTTGTCTGATTATAGATATTACAGCTTTCTAAAACACAGAGGATTTGTAGGTAGAAAATTAAAAATAGCAGACATGCCTGAAGCTGACAACCAGGAAAACAGAAGGATTAGTTTCAGTCAGAACAAAACAAAAAGAAAAAATGATTAAGATACAATGCACTTCTAACAGCAACTACAGCTGCTCCCCTTTGTGTTTCCTAGTGACACAGACACAGCAGCTGCCCACAGTTAGTCATTCTGTCCTGCACACAATAATTCTGGTAGGAAGTTGTTAAAGGGAAATAAAATATTCTAGTCATTTCTCACAGTTGCTGTGGTGTCTTTTAGTCCCACTGTGATTCCATTCATTATTGCCCTGTCAGAGCTCTCACGACTCGAGATTCTACAACTAATTGAGGTGACATTTTCAAACACACACTGCTATAAGCCGCAAGCACTTATAGCCACACACACAAATCCCCAGAGCCCCACATACTCAAAGAGTGATATAAAACTTTTATTAGAAGTTACGTCAACAAAGTTGACTCCTGGTGCAGCTGCACTAACATTACTTTCCATTGTTTTCCTTTCCTTATCTTTTTGGGACTCTTTTCGGATTATTTGCCCTGTTGATTCTTTACGGAGAGATGCAAATTGATGGAAAATGTAACGGTGGCGTATCATACACATATCTGTCATATCATATATGTTCACTGGATGAAACATTATTTAGACAATCACATTTTTTAATTGACTGCTGATCCATCAGCGACATACTGCCTGGCGTAACAACTCAGCTGAAATATGTTTAACTGTAACTTCAGCTAAATCACACAATTGAATGTGTATGAAGATTAAAGATTACAATATCAAATCAAAAATAAAACTATCATACCAAGATTGCAACTATTATTTGTTTTCTCTGTTCTGCGTTATATTTAACCCTTTAGTTTTTGTTTTGTTTTTGTTTTTCTTCAACAAGTCCTCCAACTTAAAAAAAGTCCGATGAGCTGTTTGCTCACATCCTGTGGCTCATAATGGTGTTCTGTAAAAAATATCTGGCCTGCTCCTACAAGTGGAAGAAGGGAACCATGACTCATATGAGCATTTTGACATCAGAGTGAATGTCAGTCTCAAATCTTTCGTTTAAGAAGCTACCAGGTCCTCAGCTATGGGCTTTTGTGTGACGTGAGATCGAGACCAATAAACATTCCATCGGTCACAAAACACATTGTGTAAATACATTTTTCACTTCATGGCTGGGTTTAGGCAGTAATATCGCCTGGGTAGTGATAGAAAGAAATCATGATTAGGTGCAAAATACATCCTTTTTCAGCATGACGTCAAGCCAACAGGTGCCATTTTGTTGTTTGCTGTGGTTACACATAAACAAACATGGTTGGCTTTAGAAAAAAAAAACATTGTTTCGGGTTAAAAATATGGTTATAAAACAATCATAGTTAGGCCTAAAAAAGTGATCTTTTTACAATGATGCTGTTCTGTCATGGATGCCATTTTACCCTTCTCAAGCAAATGCTCTCATGACCACTGAAGGCGCTATATTGGGTGTTTTCCTGTTCCCATTTATTGAGAAATAGGCCAACACAGAGTATATGTAATCTGCATTTTCAATTATAACATCCCGGTCCGGTATTTTGTGGTGGTGTTCAGCAAGAAGCAAGATGGCACACACGCATGGGCATGTGCATATACAGACGTACAAGCACAAAAGCACACACGTGCTGAAATACAAAATTTGTTCGATGTTCCAGTGAAGTGACAAATTTAGGAGTTTCTCAGCTGTGGTATTGCGGAAAAAAAACAATCTTCAGTTTTTGAGACTCTTTCGGATTATTTGCCCTGTTGATTCTTTACGGAGAGATGCAAATTGATGGAAAATGTAACGGTGGCGTAGAATTTTGAATTTTATGCCAGCTCCACACAAAAAACAGCAGATTAATTGGTGAAAGAAAGAGGGTGTCAGGATTATGTGTGTGTGTGTGTGGGGGGGGGACTAAAGCCTTAGTCCATCCAATCAAACATAGGTTATGGCTCACCACTTGGTACCAACCTCTTTCAGGCAGTCTTCCATCAGGTCATCAAAGATAATAAAGACCATCCAGGCTGTTATCAGTGTCTGTGAAGGCATAGGGATACAGTAGTCACTTACTGTAGCTTGGATCACCTGAATTTGTGTGAAGTTATCATTGATACAAGAGTATACATTGCAGTTTTCAAGAGATATATGCCACCATCTTAAATAGCATGGCTTCATAGTCAGAATGTGTGGTGTGTGTGTGTGTGTGTGTGTGTGTGTGTGTGTGTGTGCGTGCGTGTGTGTTTGTGTGCGTGTGTGTGTGTGTGCTCGACAGGCCTGCCTGCAGTCCAGATCTGTCTCCCACTGAAAATGTATACTGCATCATGAAGAGGAGCATCAGACTGAGATCTTGTTCTGGACCATGGACAACAACAACAATTAATATACTCAGATCCCAAACTTTTAAAGAATTTAATAAAAAGGAGGACTGATGAAACACAACTAAAGACACGCATCTCTCCCAGCAGAGTAAATTGCTGGCGTCAGATTTATTTATATTATCTATATGAAGTGAAGTTGGTGAATCATTTTCCCTTGTGCTTGTGTAAGTTTTGTATGGTATTATAGTATTATATCAACCTAACAACAGATTGTAACATCTTTTAAAAGCAAACTTTTTTGGTTTACTTGTACCTTTTTCTTACCTAGGGTGTGCATTCATTGCTACCACAACTCCGACTTGACGAACTGGAAAAAGATGAACATACAACTCCACCGGCAATTACATATCAACTTGGATCAGAATGACTATCAAAATTACAAGAAATCAACAGTTAATAATTTGCACAGTGTTAATTTTGATAACTTCTCAGCCAAAAAGGATTTGGCACCATTTTCAAACCAGAACAAATCATTTCTCTGCTCATTTTGAGTCAGTCTGTTAGTTTGTTTAAATTTTTGCTCATCTGCAGAGCAGTTGTGAAACATTTTTATTGACTGAGGGGTTGCAGAATAATGATTTGATTTAGACATAGACTTGTATGCACACATTCATGCGCACACAAAAGTTCACACACACACACTATGTCCTCAGAACCTCGGAGACGTCGCACATGAAAGGTGCTCAACATCAGAGGGAGTCAAATTGGCCTTGGCTGGGAGGATTGGTCCAATCAACCTCCAACCGTATAATTAGTAATTAGATTGGGATTAGAGTCAACTCAGAGTGGTGGAGCGTGGCCAATTCAAATCAGCATATGAAA
The DNA here is from genome assembly GCF_027942865.1 of Odontesthes bonariensis. Lineage (NCBI taxonomy): Eukaryota > Metazoa > Chordata > Actinopteri > Atheriniformes > Atherinopsidae > Odontesthes > Odontesthes bonariensis. The sequence goes on from NC_134523.1 coordinate 12,489,851, forward strand.
TGTGATTAAATTAATAAGAGAAAAATTGAAATATTAATGTCCTTTTTTTTCCCACTGGGTCTCTGTTTGATTGGTTTGAACTTTGGTTAATTATGGACTTGCACAGACTGTTGACTATTTTTCATTTAGGAGCCTATTCAGTAGGCATTGTCCAAAATAACATCCCTCCTGAATTCAACATTAAACTAGATTAATTAGATAATCATGTTCTAAATAAAACACAAAAACAGATCGTGTCAATGCACTCTTTTCTATTCTTTTCTTTTTCTTTTTTGCCTGATGTTGAGAAGCCATTTAAAATGATCATGTCGCCACTTCCACCAACTACTCAGCAACTTCAAAACCACTCACAGCATCTGCTTTTTTTCTTTAAATAAATGACATTCGGTTAATTTACATACAGACTCAAGTGAATTTCCACGACTTGACTAATTTGATTGAGCTGTACAATTATCATTTGATAAAGCAATATGTCTTCAAATGACCTTTTATTGGATTTTCCTATTGTTTAATTTGTTCCTGTCGTTTTTTTACCCTGCTTACATACAGATTTATTTAATTTTGTCAATACACAGACACACACAAAATCTCCAAAACCTATGCATCTTTATATTAACATATGCTTTTGATCGCAATTGGTTAATGCGTGTAAAAACAATGGTTCAGTTTGAATGAACTTTGAAATAAACAAATAAATGCTTCAGCTGTAAAGTGAGCATACTAGACAGACCTGTTCAACAGTCCATCTCTGGCACAAAATAATTCCTCTCCTGCCCATTAAAAGCAGGAAACAGCAGTGTAATGCTGCTGCCTGCAGCCCCCGAGGGTCTGTCCTTCCCTGAGACTGTCTAACTGGCATGTTGCAGCTTGAATGTTCACACTTCAGTTTCCTGAAGTTTTCACAAAGTGAAGGAGGTCATTTTTTTTGGACTAATGGCCATAGAAATAGAAGCAGTAGCATGCTGTAAAAATAGACACGGTGACTGTGCTCCATTTGATTTAAACTACACTAGTCTTAGATAATTTACAATCAGCTCCCTTTCAGGTCTCCAGTAACCATTGTGTCAAGAGAATGACCATTTGTGTCAAAAGTTGCCTGCATGATTAGTGCTTAGGCATTAAAAGGATTAATTCTTAACAATAAGCCTGTCATCGCGCTCTTGATTTTTTAAAAAGATTTAATAAGCGTGGTGATCAAAAGGTTTCTTGGGTGAACTTGACAACCATTCATTTAAAAAGAGATGGTATTTCTCCTTACCTATTAAGACCTAATTTTTCCAATTTCCATCATTTAAACTTCACTGTTCAATTTAGTCTGACAAAGAATAATGTATTTGAGCCAGTTCCTTCTGAGAGCCTGTACAGTAGATGCGTCGTCACGTTTTTGGCATAAAATGGTTTAATTATTTATCACATGACTTGTTGTGTTCGGATGTAAACCTGCATGAGGCATTGTGTTGTAAGCTTTTGAACATGTATGAAAGATTTAGCCCCGACAAGCCATGTTTGAAGACAATAAGTTAAATATTGAAGAGATGGCAAAGCTCTATTGTAACACGTGCTGCTCGAGTGTTGGGTTTTGTTTGACTTCAACAACCAGCAGCCAGGTGTGTTTCACAGAAAACAACAACCAGGAGAGATTCCTCTGATGGTGAGACAGGTATACAGGCACAGAGGAGGAGAGAGAAGAGAAATGGTAAAAAAGAAGACACGCAAATGCACGGACATGCAAATGCGCTGCAAACGCAGAAACAAATCCAACAGTAAAATCCTGCAAGAGAAAAATGCGACAATAACAAAAACGACCGGAGCACACGCGCTGCAAACCCCAAAACACATGCAAGAGAGAAACGCTGCAAACTTCAAAACACATGCAAGAAAAAAACGCGCTGCAAACACAACGGAAGTTCGCCAGGCCACTAGGGGGTCTCGACCTGTGGGATAGGGGATCGACTATGGGAGATCTACCATATTAATGAAAGAGAAGAAAGTCAAAAGGTATGTTGTCATTTATGTCTTTTTTAAACACTTGGCCGTAATCTTTTACCTTATTATAGAAGAGCAGCGGAGTTATGTCGCTATAATAAGGTAAAAGATTACGGCCAAGTGTTTAAAAAAGACATAAATGACAACATACCTTTTGACTTTCTTCTCTTTCATTCATATGGTCGATCTCCCATAGTCGATCCCCTATCCCAGTGGTTTTCAAAAATAAAAAAATATAATAAAATTTTTTTTTAAACATCATTATAAAAAATTTGTCACATTTTTTTAATCAGTATTGTAAAATACAATTCATAATTATATATCATATCGAAATGTTATTTGCCATGCTTGTATTTCTGATTGGCTGCCAGTCAAAACATCGTAGACCTGGCGGTTTGCGCCTGTTCTCAAGCTGCTCTGCTCCTCAAGCTAGCGTGTAGGTAGCTACCCAAAATGGACAGATTTTTGACTAGGAAGAGACCGAAAGAACTGGCCAACTAAAATCAGAAAATATGATGCAGCATAAATTAAGTTTGGCTTTACAGCCGTACAGAAAAATGGTGTCCTCTGTCTGGAGACCCTCTCAAATGAGTGTTTAAAACCTTCGAAACTTCAGCGTTACTTGATACAAAAACATCCGGCAGAGTCTGAAAAAACGGTCGACTTCTTCAGACGTAAAGAAGAGCATTTAGTCAGGCTGCATTCACACAGCGAGCTACTGTCCGTGAATAAAAGAAAGAAAATACGTTCTAAAAGTTTATGTTGTTTTTACATATTTTGTCTGTGGTTTGCAAAGGGGGTCCCCGGCCAGAAGCTAATACTGTTTGGGGGGCCTTGGCATGGAAAAGTTTGGGAACCCCTGCCCTATCCCACAGGTCGAGACCGCCTAGTGGCCTGGCGAACTTCCGTTGTGTTTTGAAGTTTGCAGCGCGTTTTTTTCTTGCATGTGTTTTGATGTTTGCAGCGTTTCTCTCTTGCATGTGTTTTGATGTTTGCAGCGTTTCTCTCTTGCATGTGTTTTGATGTTTGCAGCGTTTCTCTCTTGCATGTGTTTTGAAGTTTGCAGCGTTTCTCTCTTGCATGTGTTTTGAAGTTTGCAGCGTTTCTCTCTTGCATGTGTTTTGATGTTTGCAGCGTTTCTCTCTTGCATGTGTTTTGAAGTTTGCAGCGTTTCTCTCTTGCATGTGTTTTGATGTTTGCAGCGTTTCTCTCTTGCATGTGTTTTGGGGTTTGCAGCGCGTGTGCTCCGGTCATTTTTGTGATTGCCGCATTTTTCTCTTGCAGCGTTTTACTGTTGGATTTGTTTCGCCGTTTGCAGCGCGTTTGCACGTGTCAGCCCCCGTAGTTAGCAGCTATGTGCTGCGCTTTCAGCCATACATGTGATGCGAGACTGAGAGTAACACTACACGACAACACTTTACCAAAACACTTTTGTGACTCCCTGATTAGGTTTAGACAATGTTACTTGGATAAGGTTAGAAAAACATCATGGTTGGGGATTAAATACATTCTATTTTACAATGCAGCCATCAGCATCATGGACACCATTTTGCAGGTTGTCTTGGTTCATTCAAACGCAACATGCTATGATGAAACTTCCTAGTTGGATTTAGTAAACAACTTCCCTTGGTTAGAGTTACAAATCAGAACTACTTGGTTAGAGTTGAAATGATCATGCTTAGGGCTAAAATACATTCTTTTTACAATGCCACAGTCACTTTCACGGAGGACTTATTTACATTAAACATGCAGATGCTCTCACAACCACAAGAGGTCATATATTCATCTGACATCATTATAGCTCGCATCTGCATGTGTGAGCATACACCCCTCCCTTACTTATTTTCAGTCACATTGAATTAAAAACCAAGTATATATAATATGAGTAAACCCCAAAAAACGTATACTAGTTCATTCAGCAACTAATGTAAAATTGGTTCAAGACACCAGTTAAATTGAGACCCAGACCTGGTAAATTAATTCAATCAACTCCTGTAGATCATGTCGACCCAACCTATTTGATCGTACAGAATTGCTTGATTCTGAAATACATATTATCATATGGCAATATAATTGTATGGAAATTTTCTCCATGTTTTCATTATGTTCATTCAAACAAGTTATTATTTGAGGTGCTTGATTTGGTGCACAGTGAAAAATAATGAATGATCTCATAAACCCATGCTCAACGCATTTATGTTCTGCAAGAATATTTCAATTTAGACAATAAAACATGTGTCTGTGTTGATTTCTATTTCAGTGTCTTGTGAGATGTGGAAAGATGTAAGTAGGCATAGGACATTAAAGTTCTGACAAACTGAAGTTGTATCTATAAAGGGATCAGATTAATTACAAAAAGTAAAGTAATCAAGCCTTTAATATGAAATTGAAATTTTTTTTGCTGTGGATAAATGTAAATATTTTAGGTTCTGTAATAACTATGGGGCTGGTCATTTGTCTGTATGGGGAGACTTTCTGGACTGCTGTGTGCCCAAATAAACCAATTGTGAATATACACAGATTTACACTAATTTAGAAGAAGTCAGTGTTCTATTTACAGGCCATTTGCTACAAAGTCAAAATGTTTTTTATCCATTGTTAAAGTTGTAGACACAACAAATATATAATTTCCATGAAAGCATTTTTTCATAGTCAGGTATGTTCATCCTATTGTTTACTTTTGGTTATTTTGTGATTTCACAAGATCAAGATTAATAATTTCATGATTTGAGCACAGTACCAGAGGATGTTTGCCATTTTTTTGTACAATATATCTGTAGAAAAGGGATGATTCTTGGCAGAGGCATCTGTCATGTTTTTTTAATGAAGGTACTTGTAGTACAGAGGGAGGGGTAAGGAAACTTGCACACACCTCATGGGGGACGTGATCACTCAGTGCATTAAAATGTATGATATGAGGGAGTTAGTGGGATGGTTATCTATGTGGAGAGACCAAAGATGAATAAATATTGAAACATCTTTATGAAATATTAACACCAACACAAACAATGAAAGTAACTGTGGGATTCAGGAGTGGCCAAAAAGCCCACAGGGGAATCACTTTCAAATGCAGCAAGCTGTGTACAGTATTTTAGACATTTATTACTGAGGGGAAATAAAAGTAATTTTCAGAGGCTTTTCAGATGAGCTGCTTTGCAGCCTTACATGTTTCCCTTTTATATCCCTTTCGTATCAATAAATAAGAAATTCTTTTACACGCAACACCTGCCCAAGTCTACATGAAGCAGGTTTTGCTGGTTGCAAGATGAGAGAGCTTATTTTTTCCATGGTTACGATTTTAGTTTACATTGCAAGGTCTTTTGGCTCTCAAAAAGGCTTTTTTGATTTACAGATGTGTTGATAGTGTTCTATAGATCAAACCAGTGCAAGCAAATGCTAAGCCATGCAATAGTAAATGCTGAACTTCGAGAAACATTTGAAAGAGACAGCGAGTTATCCATTTATAAACAGACAAATGGGAATCTTTATAGTTGCAAGTAAGAAATTACATGAAGAAAATTTCAGACACAAAACTGTTGATTAGTAACACAGTTAAGAATTCATCATGTCTGTGAGAACGTTTATCCAGTAACTGGGACTGTCCCTAATACTGCATGCACTGATTTTTAAAACTTGCATGGAAATAATACTTCAGCAAGAAAAAGAAACAAGAAAATCCCTCAAGTTTATTATTTGCAACAAATTTGCATCTGTGTCAGACAAAACTTCTAGCGTACACAGTAAATACAACTTTGTACTCACTGCGTTTTATTCACACTGCTGTGTTATGCATTAGTATGTTCTCTGTGAAGAGTTTTAGTTTTCATCTCCTTAGCCCCAAAGGCAGAAAATACCCACAGGAGAGCAGCTGATCACATTACAAATAGTAGTGGTGACACTCATATTCAGATACTCCTGACCAGGTTTAAAGCTAAATAACTGTGGGGGCTTTTTCCACCAAAACAAGTCCAGAAAACATAGAGTTAGCAATCACATTAACACATCTTGTTTGGAAGGTATCTGTTAATATGTTGATGATAATGCCTACTAACAGTTAAAAACTGCCTTTCAGCAGCATCAACAAAGACATGGCGAGACTTCTTATACCATTTACACAGATCTCAGAGAATATATTTAACAGTCAGACATATCCATTTGACATTGACAGAATCTCTCCAGGATACATACATGTTTCCAACATCCCCAAATGAACTTAAACTGATATTTTAGTACAAAAAACACATTTAAACAGGATATACACCACCAATGTAGACCTTTAGGAAAATGATACACATGTCCATCATAGTATTGTAAGATGCCTCTCTGTTTTCCATCTCAAGGTCTCTGATTAGCTTCCCAGAGAGCTCAAAGGCACATTCAAGTGAGATACACCATCCAGTAGACTAATTCTGAAGCACTGGTACTTGTGAAAATTTAAGTTTGCACAGACATATGAACAGTGGTTAAAAATGTCCCAATATTAGCAACAAAAAAAAAAGAAAAAAAGATGGAGCTCCTAATCCCTTCTGAAACTATATTAGAGTTGGATCTTTAGTCATCAAACTAAATTAAGGTCATGGTTTGTCTTAGAATACAACACTTTACACATCACCCCAGCGCATAGAACATTAATGTGCAAACAATCATGTTAATGATATCAACCCATCCTGGATCTGGTTATTGAAGGGTAACTTGAGTTGTGATGCCAAACAGACCACGACAAAAGAGTGATCTGTGCTACCTCCAGCAATGTGGAGCATACCCTGCAGCCTGAAAAATTATGCTAAAGGGATACCAGGTGCTTTAAATTGTGATGACAAGGGTTTCTGAAAAGTAAGTGGAGGAAAATGTTGGACAAACACACCACTAGGGTCTTCATGTCTGATGTCAAAAAATGGCAGCTTCATATGAATAACATTCAAACTGTCTTTTTTCTGCTCTGTGTCATCCTACCCACTTTTGAATTGATGCTATTGTCCTTATGTTTGCTGCAGGTTAAGACCTTGCAGGTGTTGTCTGCCAGCTACCCACTGATCCCTTCATTGGAAACCTATCATAAAGATAGTGACAGGTTTCCTACAGAGCCTAAAAGCAGCCACAGAGCACAAAGTATCTCCATGTTGCATTCTCGGTTGCAGGGTGCAGGAAGTGGTGGGTAAGTGGATATTCATTGTTGGAGGTGGAGGATCCAGCTTATCAAAGCAATATCCTATGAAGATCATCACAGTGTGCTGGGTGAGCACAAAGCGTTTTGTCACTATGGCAAATGATTGCCCTGAAATGTGACAGCAAATGACAGTAAGGATAGCAATTTTAACTTTCCTCCATTTAGAGCAGGTCTTCTTAACTATGAATTGAATTGACAGTCTGACAGGTTCTATTAATTCAAATGGATCAAGAGTAGGGTAAATGAGATCCTCCTGCTGTATCCAAGTAATAGGATGCTGGGTTAGTGGCAGGATATTCACCCCTCTCATGATACTTCGCAAAAACACTGACACAAGTTAAGAATAATCATGCAGTTTGGCATTATGAAAACACAGGCGGCAGTATATGAAAGACACACTGTCACATTTTTCTAGAAAGACAAAAGAATCCAAGGCAACAATGCACAATCTCTCTTGCCCAGGTCATATCTCCTCCTCCTCTCCTCTTCCCCTCCTTCCTGCCACTCAAGGAAATGAGAGCTTCCTACCGCCACCCCTCCGTCATTTAAGTACCCGGCCCTCAGGTGGGAGCCTGAGGGAAAGACAGAAGACTGTTTCTGTGCCTCATGCGTGGGAGTCCACAGCTGCACGCCGCGTCTGCTTCCCCTGCCTGTAGACATGCTGCCATTCATCGCCTCATTACCATGGAGGAGAGGAGCAGAAGATGGGTGGAGGTAGGCTGCACAGACTGCAATCAGCTCCCTGTTGCTGTTTTTCACGCACGGCATATCACATTTTAGTTTCTGCATGCTCCATAGCCCATGGTCATAAAAGTTGTCATGAGCTGACAAGTAAAATAAAAAACTGGTTGACAGGGGTGATGTGAATCATGAACTTAAATTGAAAAAAGGGACATACTATTGACTTTACATTGACATCTTGATACTATCATGCTAAAGAGCTGCTGTAATACCATCTGTAAGGTGCAGCGTCTTGCTATGCACACATAATCATTGTCACTTGCCATCATACGTGTTTTAGATTATCAACAGACTGCGTAACAACCCTTCTATATTGGTTGTTATGGTGTTTAATAAGGCAGGCTGGTTGTGATGAGCAAAAGTGGTGCATTTTAAGAACTAAATGATCTGCAGGACTTAAACAAACTCCATATCTCAATTATGAGTTGTCAAAACAAGACATGTGAAATAATTTTGTTTATCAATGGAAAGATATTGTTTAATCTCCCTGCTGTAGATGCATTTTGTATGGATTTTAAAGCTTACCAGCTAAGCATGCTAGGCACAATGTAACTAGATGGATTTATAAATAGTAGTGCCTCCTGTGTTTCAGTGCTATCTAAAGTTTGTCCATAAATTAAGCAGTATGCATTATTCATGACACCACTTCCACTCTCTCCAGAGGCAGGGGGCTGAGGTGTTATGCAAAGTGGAGCCTGCTCTCTTCCTCTCTTTTTCTCTATCCAATCAGCTCTGTCTCTTTGACACCTGTCTACATTATCTCACTAAGGGTCTGAATCAATGTTGCTCTTTACACTATGTCGAAGCCAGAAAATCGTGCAGGTTGTTGGAATAAAATTAGCATCATATAAATGGTATGGAAGTCAAAGCTGCAATTTCTTTTTGTGGTTTGTATTTGGGTTTTTTTCATATAACTGAAAATGTTATACATTTGTTTTATTTTATAAAACTAATTTTTGCCACGGCTGTCTGTAGCAAAGTATCACCCTCTGTGCAGATACAACACAAACTGCAACAAAGGAATCATGTTTCAAATTCAAGGACACTTCTTCTTAGTTATACAGCAAACTAAAGCATGCTACATAACCAATTCCCTTTTAAGATTCCTGGTTTTAAGCAGTCAAGTCCCAAGTTTAAGATATAAACTCAGAAATGAAAGATAGCTTGCTGTAGAAAATCAGACAAAATATGGAGAATAAAAACACAACAGTTTTCTCACTGGAAATTCAAAGGTTGTAAAATGTGGAGTTGTGAATGTAACATGGTGTTCTTCTCTGCGGGGGACCGGTGGTGGTGGACAGGTCAAAGCGCCGTACTGGAGTCTGCCATTGCTGAAAGGTGGTGGTGGGGGAGTGTTGACAGCAATTTCACCACAGGGTAGGAGCACACACAGAGAACCCCAGGTGCCCTGGCCTATACACAGTGTCTGATTGCAGTAAATTGTGATGCTGTTTTTAGTACACAAACAAACCTTACTGTGAGTCTGGAGGCTACGTTCACCTGAAAGAGTTCATTGAGGATAGAGAAGAGACAGAGGAGTCTGTTGATGCATATTAGGGTTAGTTTAGGGTACAACTTTTAGGACAACTTTGTTTGAAAAGAAAACGGTGATATCACACTTTTATCAAGGGACGCTACAAAATATAACCTGCCTGCAGCCAAGTAGTTGTTCTACCTCCACAATGTAGTTTGGCATCGTCTTGCTGAAATAAGCAATGCTACACCAGGAAAAGATCTGAAGGGCAGCTTGTGCTGCTCCCCCACCAGTGCACAAATGTCAGCAATACTGTGGAAACCGCTTATAGTGATCACGTTGGTCCAGAGCCAATTTGAACACTAAGCGGTTGATTATTAATACCGAATTTGTATTATTATTTTTTTTTTGCTATTTTATTTTTTTACTCCCTTGATTCCTTTATGGACGTCTGCTTCTGCCCTATGCTTCTGCCTCGCATGCCAAGCTTCGCCGCAGCATCTCGTTGGCTCGATTTTGGTAATTTGTGATACGCCTCGAGGAGACTAGGTTTTTCATTCAGAGAAAATTATTTCCTTTTTCCAGCCATGGAAAAGCGCGCTTGCTGCCCGGTGTCAACTTGTTACGTTAGCTAGCGAGGTAGAAGCATAGGGCAGAAGCAGACGTCCAGAAACCTACACGTAGTTTTAAAATTATTTTTGCAGGGACGGTGTAGTGGTTTAAGCAGCCGCCCCATGTACAGAGGCTACGGTCCTCGCTGCGGCTGGCCCCGGTTTGACTCCCGCACCGGGCGGCCCTGTGCTGCGTGTCTTTCCCCTCTCTCTGCCCCCTGCTTCCTGTCTCTCTCAAACTGTCCTAACATTAAAGCTGCAGTCTGCAACTCTTTTTCAAGCATAATGCCTGGAACTGTCCGGGGATTCTGAAAGTAGTACATTAAATACCCCAATACAAAAAAAAACGAGTTCTCTAGGTCCCCTATATGTCCCGCTAGGTCCCTCCAAAGCCAGCAGGTTTGTTTACAAAATTGCAGACCGGACCGGTAAAAGGTAACCAATCAGGTTACGAGCTGGGCTCTGCTGCCTGTCAATCACCGATTGTGCACGCGCGATACAAGGTAGGCTCGTCCCCATGCTTATTTATCTAGACTATTGAACTTCATTACGGGCTAGTCTACTTACTGTGTCTTCCATGATCGCAAATGACAGGTGAGTTGATGAATGAGGAGTCGTGTACGCGAATCTGGCGTGCACGTAGACGTGCACGAGTTCTCATGTGTTTTGATGGGGCGGGACAGGAAGTTGAATAACTTTTTATTTTTCGGTTAAAAAATAAGCATTTCTTGCATTTTGCGACTACGCAGGTCACTGTTTTCAACTTCAAGCGTTCTGATAGATCATGTAAACTCTTAAAATGCCAAAAATTAGGACTTTACGTATGACAACAACAAATCCTGCAGACTGCAGCTTTAAAGGCATAAAAAGCCCAAAATAATACTTAAAAAAAAAAAATATTTTTGCACATGTTTACATTCATAAAATGGCCAAAAATGAACATTATAAGCGGATTTCTTGATTACTATAAGCGAATTATTTAAACTAGCCTGGCGACGCCATCCTACGTACTTCCGCCCAAAGATTTTGGCTCCGCACATAGTCTGGCCAAATCCCCCTACCTCGGTTCGCTCAGTGTTTTGCCAATCAGCAAACAGTTGCGAGTGGTGACGCAGAACTCACGCGCGGAGTCCATTGTAGTCCATATAATTGTAGTTCAACCGCAGCGGAAATAAACACGGCGACGGAAGAACGCTAGAAGCTATCCATGAAGTTGTCTCAACTCTGGAGATCATTACACAATTAAAACGAGAGCAAGAGGAGAATGCCTCGTCAATTTTGTTAGTGGCAAGGATGTCGTAGCTCTCCTTCCAACTGGCTTTGGGAAAAGTTTGATTTATCAAATGGTACCGGTATAATGAAAGCGGATGTGGGAAGCGTGATTCGCAAGCTAGAGCCTCGCGAGAGTAAGCATGAACCTCGGCGCATAACCAACGTCATTTCTAAACATTTTGATTGGTTAAGGGAACTCCGTTACTCCAATGAATTTAAGTTGCTGGGTAAGGTCCCGCCCTCCATGGAAACGGATTCCTCTTGGGTTTTCCCAGACTGTTTGACAGAGTCAACAGTCGGCTTTCGCCCAGGCTATATTTAAACAGCATTTGTATAGAAATGATTCTGTCCCAAGCCTTTTGATCTATATAAGCAGATGATTACTATATCCGTGACCACTATAAGCGGTTTCCACTGTAATGGTTTAATCCATCTTCATCTCATGTGCAATAATGCCACCACCACCCCAAAAAAAAACTCAGACCACAGAACTTCACTTCACCTAAGTCCATGGTGATCAACAAATAGCAGTCTAAACTAACAGAAAATCAGTTTTTTTGCAAAGTCCATACACATCACATGTAAATACTGTTCAAATGCACAGGAAATGTAATTTTGCAGAGAACAAAAGCATTGCATATGTTTCCGGTTTGAGCGTGATCTGTTATGACAGAAAAGGGCACTTCTTTACAGACTTTCATT